>NC_134583.1:115004906-115319714 GCF_037038515.1 Microtus pennsylvanicus | reverse complement strand
GCCATTGTAAAGAGACACAGAACGACCAGGGTTCTGTTCGGAATGCAGGACGGTATACAAATGTCTTTAAATTCAAAAAGAAGAGATTTCATTGGCTCTGGCAGAGACGTCTGAAGAAATCAAGCCCTGATCACTGAATACCCTATGTTGGCAGGGCACTACCCCTCAGATGAGAACAATCAATTATTACCAATTTTTCTCACCTCCGACCTCCTGCTCTGGTAAGAAGAACAGTTTGGGAGCAGGAAACCACAGCCTGAACCCCATGCTTCCCACTTTCCATGGCTCTTCTTATCACCCACCTCTCTCCTGTCCACCCTCTCTCACACAGTTCTCTCCCTAGGGCCTGCTCCCTGCTCGAGATTCCTTGGTGGCGGACACATGATTGGGAAGCTATCTATAAAACTGTCCTAAGACGCAGTCTGTGCTCAGGGCAGCCCCTTGCTCTGCTAGCATTTCTGTGAAAATGAGTTCTTGTAGGTAGGATTGCTGGGTACTCAAATCGTGGGCACTCAGAACCTGCCACTGTGTCTGCCTCTTCCTTCATAGGTCATTAAAATACCATTGAACCGTAGCTAGGCAGAAAGGGCAGCTTAAGAAGAGAAAGTAAAATATTTTTAAATAATTAAAATGTAAAACAGTGACCCAGGACTAGAAATGTGCACATGTAAGTGTTAATGGTGTCAGCAAGGCGACACATTCTAAATGACTGTGGCCTGTAATTCTCTAGAACGGAAGGCTTCTTCAGGAGGGCAATTTACCCTGAAAGCATAGCTCAGGTGCCTTTTTGACAGGGTTCTGCTGTTGCTATGGAAATTGTCTCTGTAGGAGACAATGCACAAATGTAGGAGAGATTGCTTGTGGCGTGAATAAGGAGGCGTTGGCAGGGGGCAGGCGAGCTGCCAGTCTCCAGCTTTGGTCCTGGAGAGACTGGCAGAGTGGAGCAAGGGCGGTGGGTGGGTACCACCATGGATAGCTCAGGTCTAAGGGACCCCAGGACCTAGGCTCTCCAGATGTGCACTCTGTTATCTAGAGTGACCTGTTAGGGTTGCTCTCTCTGTGTCCCTAATAGCATGCTCCTTCACGTCAAGGTCATCCCGATTTAATTGGTCAGAGCCCCACAGTCACTGTAGAATGTAATGTTCCCCACAAAATGAGAAAAACACATTGAAACAAACCTGTAGATCTTTCATGATTTCCTACTCTCCAACATGCACACACACAACACAACACTCACACACACACACACACACACAGAGAGAGAGAGAGAGAGAGAGAGAGAGAGAGAACCAATGTTTCCTTCCCATTAGCTCCTTACTCTCATCACAGTCCCAACCTAACAGCTGTGCTTCTACACAGTCAGGAGAAGGAAACAAGCTCCCTTCACAAGGAGAAACTGAAGTTGTGTTGAGTCATGGAACAGGAGGTACACTAGGTTCGCTCTCTAGGGAAGTGACTAGCTTTTACACGGCAGCCTTCCGGGCTATACATTACAAACTTGTGCTTCAGGCAAAGAGTGAATCCAAGGAGAGCATGTCACCCACGGGCTCTCTTGCTAGAGGGACTCTCAATGTGACTGTGTGCTGAAAGGACACAGAATCGTCATGGCAGATGGAGGATCAGGCATGGAACTTGAATAGGCATAACGAAGATTTGCTCAGACAGATCACATCTTTGAGAGATGTCCTGGAAGCCGGCTGGTTTACAGACCTCTGCCCCTGCCACCATGGCACCTCTGCCATGAACACATCCCCCAATACTTATGGCTGCCATGATTGCTACCAATTTATGGAAAATCCATGCCTTCGCCTTCTTTCCTAGTTAGCGTTTGGTTCTTGGTACAAGGTACGTACTGGACAAGCTGCCTTTGGGTGCTTATGCCCTAGCAGCAAGCAAGGCTGGAAGAGTCAATAATGGCCCCTGTGAGTTTCTTGGTAAGAAACTGAGTTTTGCCTCTCACTAAGTCCACAAACGTAGTGCTGTGGTTTGGATGCCAAAGGTCTGCCATAGGCTTTCATGTTTGTGTACTTGGTCATCAGATGATGGTGCTGTTTATACAAGTTGTGGAACCTTTGGAAGATGTAGCCTAGCTGGAGGAAATGGGTCCCTGAGGGGGTGGGTTTTAAGGTGTTAGAGGGCAGTCCTACTTCCTGTTTATGCTCTGATTCCGGAGTGCAGCTTACTAGTTGGCTGCCTGTTGCTGCTGCCGCCATGATGGAAAGATCCCCTCAACTGTAAGCCAGGAGAAATCTTTCCTCCTCTAAACTGCTTCTTCTCAGGCATTTAGTCACAGCAATGAGAAAAGTAACAAAAGCACCCAGGAAAGACTTTCAAATGTTCTTAGCCTGAAAGATAATTGCAACATTCTAAGTATTGTCAAAGGCTTCTTTATATAATCTTTAAAAATAAGATCTCTAGCAGTCTATGGTAAATAAAAAAATCAAACGTGTCTAAATAAAGCCTTAGAGCATGGCTATCTGATTGTTTGCAAAGACCAGATAACTTGCAGTTGTCCATGAGTCTGAGTCTAATGTCAAAAAAGTGAAAGGAAAAGGAGAAGAGAGGCCAGTGACTAACTAGGGGGGGTGGGCAAGAAGAGTTGGAGGTTTTGATGGAAGAGGGTGTATTCCCTAGATCTGCACCATGATCTACTAGAAATTACAAACCACCGCAGAAAATGGATGCAAAAGAATGGGTAAGGATTGAGCCAAGAGACCCAGAATTCTGGCAACAAACAGGAGACAGATGTGTGCCCACTCACCCCAATCTAGAAGGTTGTCATGGTGAATTTAGGGTCACACACAAGCGGTAGCCTCTAGAAGTATTGAATCTTGAATGGCTGAGTCAGATTGACTCCCAAAAATTCTTGAGGAACAAGGAAATGTGTGGAGGTAAAATATACAATCAGGGCCATGAGGTCATTGGTTGGGCAGCTGTCAGAGTCAGAACATCTGCCAGTGTGTCACATTGGCTGCCCGGTGATGGAATCCAAGGTTCACCAGCTGCAGCAAAAGGAGAATATGCTTAGGGATAAGGGGTGCCCAACTGTCCAAGAAGAGGAGAAGAGAATCTGGTCCCCAACGATCAAATATCCGCCGCCCCCTCAGTCTTTGTCACTCGTCCCTGCTTTTCTCTGAAGAGATGAGCCGACACTGACTTGACTGAGTTCCAGCACAGTGGAGAGCAGTGGTTTTCATGGAGCCAGGGTCTCAGGCTCATGCTCTGTGTGTATGTGCCCGCGCTTCTTTCAACTCTGGCTTTTTAGAGACAGTCTGGTGAGCCTGGCCCACCCAGGTGTGGTGTTTAAGTTGAATTTTCTAATCCTTTTAAGGCAAGGCTCTTTCCTCGTTATAGTCATACCCTTAGGTCACTGCTTAAAAACCAGGATCCTGATAGAGCCAACCTATCTTTGTTAGGGTTTCTATTGCTATGAGGAGACACCATGACCGCCGCAACTCTTATAAAAGAAAACATTTACTTGGGGCTGGCTTACAGTTCTGAGGTTTAGTCCATTATCACCTCGGCATGGCAGCATGCGGGCAGATGTGGTGCTGGAGAGGTAGCTGAGAGTTCTACATCTGGATTGGCAGGCAGCAGGAAGTGAGTAAGCCACTGGGTATGACTTGAGTTTCTGAAACCTCAAAGCCCACCTCCAGTGATACACTTCTTCCTCTAAAGCCATATGTCCTAATCCTTTCAAATAATGCCACTTCTCATGAACCTATGGGGGCCATTTTCATTCAAACCACCACACACAGCCCACTAAAAGCCTGGTAAGAACCATCCCAACAGTCAACACGGATGCTGTGCTTACCTGCCAAAAGTAATGAGCTAAGCTTGAGGACCAGGGGCAGGGACAACAGGCACCAAGTCTCCATAAGAGTGAAAATTCATGGTGTTGGTACTTAAGGGTGGTCAACTCCTCTTTCCATGGTCCCTCTGTGCGGCTGTCTGATTGGCTTGACAAGGGACTAGCTTGGAACTGGCCAAACCTAAAGCAACCTTCCCCTCTTTCCTGCCAGCATGCACGCACTCCTGGATAGTGCCTCCCAGGCCATCTGCAAGCTCACATTAGGAAAGTGGAAAGGGCAGTCTGTATTTATGGTCCATGCAGTGCCATGGGGAATTCGGAAGGAACCGCCTCTGTGATGGAATCATGTGGTTATTTACCAACGGGACCATACCTTGGAGTGTTAAGAAAATAAGAGAGCATGTACCTGGCTGCTCCGGCTCCCAGCCTGGCCAGGTTTTACTGAACCCACTCCCTAAAGAGAACACTTACAGTGTTAAGTTTGCAGGTCTCCTTGCTGAGAGAGTTTTAAAGCGCTGGAGAGAACTGGGTAATTGCAAAAGGACAGAGAGAGATCCAGGAAAGCTGTAATAGAGTTTAACCCTTTCTGTTCCTGAGAGCTGAGTTTGGCATCTACCTCATGAATTTCAGGTACCAAACATTTTATATTTTATGTTATGTGTTGGGGGACCCAATTAAATCCATGTTCCTTCTGGTTCCTTCTGAATCTCTTATGTCTCTAATGAGTCGTGGACTAGCAGCTCCTTTCCGAGGGAAAATAAAGTTACACAAGCAGACCCTGCTGCCACCCGCTTGAGAATTCCGCCGCAACATCTTTTTCTCTTTCTACTTTTACTCAAGTTCCTTCCTTTTGGACACAGTCTTATTGGGAGGAAGCAAAGTATCTATCCTTTTAGGGACATATGTCAACATGTCAACTGCTTTGCCACATTCTTTGCTAATGCCAGCGTCATCGGAATTTCAAAAGCTGAAGCGAGGACTTGCGTGTTGGAATGAAGGCCACGTGAGCAGTCAGGGCAGACAGCCAGAACCTTGGGCTGCAAGAGAATGAAAGTGGAGCTGTGGTAGAGAGCATTTAAATCCCCTTACAGTTCTCATCTCCTCCCCCACCTTTCCCAGCCCCTGTGGCCCCCTGGAACAAAGGTGGTATCATATTTCCTGGGCACGCTGCCTGCTACCACTCTTTTTCCCCCTGAGTCTTTCTTCTTTCTTTCTTTCTTTCTTTCTTTCTTTCTTTCTTTCTTTCTTTCTTTCAGATTTTTTTCCCCTGGAGAACACAGAGAAAGACACAAGGAAGGCAGAAAAATTTCTCTCCCAAACAGCCCCTCTCGTCCTGCGTGTGCGCTGTCTCCCCCACTGCCAGTCTTCCCTTTGGCCTTGACTCACCAAGATCACCTGTGCTCTGTGCAGTTGTATATGTTTCAAAGAAATATAGAGGATCATATATCTACCTGTACCATTCTATAGAATACTTGCACTGTCTCCCCCTGGCCATGCTGGGGTTAGTCACCACCCCCCTTCCGTCTTGACCCCTGGCAGGGACTGTCTTCTCTTTCCACACATTGATATTTCTAGGGACAGTTCAGTGTGAAGCCTTTTCACTTCGCTGATGCATTTCTTTCCCCTGCATCTTCTCACCGCTCAACGGGTCGCTTCTGACCACCATACTTATAGCATCAGCGTCATGCTTGTGCCCCCTGCTTCTCTGCCCCTCCTCCGTAATGCATTCTAGAATCATGTCCTTGCTATCAACTTCCCATCGGAGTGACAGGGATCAGATCACACACCAGCATCTAAACATCTTGTTTCCCCATTGGGTTCCTGGTACCCAGTATCCTGCCTGGGCTTCAAGACTTCCCGTTGAAAACAAAATGCATTGCAGTGGCCACCTTGTGATGTACATTTGAAAATTTCTTTCTAAGTAGACATTATCAACAAATTCAGTGTGTTGGGTCACAAATATAAGCGTACTGAGTGTATTTGTTTTCACCTGGGCTTTCTTTGTTACATTAGCGGTGGTTGTTAAAGCTAAGAATCTATTCGTATCAGAGATGTTTCCGTCAGAGAAAGTACAGAAGCTGTTCTCAGAAGCCCACACTGCAGAGCCGTCGGCGGCAGCAGCGTGTGAAGAAGCGATTTCATTGCCATGGCAGCCAGAGTCCAGACGCTCGAGCTTTATAGATTAAAATCAATGCCTGAATTGCATTCACAAAGCCTGAATTGCCTGTCAGACTTCAGGACCAGCCGCACAACGTGATAAATGAGGTGAAGAGCCCTGTCCCGGCCAGGGAGTGTGTGCTGCATCAGTGAGGACTCTGGTTTCTTTTTCAAAGCAAATACCAAACGGAATGAATTACTGGGGAACAGCAAATGAACGTCAAGAACTTGAGATGCCGAGGTTATAATTTACTAATTACTGGGAAATGATGAACACAGAGTCAGAGTGTGAAAGAACGTAGCTGCAGAGAAAGGGTGGATTGTAGATACAAAGACAGGAAGTCTGTGGAAGGCTCCTGATGTCCCTTCTGACCAAATCAGGTGGGTTTCGGAGATATATTCACCTGGCGTAGCTCCCACCTTGGTCAGTCTGTAACATCAACCATAATCAGCATCAAGTAGGTATGAAAACAACTAGGCTAGAATATAGGTACACAAGAGACAGTCAATAAATGTGTCTACCAAGGGCTCATGTTCTCTTTTCTGCTGCTTTGTCTACCAGAACAAGCATGTCACATGGTAATAACCGCACCTTTTCTTGGTTTTATCAGGAATTAAAGTAGATCTTGGAGACCAGTCTAAGCAGATCAAAACCTTTGCCTTTGGAAAAGTTCTTTTGCTGCTTTAACATTTGATTGTCACCAACCCTGTCAGGAAGGATGTAGGGTAACTGACCTTTCACTGATTTATGCATTTTTTTAGGTTTTAGATTAAAATAAATACTATTCTTCTTAAAAAGAAAAAAAAATAAATGTGTCTACCTCTTCCCAGTTCCTGTTCAATTCTTTTCCTTATTTAGTGCTGGGTTACTCGGTGATGCCTCCCAAGGCAGGTCAACATGTAAAGACAGTGAAGTGGGACCAAGCCTTGAGCATCCACAGAGGCTCTTCCCCAAAGTCTGGTTTTGCTCTTGAATTGCTGAACAATGTAACTGTGATGCTGCCCTCTGCCTGTTAGTGCAGAGGTGTCAGATGGGCAAAAATGACCCCCTAGTCTCGTTCTCCAGTATCTTGGCCTCTTTTGGAGGGGTGCTATGCATTTCCAGTGTTTAGTAGGAGCTTGGCAAATCAGACTTAACCAGGTGCTCCTACCAGGGCTTCAACTCCTAAGAGACAAGATGAAGAACTCCCTGGGGGTCTCCATTCTGCCACTGGGCATAAGAATGTTAGCACTTGAGGAAGAATTGTGAAGAGACTGGGCAAGACCTTGGAAAGGAACCTAGATGTTTGGATTGTGTATCTTGGCTTGCCCAACAACCAGCTGTGCAATGAAGGGATCAGGCCCATCATCGTTTTCTAATGTCTTTAAGGGGTTGATTGGAAAGAACTCAACACTCCATATACACAGTCTCTCCTTCTTTACTTGCACACACTTGATGCTCACCCGAATACAGGTGCTCAGAAGAAGGACCGCACCATCTTGTCTTTTGTGTGCGTCATGAAGTTTTTCCTTCCTTTGCTGTGTGATGAGGGTTCTGGCAAGGATGCGGAAATGTGAGACCGTGTGCACTACCTGCTGCACTTGTCTTCAAAAAGGACATTGTGTATGTCCCCTGCTCTTCTTCCTGATCATGTTATGTGTCCATGATGGTTGGAGCTAGTCACATCACCTTGGAGACTGATGTGAACATCTCCAGAGTCTGGTCCCTGCACCCACTAGTGAGCACACAAATCCTAGTCTGTTTAGATTTCCTTATAAGGCAAGAGGGCAATGTTACTGTTACTCTTGATTTTTTTAGTAACTAAAAACTTGAACTTAATCTAAATTAATGGAGGGTAAGTTCAGGGAGTTCTGTATCTTACAGAGCTGTCTTAAAGGTTCGCAACAGAGGGACCAGGGCAGTTACTTAGAGCAGCTCTTGCTGCTCTTGAGAGGACTGGGGGAGAAAGGTTCTCAGCGCCAGTGTGAGGTAGCTCACCACCACCTGTAACTCCGGCTCTGGGAGATTCAGTCCTCTCTTCTGGCCTCTGTGGGAATCTGCACATATGTGTGCATATACTCACAGTATAGGCATAAATAAAAATAAGGAAATCTTAGAGGAGAAAGAAGGTTCATAACACAGCCAAGCACACTGTGCATTTTAATAGGCTCTTTGTGAAAAAATAGAAGGTCTTATATAAACCTCTTCCCAGAGCTGATATTTCATAGCTCCTTGTAGCTCTGAGCATGTTCTATAGATCCTCCAGGAGCTTGTTAAAATATGGACTCTTGGGAAACTTGTGACTGCTGAGTCAGAATTTGTATTTTAAACAAGGTCCCTGGGTACTTGTTTGCTCTTGAGTTTGGGGAGCACTGCCTGAGATGACGATAGTGTCCTGTGGTCCAGACCCTGGAACACTCTGCTAGCAGAGGCGCTGCCTGGAGTTTCTGGAGCAGAGGGACCCCACACAGCCCCAGAGTGGCTGTAAGCTCTTCAGGTCTCGGGCCGCTGCTGCGGACCTCTGAATCCATCCACAGCATCAGTTCTAAGGGGCGAATCATTGTCAGGGCCAAAATTTTTTTGGCATCACTGGCAGAACCAAGAGCTCATAGCAGGCTTTCTTTACTTCTGCTTCGAGGAGATCTTAAAGGGCCCCCATGCTGCCGTAGATCCTGATCAGGTCTTGGCGGGTTAACCTGAATCTAACAGGGAGGAAAGACGGGCCTCCTAGGAGACCTACCTGCTGGGGCTGCAAAGCATCTGTCAGTCACTTTCAATTACACACAAGCTTACACATGGGCTCTGCAGCCAGCCAATCAAAACATCATTTGGATTAGGTCCTATTGTCTGTGAAACGGTACCTGACTGGAGTGATTCCATTTGCCGTTTGCTTTCTGGTGTATCCAGAGATAGGAAGTTAGAGGCTGTGCTGGGTGATGGTGAGTGTCTTGGTTTCTAGAAATAGATGTTCTGGATTGGGATTCAAGTTCATCACACGCTTGCTGCAAGGTTTCAATCAAGCCTTAATTTTTCTCATCTTTAAAAGGAAGGCTAAAATTGGATCTCCTTCCCAGATTTGTTATGAGGGTTATGCAAGGAATATATGGAGGCAAGTTGCCATGTATTCGGTACACAGGAAATACTATGTAGTGATAAGGGGAAATATATGGGAACAAGCCCATAAGCAACGCATTATTAGTATGATCTGTATATCATAATTTAAGGGACTAAAATCCAAATAATGTGGGCAGACATCTAGAAATGAGAAAAGATCTCTAAAATCATATGAATTGACAGGGTTTCCCAGGCTGCTTCTCCTTTGGAGAATTAACCAACAGTAGTTAGTTTCACTGAATCAGGGCAGTAGTTTGATTGAGCACACGTGGAGTGAGTCAGCCTCCACTGAGTACTGAGAAGGGAGGCAGCTGGGGTACACAGTTGTGTAGCAAAGGAGACCCTTCTCCCATGATAGAGACGAGAGGAAAGGCGGAGAAATCGCTGCATTGTGCGCTATAAAAGCAGAAAAGGCACACAAAAATCATCACAGTGGCTCTGCCAGAAATCACACGTGTACTCGAACATGAATAGTTCCTTTTGATATTCACAGTGAGCCTTTTCTGACTCTCTGAATAATTTTTACTCTAGAAATCACTAAATGGAGCTTTTACGACATCAAAATAATGAAGACAACTGGCTTCTCATGCTTGATACCAGACAAAGCTAGGATTTGAACCCAAGCCTGGCTGTTGCCAGAGTCAACTTCAGTGACCCACAAACACTTTATGGAGAAGGTGACATTTCTTCTTAGCCTGGAAAGATGGGTTTGAAGGCAGGTTGGAGCTCACCAGCAGACCAGTATTGGCCTAATGCAGTGGTAGATGAGTTGGCCAGAAAAATCAGAGGATAGTGTAGGTTTAAAAGAAAGAATGAAAGAAAGAAAGGCAGACAGACATGTGAAACACACAGAAGGGACAGCGATGAGGTCACGTGGTATCTGATCCTGAGTTAGACTCTGAGGAGAGAATGACAAGGACTCTGGGTGGCAAGCACACAGACCGTGTGTAGAGACATTCTACTAATGTCTACTATGTCTAAAAGCCATAGTAACTATGAATGCTTTGTACACAGAACATATTCCATACATGTTGATAGCCAGCTTAATCATGTATTTAGATAACGCTATGTTTGTGACCTTCAGAATTTGAATTCATTGTATATATATACGACGTGTAGGTCAGAGGTTGGCCTTGAGTGACTTGCTCAATTGCTCTCTCCTACATTTTCTGAGACAAGGTCTCTCGCTGAACACGGAACTCAACATTTCTGCTAGGCTGGCTGTCCAGTGGGCTTCTCCTGTGTCCTCTTCTCCCACGCTGGGAAAACAAGCACACACAACTATGCCTGAAGTTCATGTGAGTGGTGGAGATCCAAATTCATGTCCTCATGCTAGTATGGCAAGCACTTTATTAACTGAGCCAACATCCCAAATGTTAATTTTTGATAATGCACACGAGTGTGATGCTTCATAGGTTGGCTCACTGCCGTCTTTCCTAATTTTTAAAACTTCAGACAAAGCGTCCAAAACCTAAAGCAAAGCAAAACAAAGCAAACCCTCATCAGCTCGGCAATGGCTAAGGAGCGTGGCCTTCAAGAAGATGAGTTTTCGAATTCTGCCAAGGCAGTCCCATCTCAATAAAACATGAGCTCAAAGATGGAGGTGAAGAGACCAGTTCTGGTTCTTTGTGAAGCGGAAGAGAATGAAGGCTGATAAGAGATGGGGGGCGGAATTAAAATTGAAAAAAAAAATACATTTCACCTGGAGATTAGGAAACAGTGCTTTTTCAATGTGGGGGTATCCCTTGCTTAGTTGACACTTGCGGTGGGGGAGACAGACACATTGCCTTAGGCCTTGTCACAGGTCTGCTTCTGAAGCTTCTCCAATGCTGCTACAAATGGGTGGAGCCATGTTCTCTGTTTCTGGGGATTTCCCCGTGCAGAGCCTTGCTGTCTGCCAGAGCTGCTGGGAAGGGGGAAGCCGGAGGAGTGAGGATGCTTAAATGAAAACAGTTCTATTTGGGCACACTTTAATGACAATCCTGTCTAAGAAATATTTTTCCTACAATGGCTTTTCCATTCGGTGTCATTGAAAATGTTTTTAATTTCAAGGAGAGGCTGTGGCATGAAATGTTAATCAATGAACGGCTGGCATGCTTTTCCATGAATGTGGTTCTTTTTTTTTTATATATATTTGCCAGTGACAAAGATGATTTCTTCAGCTCAAGCAATGTTACCATTCATGCCTGGTTAATAAAGGAAGAAAGGAATGCTTGAGGAACTCACCCTGATGGTGGAGGGGAGGGGGTGGGCCTATTTTAGGTCCTTGGGATATTTTATTGTCTTTGGGCCTTCCCTGTGAGTCACAGGACAGAAATTTGAGGCAGAAAAGCATGAACGTCTGGGCTGAAAACTGTTTGGGCCACAATGCCGGAGATGTGTGTGTGCATTCCTTGTCTGTAGGTTCTGGCTGCCCTGTGTGTAGGGACTCAGTGGTGACACCCGCCTGCTCCTTTAAATTCCTATAGTTGGATGTTGTCAAAATTTAGGGTGGGGTCAGCTTAGGGTCATTTTAGCCCCAATAAAGATCTGTTTTATTCAAAGCCCTCTGGTCCCTTGCCTGTTTACTGCTGCCCTGAGACAACACTTCCTTTATCTCCTGCTGGCTCACTCCCAAAGAAAACGGAGACTTGCTGCAGCTTGGAGTCCAGTTTCCATCTCCAGGCTGGGCTTGTGGACTTTAGTGGCTCAAAATGAGCCTGCACCAGAACCCAGCATGTAGGATCAAATTTCACCCTGCTCCATACTCCTGGTGTTCAAAGAAACGATTATGTTTCTGACTCACTCTGTGGAGCAGTTTCTTCTGTGCGATGTCAATCATTCTCCCCATCTTGTGATGACCACACTGAGTTATGTTAGAATTGGCAGAACCTTCCGTCCTTATATGCTGACAGTCTCAGGTACTTTGTCACAGTGACGAGAAGCTGGCAAACACCTTGGGGAAGCTGTATCTTGCTTTTACTTAGAGGCAGTCAGTCGGATCTGAAGGTCAAGTAAAAGGTGAGGAGTGAAAGCTTTGAACATGGAAAGGTGTTTCCCTGGGAAATGGAGCTCGAACTTTGCAAGGGAAGCTGATTTTTAAATGAATTCTTTTCATGTTCTCACTCACGTATCTAGTTCTGACAGTCACTAAACTAACACGCTTAGGTCAACCGTAACGTAGATCACCTTTCTATCTATCTATATAGCCTTTTTGCTAGAGAAGAGGAGGGTACACGCTGGCTGGAACTCAGAGGATCCAAAGGAGGGAGAGAGCAAAGAGGACACCTTCAGGGCGGGGGCTAAAGTAGATGGGAGATGTGTGGGGGAGGATTGTGCAGGGCTGCCTGAGGTGATGAAGATGAGAGAGAGGGGAGAGAGAGAGAGAGAGAGAGAGAGAGAGAGAGAGAGAGAGAGAGAGAGGAGAGGGAGAGAGAGAGAGAGAGAGAACACACAGCCGGGAAAAGAGAGGCTGCCAAGGAAAGAACAGAGGAAGGCTGAGCCCCAGAGGGTCCTGCATACATCTATCAGTCTATACCTCTTGGCACACGACACCCAGAGTCCTAGAAGAAGAAAAGAATTTCCAATGAAGACTGGGTCCCTTGTTATAGTTTGAATCTGGAACTCCCTTTAATCATCCACACAAAAGTCTTTGTTTTCAGCCCCTAGCTCTATTCGGGAGACTGTGGGGTCTTTGAGAGGTGGGCCTGGTGGGTATTAGGCACCCTTAGAAGGGATATGGGGTGCCAGCCCTTTTCTTTCTTTCTCCTTGCTTCCCAGTCAGAATGAGGTAAGTAACTTCGACTCCACGCTCCACCATAGTGTACTGCCTTGCCAGAGGCTTCAAAGTAACAGGGTGCATTGACAGTAGACCAGCATCTCGGAAACCATGAGCCAAACAAGGCTTCCCATCTCATATGATTGTCTCGTGCATTTTGCAACAGTGTTAGCAAGCTCACAGCTCTCCAGGGGAATTTCATGAAATGGACTTATAAAATGTGCACAGTTCTTGGCTCAGCTTCCAAGTCCAGCACAACACCAGGTCCTTCCTTTCTTCCCTAAACCCCAAGCCGCATAGGAACTGCCTTCCCTTAGTAATTCAGGACATTTTCTGGACTTGGCTCTAGTCTAATTTACTATTGTTCTGGGTCCAGCCTTTCAGTGTTAAACTGGGGCTCTCTTTAGCACACAGATGTGACTACAATGGTATGACTTATGCTTCATTCCTAAGTCCAGCTTCGTACTTAGTTTCTGTGGCTCCCAGCTTTCTGCTTTCTCTCCTTCCTTCCTGTTTCCTCCAAACCCTTACAAATTCCGCACTGATGTCGGTAACTGACAATTCCTTTCTGTCGGAACAGTGTGGCCTTTCAGCGGTCTGATTTCCAGAGAGCCTCTCAATGCATTGTGCATCTCAGCACCCCTGGGCCATTTAAACAAAAGTTTTCATACTTGTATATACAGACAAGTGGCGTGTGGTCCATGATCTGGTTTTGTCAGCAGAGGACGGGATCTGGATCTGGGACTTTTTTTTCTTTTTAAAGATTTATTTATTATGTATACAATGTCCTGTCTGCACGTATGCTTGCAGGTCAGAAGAGTGTGCCAGAGCTTACTACAGATAGTTAGGAACCACCCTGTGGTTGCTGGGAATTGAACTCAGGACCTCTGGAAGAGAAGCCAGTGCTCTTAACCACTGAGTCATCTCTCCAGCCCGATTTTCTAAAGCTCCATGATGATGCCAATGCTGCAGGCCCATGCACCCCCACACCAAGTGGTGATATTTAAAGATGGGAAGATAGATAAAGCTCTTCTGTATCCAGTCCTACCCACTCCAGCTTTCGATGGTCTCCTCCTTTCCGCAAAGGGGTGGAAGACTTTGTCTGCACATATTCTTGTTTTCCAGCAACTAGTTGGAGTGATGTCTCTAAATTGACTTTAAATTGGTGGAGGGCTGAGATGGGGCACTGTCTTCCTCTTAAACAGTTTCCAAATTCTTCCTGGTCTTGCTTTCTGGGTGCATCAGTATGTCGTCTTGGGTGTATGTCCTATTGTGCTGTGTGCAGGGAGCATGGGGAAGAGCAGACAGTGAGCAAGCTTCCTCCTGCACTTGAGAAACGAGGCAGAGGCTTTCGAAGTGCCTGCTTCCTCTCGCCCCTCTCTGACCCATGGAGCTGTCTGCCCAGCTCTCCAGCTCAAATCCCCAGCTCATCCGCACATTGGCTTCTGAATCAAAAGGAGCCAAGAGCCTGGCTGAAAAGAATTACGCTTTCCATTTGTACAAAGGATTTGAAAACATTTATTGCTTATAACCTTTACATTTAAATGTGATTTTTTTCATTTTTACACTAAGTGGAGGAATTAGCTCTCTAAAAATAAGGCCTGTGAACTCCAGCAAACGTTTTACAGTAGTAATAGCTGAGAGCACAGAAAATGATTATTATTAAACATACACCTATGTTCTCTTCCACAGAAAGCCCTCTGCCTGTGCTGTGTGCCCTTCACCACAACCACCTCTGAAATCTCCGCTCAATCCTCTTCTCCCAGCTGAATTCTTCGGCCTGTCTACACCGATTCAAAGACAACCACACCCCACTCCCTCCTAGAGGGTCAAAGATGGAATTCGATGTTCACAGTTTTACTGAAATTGCTTTTCTCGGGACACAAGCAGTCGCCGAGTCACTGGATCTAATGGCTTCTCGGCTTCCGTGTCTAAAGCATGGACGCTATTGGGTGCTCCCAGCATTCCCAGAAGGTTGAGGTCGGCAGATTCACCTCTCGTCTGGTCACGGCAAGGCTTTCCTGTCTCCTTTCCCCCTCCCACACCAACTGCACGTGTTGCGGGTAAAGGTGAATGTCCAGGGCTGCTCTTTGTTTCCGCTCTCCCGTGGGGAATCTCATCTGTTTTCAGGGCTTCAACAGTTAGCCCGGGCCAATGTTCAAACCCACAACCTGCAGCGCTGACCTTTCTCTGCAGTTCTAACCCTGCGTTTAATTGCCTCTTTCTGGTATCTAACGTCTCCTTTTAACTTTCTGCTTCCTAAGTCCTTTATTTCTGTTTGTAGCAAATATCAATTTTTAATCATGATGGTTAAGAAATAATACCTTTAGATTTTTTTTTCTTTAAGACGGTATGAATCTTATTTTCTTCCTGAGGTAGCAGTAAGTTCAGTCTCCTTCCTCATAGGTTCAAAGGTCATGCAGATACCACTCAGGTTCTTAAGCATTGCTAAAGCATCCCAGTCAAGCTGTCCCTTGGCCCCACTCACAGAATATTTTAAGCTCAAACCCACAATGTTGTTACTTTTACATTACACCAGAACCAGGATTTTAAATGTATTTTTTAAATTTTGGTGTGTGTGTGTGTGTGTGTGTGTGTGTGTTTAAATGGGTGCTGGGAACCACACGCAGTCTTCTGAAAGAGCAGAAAGTGAAGTACATTCATTTGTTGAACCACTTCACCAGCACCGCCGTCTTATTTCTTTCATTAAAAAAGTATTTTTTTTTTTAGCTTAATTCCCTAACCTTTCTTTTCCTTCCCATCCTGAAGAAGTCTACCTTAAAGGGTTTACAGGGTCAGAGCAGGGGGGGGGGGGGGAGTCAGAGAGGTGCCACTGTGTCCTGGGGCTGTAAGTGAAAGACCAGGAGAACCACCTGTGTGCCTGAGGGGACAAGGTCGGGAAAGGGAAGTCAGAGTTCAGAGGCTTAAAGGAAGTGTCCAGGTGAGGGGGAGAACTGAGTGTCAGACCTGAGTGTCCTAACAAGACTAGGAGGGGCAAACGCGAATATAGAACGGACCTGTAGCATCATATTGGATGGGATGGAGAATCTCATGATTTTTTTACCTGCACATAGACCTGCCAGCTCAGCCAGCCCAGAAGTCGTGGGAGCAGCGCTGTCCCAACAATAGAGAGCAAAGGCAGGGCCCAGAACCTGGCTTCCAGGCACCATTCGGCCTTCTTGTGAGTCAGGGCCACCAACAAAATCGGAGTAGAAGGGGACTTCCATATACTTAGCAAGGGAAGACTAAATACTTTCTCTGTACCCGCAGGGATGAGGGAAAGATGTCCACTCACGGCTTCCAGAGTGTTGTACCGGGAGTTCCAGCCAGGGCTGCGGGAAGGAGAGAAACGCCCAGTGAATCAGCGGCTTTGTGGTCACTGTGACCAAATACCTACAGAAAGAGCTAAAGTGGCAGAGACGGAGGGTGTGTGGAGTTTGCTCATGGTTTCAGACATTTCAGTCTATCACTGCTGATGAGGCTTGGCTGGGACAGCTCACACCGTGACAGCAGTAGGAAGGGGCCAAGGGAAGATGACCTTAAGGGTCCTTCCTTAGTCACCTACTGTCTCTTACCAGGTCTCACCACCTTGACTTTTCTGATTATGAATTTTGTGCTGGCTTTACTCTTTGTTTTTTTTTTAAATTGTGCTTTGCATATTGGAAATCTTCACATAAATGGTAATTTCCTCTCAAAACTTGCTTTTTATAGTCCACATTGCATCTCTTGAAATCTCTCCATGTTGCTGTATGCCACTTGTTTATCGGTCTGCTTCATAAATATACACAATACGGTTAACCTCCTCCTCTTGGGTTTTAAGCTGTTTCCAATTTTCCATTCTTACAATGATTGGTCTCATCGGTCTTGGCCTTGAGAGTCCTTGAGATCATTTTCTCTGGCCTATACATGGGAATACTTCTTGGTCTTAGATGATTTCTGGGAATCTTTGGTTTTACTAGTTGTGGGCCAAGTGGTCCATCCACAGCATTTAGAGCTCCTCATTCTTGCCCACACGTGACTATGTCACATGTGTAGGCATGGGTGCTTCAGTTCCCCTTGGCAGGATGTAGTTTCTGATTCCTCCAGGTGCAGTGCGAAGTCATCTCTTGGAAGCTGGCTAGCTTCATAGAGGGCAGTGAATGAGCTGAACTGGGTCAGAGATCTCACACTTTCTTTGATGGCTAATTTTTAATGTTAACTAGATTTGATTAAGAAGCTCCTGGGGCCAGGCGATGGTGGCGCACACCTTTAATCCCAGCACTTGGGAGGCAGAGACAGGCGGATCTCTGTGAGTTCGAGACCAGCCTGGTCTACAGAGCTAGTTCCAGGACAGGCTCCAAAGCCACAGAGAAACCCTGTCTCAAAAAAAAAAAAAAAAAAAAAAAAAAACAGAAGCTCCTGGGGAATGAGCAAAGTACACCTTGGACATATCAGTGATTGTGTTTCCAGAGACCTTTAGATCCTGAGGGCTCCGACCTAATGAGTGGATGAACCCCTTGTATTATTTATTTATTTATTAAAGATTTCAGCCTCCTCCCCACCACCGCCTCCCATTTCCCTCCCCTGATCAAGTCCCCCTCCCTCATCAGCTCGAAGAGCAATCAGGGTTCCCTGACCTGTGGGAAGTCCAAGGACCACCCACCTCCATCCAGGTCTAGTAAGGTGAGCATCCAAACTGCCTAGGCTCCCCCAAAGCCAGTACGTGCAGTAGGATCAAAAACCCATTGCCATTGTTCTTGAGTTCTCAGTAGTCCTCATTGTCTGCTATGTTGCTGAACCCTTTGTATTTATAGGAGTTGGTGAAAGGAGGAAGTGGGGTCTAGTTAGAGGAAGTAGTTCTGGGTGTATACTCCGAGCTATATCTGGTCCCTTTCTGCATTCCCCTTATCTCTGCTTCTAGTCTGCTAAGAAGAGAAGGAAAGCTCCGGGTTGCCATATGTTGTGACCAAGCTCAGAGGTCAAAGAATCCTGGACAGAAACCCTTTGAAATCAAATTTTGAAATCAAAACAAATCCTTCCTCCCTCTACTTTTCCCTCCTTCCTTGCATTTCTCCCTTTGTCCCTCCATTCCTTTCTCTGTCCCTCCCTCCCTCCCTTCCTATCTTATGTCCTTCCTTACATCCATCCGTCCTTCCTTACATCCATCCGTCCTTCCTCCTACCAGTTATTTTGGTCGCAGCAACTGAACACTAACTAGTACAGGCACCTGAAACCATGAACCTCTGGTTTTTAAAACACATGAGCTAATGGCTCTTCAGGAAAGTTAATTCAAACACAAAGTTGCAAAGAAGCAGGAAGGATAATGAGAAAAACTCAGGGAAAAGTTGAAATCCCTCAAACTATTGTCTCCATGAAAATGGTATCCCTCATTGTCATGGAGATGTCAGCCTCCATGGTATTTACCCCTTCCTGTGCAGTTCTTCAGCTGTCAGCTCTGAATTCAACAGCCTCCCCCAGTCCCACACTGCCCCTACTCCCAACTGTCACCTCAGCGAGTACCTGGGCCAGCCCTTCTTTCTCCGCTCCACTCCCACAGCTACCCTCACCCTCTCTTCCAATGAGCACTAGGGAAACAGTCTTAGAGGACCATGTTGAACCCTTTGGTGCCCTGTTAGGGCCTTTTAAAAATAAGTGGCACAATTGAATGTGGGAGTTGTAAAAAAAAAAATTCCACATAAAATGTTTCTTAACATACAACTGCCAAAACTCTACCCAGATTCAAATGTGTAGTGAATCTAGGGTGTTTCAGTGTGGTTCATCTGTGTTGCATCATGCGACTCCACTGCGGCCTTTACACAACATACATGTTTTTCACTGTGCACTTCATGACATGTAACACCAACCAAGGCTGTCCAAAACACACCTGCTCAGATTCAGGACTGTGGTATGATAGTAACTGTCCACCAAGGCTGTCCAAAACACACCTGCTCAGATTCAGGACTGTGGTATGATAGTAACTGTCCACCAAGGCTGTCCAAAACACACCTGCTCAGATTCAGGCCTGTGGTATGATAGTAACTGTCCACCAAGGCTGTCCAAAACACACCTGCTTGGATTCATGACTGTGGTATGATAGTAACTGTCCACCAAGGCTGTCCAAAACACACCTGCTCAGATTCAGGACTGTGGTATGATAGTAACTGTCTGCCAAGGCTGTCCAAAACACACCTGCTCAGATTCAGGACTGTGGTATGATAGTAACTGTCCACCAAGGCTGTCCAAAACACACCTGCTCAGATTCAGGACTGTGGTATGATATTAACTGTCTGCCAAGGCTGTCCAAAACACACCTGCTCAGATTCAGGACTGTGGTATGATATTAACTGTCTGCCAAGGCTGTCCAAAACACACCTGCTCAGATTCAGGACTGTGGTATGATAGTAACTGTCCACCAAGGCTGTCCAAAACACACCTGCTCAGATTCAGGACTGTGGTATGATAGTAACTGTCTGCCAAGGCTGTCCAAAACACACCTGCTCAGATTCAGGACTGTGGTATAATAGTAACTGTCCACCAAGGCTGTCCAAAACACACCTGCTCGGATTCAGGACTGTGGTATGATATTAACTGTCTGCCAAGGCTGTCCAAAACACACCTGCTCGGATTCAGGACTGTGGTATGATAGTAACTGTCCGTAAAAAGTTTTCTGACTGTATAGGACCATCCCAGCTTAGTTACAGAAAACAAAGATTTTTACATTCTGCCATCATTCTGCAGTGTGTAGGCATCAAATTAATATATCCTTGGATTGCATTGTGTTACAATGCTTGATTTCTAAAATTTCTATTTGCGTTGCTGATTTAAGTCTCTAAAAAATTTTAAAATAAATTTTGCCTTATGAAAACATACATCTTCCACTTTGTGCTATGAATTTTTTCAATGTGGTGTTATCGGCATTGATGACTATAAAATCCAAGTGTCTATCAACTCTGAAAAAATATTGAAGATGCTTTACATTCTACAGTACCAAAATTCAGCCACAATTTCTTTTTTTCTCTTTCTCTCCTTCCTTCCTTCCTTCCTTCCTTCCTTCCTTCCTTCCTTCCTTCCTTCCTTCCTTCCTTCCTGTATTTCTTTCCTTTCCTTTCCTTCTCTTCTTTTCTCCATACCCCCTACCCCCAAGGACAGCTTTATTAGAGTGTAAAAAAAAAAAAACCCAGAGCAGGCAAGCTGTGAATCTCTACTGCTACCTAGAGGGGGAAGATAGCACAGAAGTAAGGGCCATACCATCTGACGTAAGCCAGAATGAAGGTCAGTCCTCAGACAAGTAACCATAGAGGAGATGGAAGACCCACCAGAGTCCCATGGTGGCTTATTGGGACTGCCAAATTTTAATGCATTGTGTATAAGTAAACATATACATCCATCTTATTGCTGTATAGATTTGTATTCATCCTTAATAAACAGTAAAATTACCTATTCACCAAGGAATTGTCTGTAACACATTTCTTTATGAAGTATTATCAGTAAATGTTTGTATACCTATTTTGTACACCTAGAGCTGTGTACAAATGTTTAAAGTGAAGAGGGATTGTGGGTGGATGACTTGGATGACCGCTGCCCTGAAAGTGTCAGTCTTTTCCAATCTGGCCTTATATATACTTAACACTTCTTGCTTGCCTGATGAGCCCTTTGCCCTTTCCTGGGAGGTCCCCATCCTCTAACTGGCCTTACCATTTTTCAGTCATACCTTCTCCTGGATGGCTACAGTCTGTCTCCAGGCTTAACTTTAGCACCCCCTTTCTTGCCCAAGCTCTGTAAATCCAGACCACTACTTTACCCTTTTGGAACTCAAGTTATGCATCATACCCATATTCCAAGAGGTGGGGTAGATAGTCATAGGTACTTTCCTCTCATGGCATGGCCAAGTTATTTAAAATACAAGACTTAGACTCCTTAGGATAGGATAACTTTTTGAAGCATTTATCCCATGTTTCTTGTTTGATATTGTTTATGTTGGTTGTAATTCTAATCCTTATACTTGATATTTGTTCTTATTGTATATAATTTTGTATTAGGCTTAGAACTCTCTTAGTTAAACAAAAGGGGGAGGTGCTGTAGGAAATCCTTCAGCCAGTAGCCTTTAAGTTACCCACCCACCTAGGCATGGCCTCTTATACTATAAATGCCAATGTAAAGCACACGTCTGTCCTCTCTTCCAGTTGCTGGATTCGGTTACTGTTTTCCTGTTCGAGCAGAAGACTGCTATCTGTGAGTCTACCCCTAAATAAATAACCCTTTATTGCACTCAATCCTGAGCTAGTGTGGGATTTCTTTTTAGCATCTGTCTTTAGTATCATATTATTGATTCATGGATACTCTTTATATACTACCCATGATCGATGCTGACATAATTGAACATAACTTCCAGTACTGGTTCCTGAAGGAGTCATTAAATCATGATTTTTTTTCCAGCATGCCATTCTCCAACCTAAAGTTTTTCCATTGTAAACTAGAAACAATGTTAGAAAACTTCTGTTTCCTTCTTTCTAGAGAGGCTTTGGTAAAGTATTTCCAATGGAAACAAAGTCAAACTCACATGTTAATAATCTGCCGTCATCTTTGCAAACTCTGTCTTCAGACAGAGTAGATGTCTCTATGTGTGAACTGGTAGATCTTGTGATTTGTCTTCTAATGGAAATAATCAGCATGCTTGCAATGGCATGTATGATCCAGTCAAAGAACAGCCTAGTCATTCCTTCTGGATCAGAGGCCATTCCTTTAGGTCCTAAAGGCTAAATGTGGCCACATGTATTTCCAGAGTGCCCACCCCTTCCCTCTGTCCCCAGAGTGCCCACCCCTTCCCTCTGTCCCCAGAGTGCCCACCCCATTCCCCTCTGCCCCAGAGTGCCCACCCCATTTCCCTCTGCCCCAGAGTGCCCACCCATTCCCCTCTGCCCCAGAGTGCCCACCCCATTTCCTCTGCCCCAGAGTGCCCACCCCACTTCCCTCTGCCCCAGAGTGCCCACCCATTCCCCTCTGCCCCAGAGTGCCCACCCATTCCCCTCTGCCCCAGAGTGCCCACCTATTCCCCTCTGCCCCAGAGTGCCCACCTATTCCCCTCTGCCCCAGAGTGCCCACCCCTTCCCTCTGCCCCAGAGTGCCCACCCCTTCCCTCTGCCCCAGAGTGCCCACCCCTTCCCTCTGCCCCAGAGTGCCCACCTATTCCCCTCTGCCCCAGAGTGCCCACCCCTTCCCTCTGCCCCAGAGTGCCCACCCCTTCCCTCTGTCCCCAGAGTGCCCACCCCATTCCCCTCTGCCCCAGAGTGCCCACCGCACTTCCCTCTGCCCCAGAGTGCCCACCCCATTCCCCTCTGCCCCAGAGTGCCCACCCCATTCCCCTCTGCCCCAGAGTGTCCACCCCATTCCCTCTGTCCCAGAGTGTCCACCCCTTCCCTCTGCCCCAGAGTGTCCACCCCACTTCCCTCTACTCACAGAGTGCCCACCCCTTCCCTCTGTGCCCGGAATGCCCTACCCCATTTCCACTTCTCCTTGGCACCAGCCTCCTTTTCCGCGTTGAGACACACCGTGGCATGTTTACTGGACGCTGTCCCATGTCCTCATATCCCCCATCTCAGCACTTTCTTAGCAGTGCAGTCTGTTCTTTGGGATGCCTTCCCACACTTTTTGGATGACAACAGTCTGCTCTGCCAGGGCACACATTTTAAAGCAGTTAACAGGCTTTAACAAGCGTGAGAGAGATGAACAGAAGCATATTGAAGGCGTCCTTGGGGCACCGTTGGCATGAACACATCTGCTTGGTTGGAGTGTGTGCTCTCAGGATTATTGCTTGAACTGCGTCCCACTGCATCTCCTCGTTGACATCCTCCTCAGCATCCATCCAAACCTCAGCCTCAGCCTTGTAGTTCGCATCCATACAGCAGGGCTCTCTGCTTCCGTGTGATTTCTTTTCAGAATGCTTTTCTAAAATGTAGCTCTTGCTTCATCCACTGGCAGCCCCTTTTAAAAACTTTCAGTCAATCCCTGTTCTTCAGAAGAAGTGTTTCTCTGCCAACAAAGTGCCCTAGGTCTTTATAATGGGCCCCGAGGACTTATTTCCAGCTCACCTGTGTACCTTTGGTCTGGGTGCCTCCGTCTGCCATTTTCTAGGATTGCTAAGAATGTTTTGTCCCAAGCTGATGTAAATGTGGCTTTCTTTACTTGAAAGGTCTGTTCTTCCCATTTTGGGTAAATTGCTCTTAAACTCTATTAATAATGGTTAATAGTGACTGTCAACTTGACAGATCTATAATCACTTAGGAAGCACGCTTCTGGGCACAGCTGTGAGGGGATTAACTGGATTGGGTTAACCTCTGGGCTCAGCTGTGAGGGGTTAACTAGATGGGTTAGTCTCTGGGCAGAGCTGTAAGGGGTTAACTAGACTAATTTAGTCTCTGGGCAGAGTTGTAAGGGGTTTAGTAGACTGGGTTAGCCTCTGAGCATAGCTGTGAGGGGTTAAGACTGGGTAATGACATAAGACTAACTTTAATGGTGAGCAGTGTTTTACCAAAGACCTGGCAGGTTGAATAATGGGAGCTGAGCCCTAGCATACTCCTCTCTCCACTGTGGAGACCATGTGACTAGCTTCCTCAAGTTCCTGTCACCATGAACTTTCCTGTCATTACAGACTGTATCCTCAAATTGTGAGTCAAACAAACACTCCTTCCCTTAGGTTGTCTTCATCTGGGTAGTCTGTCATAGCAACAGGAAACACAGCTACCAGGAACTCCAAGGCAGTAGCCCTTCCGCTATGGATTCTTCCATTTTCTCCTACTTGGTCCTTGCCACCCTCTTACCCTTGATACTTACCACAACTAACCCAGATTCTCTCTCTCTGGACTGTGAACTCTGCAGGTAAGAAACTAATTTACCTTTCTGTCTCCAGACCCAACCTCACTGTTTGGTGTTTAGTAAATATTTAGTGAAAGAAACAAGGAGCCATTGACACTTTAACCCCTGTTATCAGCCAGCCAGTCATTTGATGCATTCTAGAGAATTTGTGTTTTCCCATTTGCAGCAAGCAACCTCTTCCCAACTGGCCGAGTCACTGTTGTCAAGGTTTTCCATTGACCACACTGTTCCTCTTCATGGCGCAGGCGGCCCTGTGGAGCTGGACCTCTTGCCTCCATCCCAGCTGCAAACCTTTCAGCTCTGTCTTAGTCACTGTTCTGTTGTTGTGAAGAGAGCCCATGACCAAGGCAACTTCTAAAAGAAAGCATTTATTTGGGGGCATGCTTACAGTTTCATAGGCTGAGTCCTTGATCATCGTGGTGGGAAGCATGTCTACAAACAGGCAAGCATGTCACTAGGGCAGTAGCTGAGAGCTGAGCTTACATTCTGATCAACATGTGTGAGACAGAGAGAGAATGGGCCACCACAGCAACACACCTCTCTAACAAACCATGCTCCCTAATCCTTCTCCAAACAGTTTTACCAGCTAAGAACCAAGCACCCAATTAGGAGCCTGTGGGGCCATTCTTATTCATCTCTGTGAGTTTGAGGCCAGCCCAGTCTACAAAAGCTAGTTCCAGACAAGCTCCAAAGCTATAGAGAAACCAAAAAAAAAAAAAAAAAATCCACCGCAAAGTCTGACTATGGCAGCAGTTCAACATCCTGCAAACCTCTGCTCTCTTGATCTGGCCCTGGCACTTGCTTCCCATTCTGGCTTCAAGGTATTCTCCAACCCCCTCTAATGGCTGTGTGCTGTGACAGCTTAGAAAGGCTTCCCTAGCCTCGCCTGTCATCCATGGAGCCACGTGACTTATCACATAGTGACCTTGGTCTCTTCTGCAGTACCTGCTTCAACCCCACTCTCAGCCCCCCCCCCCTCCCGGGACAAAAGCTTTTTTTTTTTTCATTTTTTGACTATGGTAGGAGGGCAGATTTTTGGTATGAACTGGATTTTCAATAAATGTCAAATGAGTAAAACTAACAGAATAAAAGGTGGACAATTTGATGTAAATAATTCCCCAAAGTATGTACACAGAGACTGTTCATTCGTTTCCCAGCTGCCCAGACCTGAATAATCACACAGAATCTATATTAATCACAACATTACTTGGCCAGTGGATTATGCATATTTCTGGCTAGCTCTTTTACAACTTAAATTAACCCATTTCTTTTTTCTTTTTCTTTTCTTTTTTTTTTTTTGAATTTTCAAGACAGGGTTTCTCCGTAGCTTTTGGTTCCTGTCCTGGAACTAGCTCTTGTAGACCAGGCTGGCCTCGAACTCACAGAGATCCGCCTGCCTCTGCCTCCCGAGTGCTGGAAGTAAAGGTGTGCGCCACCACCGCCCGGCCTAACCCATTTCTTTTATTCTGTGTATCGCCACAAGGCCATGGCTTACCAGGTAAAGTTCTGGTGTCTGTCTCCTTCGGCAGCTACATGGCTTCTCCTTGACTCCACCTACTCTCTCTATATATATCTCTGTTCAGACTTCCTATCTGGCTTTATTCTGCCCTGCCATTGGCCAAAGCCAATTCTCTTTCACCAATGGTAATAAAACATATTCACAGAATACAGAGGGGAATACTACATCAGAGATATATGAAGGCTTACCCCTCTGATTTGCATTTGAGTTGACCCATCCATGTCAAATTGTATGTATAATATATGTAAGTTAGGATAGTGAGGAACTTAGAAGCCCCATGTTGTTATTTCAAACATAGGAAAGTTAATACAGGGGTTGTTTCATGACAGCGAAACTAGAACAAGGCGGGAAAGCAGAGGCCAGCTGGCTATATATTAGTAAGTGTTGGATGAAGCTGTATCACAGACTCAGAAAACCTACAAAGACCCTGGGGGTGTGGGCAAAATGGGACAGAAGTATGCTCAGAACCCAGTTGCTTAGAAAGAAGAGAGGTGCATTCAACCAGATTAAACGTGATTCTAAGATGTTTTCCAATGGGAAAATGTTGAAATGTAAAGGTGGAAAGTAGAGACACCATGAAGTGTCAGAAGAATTAGTAAAACTCAGCGTTGCAAAAGGAACCTATCTTGTCTAACTGCATGAAATTTGAATAACCAGTTTGCCCTACCTAAATGGGTTTTCTAGGATGTAACTGAACATTGTGGAGGCAGGAGGCTAACACTTAATAGAGAGTCACTGTCCTGGGCTGCCATCTCTTCAGGTTCATGATCCTAACCTGTCTCCAGTTCCTGCTCCATTCGCTTTGGAATCACGATCATTAGCTCATGCGGCAATGGGAGGATGCTGGGAGCCACTTGAACACATTAGTGATTTTCAAGTTTAGATCCTTCAGAAGCAGTTATGGTAGGTGTGGAAACAGCATTTTATTGAATGCTTGCAGAGCCCCTGAGTTGTATTTATCAACTTTTTTGGGCTCTCAGTCAAGTCAAATGTGTAGTAACGGCTCTCTATGGTGCCTGACATATAACAGTCATCATTTGAGACCCATTGACTTATAACCAACTCATTCAACTTTCTAAAATAAGCGTGTGAAGTGGGTATGCATCTGAATTTATTTGAAATTACCAATATTCAACCATTTTACCTTCAAAACAGTTATTTAATATAGGTCGACCTAATATAATCATTTTTGAACCAGTTTTACAAAAGACAGGGAAACTGAAGCAACAGAGGTTAGATAAGGGACCTGAGTCACGGGGACGGCAGATACAGGCAGCCTGTGCTTAGCTCTTACTCCCTACTGATTGCTTCTGAGTGGCGCCATTTCATCCTCTTCTGCAGACGAGGAGCCTGGGGCTTGCAGTTAGGTCAGAGAGCCAGGAGCGGTGTGCTGGACTTCTAAACCTGCCTAACCACTCTGCCTTGCCTTTGTCCATGTTATCCCACATCTGTATTTTCCGTGCAAGCCACGCTCACAGTGGGAAGTCCGTGGATTCTTTAGGCTTGTTACTCAGGTGTTTACTCAGGTGTGGCTATCATGGTGGTGGATGGGCTATTTGCGTTTACTTTGCTAGAAGCACTGTGTCAGGCATTGTTTGGTCATCATAGTGATAGCAGAGAGGATGCAAACTACCCTAGCTGTTATCTGGATACTTCCCCAATGCCATAGTCAACAACACCAATCTAAACTACCCAAGCTGTTGTCTGGGCACCCCCTCCCCCCACAATGCCAAAGTCAGTACCTTCTCGATTCTTCTTTGAAAACTCCCTCGAAGTCATATTTGTTCACCTGTAGAAGACACTCAGTTTGAGGCCACTCCCCTGTCTTTCCTTTCCTCCTCAAAACTTTATTGATTTATTGGATATACTAAGCCTTATTCTAGTTGATAGGAATTCAACTATCAAAAATATAGACATATCTGTTTTATTGTATTTTCAGCCTATCCAGGAGGTTTGACCCTTAGAGAATATTAACAATTATTAATTTTTTTTAAAAAAGAAGGATTCATTGATTTTATGTGTAAGAGTATTTTGTCTGCATGTATGTCTGAGTGTTCCGTGCAGGCCTGGTGCCCTCTAAGATCAGAAGAGGACTTCAGATCCCCTGGACTGGATTTACAGATGGTTGCAAGCTGCCATGTGGCTGCTGGGAATCAAACTGGGGACTCTGTAAGAGCAACAGCACCCTGCTCTTAACCTCTGCACCATAGCTCCAGCCCAATGCTTCCATTTACTTGCCTACTTACTTACTTTTGGGGTGCGGGAGATGCAGATGTAGAGGTCAAAGGACAAGTGGGAGGAGTCAATCTCTCCTACCCTGTGAGTTCCAGAGTCCAAACTCAGATCATCAGACCTGGTGGCGAGCTCCTTTCCTAGTTGATCTTTCTCGCCAGCCCCAGTCAAGCATTTTGATAGATGATAGGGAATTCTAGGTCCCTTGATCCAGGGGAGCTGGAACAACGTGTGGTATATTGGATAGTTTTATGTCAAGTTGATATAAGCTAAAGTTATCTGAGAGGAGGGAGCTTCCATTGAGAAAATGCCCCCATAAGATCAGGCTGTAGGCAAGCATGTAGGCATTTTTTAAAAATTTAATGATTTATGGGGGAGCACCCAGTTTTCTGTGCCTGGTGCCAATGGTCTGGCTAGTGGTCCTAGCCTGGGCTAATGGTCCTAGCCTGGACTAGTGGTCTTAGGTTCTATTGGAAAGCAGGCTGAGCAAGCCATGAGGAGCAAGCCAGTAAGGAGCAACCCTCCATGGCCTCTGCATCAGCTCCTGCCTCTAGGTTCCTGCCCTGTTAGAGTTCCTGCCCTGAGTTCCTTTGTATGGAAGTATAAGCCAAACAAACCCTTTCCTCCGCATCTTGCTCTCGGTATGGAGTTTCACCGTAGCAATAGTACCCCAAACTAATTTGTGTGGTTTTCTGACTAGCATTCTTACTATCACCTGTGAGCTTGTTTCAGTGCAAATTCCTGGGCTTCCTGCCAGACCCACTGAGTTAGAATTTGGCGAAGGGAGCCAGAGGTAAGAAAGAGGAGCCTGTATTTTGAAAATATCCCCAAGAGATTCTTACGCCTGTTGAACTTTGAGAAGCCCTGCTGTGGTCTTCTCATGGCCTAGATGAGGAAGTAACATTGGCCCTCAAGTCTGAAAGGGTTCCTAGCAGCAGAGCAGAGGCAGGGGCTGGGAGAGGATTGTTCCTGACTGTGAGGACAGGATAGGCCAGGTTCTAAAAGTCCACAAAAGAAGGAACCATGGGAGGAAGCAGTGGTTGGGTGTAGAGATGAATTATAGCAAAGAAAGAGACGTCAGTCAGAAGGGGTGGAGGGGGACCCAGTGATGGCACGGTGAACTTGCGTGCCTGAGGGGTTCATCTTCTGCCTCACAGCAGCCTGGTCACTCAGGGGGTTGCTCTGAAGAGGATGAGAACCCCCCAAGAAGCCTTCAGGAATCTGTGTGGTTGGGCTTTGTGGCCCCAGGCCTCATTGCTGTCTCCAGGAGACAGGTTAGATGGAATCAGACGAGGACTGGAGTCTTTACTGGAAGAATGTGGACCAGAGCGTGACACTGATTGCAACAGACAGGGTGGAGTTTTCCTCGGGGAGATGAGCAAAGATATAGACCTACTGTGGTGTGGAATGTGCCCCACAGACTCCTGCTCTGGATGCTTGCTCCCCAGCTTGCAGCGTTATTTGGTAGTCTGTGGAACTTTCGGGGCTTGGGCAAGACTGGAAGAAATAGGAAATGTTGGGGCTAGCCTCTGAAGTTGATACTTTTTTCTCTTTCTACCCTGCCGCTCTGGCTTCTGGTTCTGTAGCACGTTAAACAAGCCACCGCCATGCTTTTCCTGCAGTGAGGTCTGCCTGCTGTGCCTTCCCCACCATGACAGACTGTGAGCCAAAGCAAAGCCCCCTCCCATAGGCTGTTTCTGCAGATACTTTGGTCATATCAACTGGGAAAGTAACCAATGGGAAACCTAAGATGAAAGGGCTTCGCCACCCGTAAGTTGGAGGGCAGGAGGGCCAAGTGGGGAAATTCATGGGCAGGATGTCATCCATGGAAAGACGGCTGCCAGGGATAACTCAGGAAAGCTGAAGTTGGTGAGATCACTAACTTGAACTGATGGTGAGGTTAACGTCAAAGGGAATTAGATAAAGAAGGAAGAAGGTTTATTTTTCCCCCTGCAACGCCCTACCCCCACCCCGCTGCCCAATATCCCCTCACTGTTCTGTTTCCTGTGTTTATGTCTGCTAATGCCGGTCTTCAAACTGCAAAGGCAGGTCGGGGAACACTGCCGCATCCTCACAGGACCCAGGGGAGAAGAAGGGCATATTTCCACCTCTCTGTATCCTGCGGCCTCTGAATAGGAGCTGTGATGAAGAAGAGCATTTGGATAACAGGCTCCTGGCAGAAACGGGGGAAGCACTCCAGAGGAGGTGAACCTGAGGGTGGCGGAAAGCTCCTTTATTACCTCATGGTTAGGGAAAGCTGTTTGGGGAGACAGAGGGAAGCTGCCATCATGGGGAAGCTGCCTTACTACCTGACCCCTGTAACAGCGGCATACATAACTTTCCAGGCCAAGATCATCGAAACTACCCTGGAGGCTCCGGACTTGACTAGGTACATCCTCCTTGGAGGCCATTGGCCTTCCGGCTGCTCAACATCCCTGGCAGGCTCCATCACACCAGAGCAACAGGCACCTGAAAGGACAGAAGGACAAGAAAACATGAGCTGCTCTGGGAAACCTGGGTGCAAGACCTGGAGGCCTGTGGCAGTCCCTTTGGTGGGTTCCAGAACCTGTCATTGTGTCTCTCCTGACTCTACAGTGAGCTGACCGTCTGTCCCCCAAGTAGAGCTGGCAAGATAAAATCCAGTAAGTTTCATTGCATTGAATTCCAGGAAAACATCAAACAATGCATGATTATTGCCTAGATACTAGGAAACATTTTATAGCCACAGAGTATCCTACATCTTATGTGTGCTAACTGGGCCTCTAAGGGGAAGGTCCCTGTTTATTTTCTCGTGGTGCTTTTAGTCTTTCATGTTGGGATTCCCTCACAGGTAGAAACATTCCGTATGTCTCAGAGGAATGAATGCTTCTCGAACTTTGGCTAGGCTCTCTCCAGACATCATGTTTGTTCATGTATGGCCATCTAGGAAGGAAACCCAGACAAAAAAAGCAAGGAGGTTAGCTTTCCATTCTTCCCCAAGCCTTAGCTGTACCTGTAAGGGGCTAGCCTGTGAACTGGAGGCCGGCCAGGAGGAGTCATGCAGGCAACCATGGGCTCAGACACTGTCAGGAGAGCTCTTGCTGGTCAGCGACCACCGCTCTCGCTGCAAACCCCTTCCTGGGTTATCGAGGAAGGAAGGGGTCTCATTGACAGGGTACTGTTCTTTCTTGAGCAGCACACTCTCAGCCTGAGACCTGGACAAACCATTCCCCTGACTCCAGACTCTTACTCATTGCAACCCTCTGTCTGGGGAGTTCTGACATTTGGTTGAAACATGAATCCATGGAATGCAACTAGCAGATTCCTGAGCTTCAGGCCACCACTTCGGGGAAGACTCTTCCCTTACCGGAGTGGCCACACAGGTGTCTTGCCAGGAATGCACATGGGCACCTTCTTGAAAGAAACAAAAACAGAATCAAGGAAAGTCAACAATGCTGCTAACTTGAAGGTGGATTAAGAGTACAGGTTCCTGGTTCTGGGGGTGGCTGGAGCCAGAACTATCTCTCTGTTTTCTTTATTTGGGAGATCACGGACAGTAGCTAAAGTTCTGGGTAGAACAACAAGACGGAATTGGGTGTAGACAAGCCGGCCTGGGTCATTGCTGTCATCTGTGATTTAAGATATAACTCACTGAGGTGAATGAATTCCTGTCCTGCTGTTCTACTGAGGCCTATGGGGCAAGGCTACCCCCTTGTGGTAGGGTTTGGGACTGCTCCCTAAGACACACATTTCCTGTCAGTCATTTCAAGAAGGTCCAATTACACAGGATTAGGTAAAACCTCAACAACGGAGGCTTAAGCACACAAGATTTACTTCTCCTTCTAAAAGAAAGGCTAAAAATGGGCGGTCGTAGCTTCTGAGGTCACTCCTTGGTCTCCAAAGACGCAGGCCTGCATCTATCACTCAGGTTAATTAGTCTTAATGAATGGTTTCTTCTCAAAGTCACAGGACAGTTACTGGAGCACTAAGCATAATTTCCATATCGTAACCTGGATACAAAAAAAAGGGGAGGGAGGATATGGCAGATGTGAGCTGTGTGTTTGTGTGTTGGAATGAGGTCTACCAGCCGACTTTCCCTTTAAATAGTCTTTCTGAAATCCTCGAACACATCCACTGCTAATTCTTTCTAAATAAATCAGTCGCTACCACCACAGAAGTAAAGGAATAAATCTCAAAGGGCAGCCGCGGCGTTTGTGTCTTTGGGAAGCAAGCAGGCTTGAGGCTTTCAAAGCCATTTGACAGTTGGCCCAAATTTCCTGGCTGTAGGTACGTGCTGGACTCTCTCACCTGGAGCCAGCCCTGAGGTCTGGAGGATTCTGGCAGGCCTGCTTCAGGGTGGCTGCTGCCAGGAATTAGAGGCACAATCCCACAAATCTTTCTTACGCTGAGACCTGGCTCATCTCTGTGGGCTATGGGCAGGTGAGGCGGGTAAAGGGTAACAGTTTGTGGGGTGCTCATTGGTAGAGGGGAAAAGATTGGTTGTGGTTCCATAGATCTTGTTCCCTGAGAGCTACCTGAAGCCCTAGATTCCTAGTTGGTTTTTGGTTGAGGCAGAGAATCTGGCTCTTGGCAGCCTATGGAGGAATCTTGAGTGAAAACCTAACCACGAACAGGCCAGACCTATTTCCCTAGATACATGAAGATGACCACCCGGGCTTGGAGGGAATGACAGGCTGCTCTGGTCCTGCAGACTTTAGTGATGCAATCAGTACGGCCCTGGACACACTGGAAGAGCCAATCAGTTTAGGAACATGCACGAGATAAGTATCTTCCAGGGACCCTTAGCTTTGCCTACAGGGTGCTGGGGGCTAGATAACTGTGAATTACAGCCAGGGCTCAGAATGATCAGGTTCTGTTTATACAGAGACGGGATATGTGGATCAGAATAAACTAGCAAGGGGTGGGGAGAAATCAGCAAATGTTCCAAATTCTGCAACATCATCCAGAGAGCCTGGGGTTGGGCTGCTTCCTTCTAGGTTCCACCCACAGGGTCACATGTCAGCATCCCTCCAGAACACATGAAGTTACTTCTGGAGTTCCTACCCGGAATGGATTCCCCCCTCCCCCCCATTCATGTACTTGGTGAAGTCCTGTTGCCCTTTCAAGTGGCAGTTTAGGGCTCACCTCTGTGGAGCCTTCTCTACCCCCCTCTCCCGGACATGCTAAATACGCTCTCGCACTGGCCACCATTGTACCTGGAATGCCCAACCACGCTGCAGCCGGTTGTCACTCTGTGGCACACGTCAGTTTCTTACACTGTCCAATCATCTCCCAAGATTTCTAAGTCCTAACCCTAAGGCAAGAGCACGCCGTGTGGTTCATGTCATGGATACTTAATTTATTAGGAGGGTTGATCAGCGGGTGTGGGTGTTTCTTTATGTTTGTGTTTATTGAATGTGTTCCGTTCTGGGCAGCAGAGTATTGGCCACAACTCTCAGTTGCCTCCACTCCTACTGATTTATCTGTTGAATGGTTTATTTAACATGAGGATTTATAAAGCCAAAAGGGGATTTATAAGAAAATATTGCCATGGAGAATAAATAAAACCTATACACACACAATAAAGTGATTCATTACTGATAATATTGAAAATAAAAATCTATGTCTTCCTACCAGTTACATTAAGCAGACATAGATGAAAAATAAGTCTTATTTTAGAATTATGGACCCTTTCGTTGCCTCTCACTAGAACTAGAAAACTCTCTGAATGAATATGGATGCATTTAGACAGAGCGGGGTAAGTTACATTTCATTACAAAATCACAGCAAGATAAAAGCAGAAATAGATGTCAAAGCTCAGAGAGTTAGTGAAGGCGAAACATCCCCCACCACCACCCACCCTCCCCCATTACCCTGCCACCCCCATGCCAGTTCAAGTCTTCTGCTTGTTGCCTTGGTGGGTCACTTGACTCATACCGCCACCAAAGCAGAAGAAAAAGCGCTGTGCAGTCCTGTGGCCAATTTCCTGCAGACAACCCAAAGCCATCAAGTGGCCCAAGACCACCCTGGGAAGGAAAATAGGGACCATTCTGGCCAGATGAGATTCTTGTTCTCTGGGGAAGGCTGCTGTTGGGGAGATAGGTAAGTGGCGGGCAAAAGTGGGGGGAGGCAGAAAAGGAAGAGGAGGGATCTCTGTCCCCTTGAGGTCCTTGGCTAGGTGGGGAAGAAAAAGAAAGAGACAGGCTGGCGGGAAGAAGATGCATAACCCGGCAGACATCTTCTCAGGAGCCTGAGCTGCTTTCCTGGGTTCTAGTATCAGACTGTCCCAGTCGCTCACCCTGGGTCAGGCTCTTTGGGGACTGAGTATGACCATCAGGCGATTCTGATGAGGACTCACTCCCGAGGGAGCCACAGCTGGGGAATGAGTGTTCCTCGAGTCCATGACAGGGAACCTGGGGTTCACCACTTCACCAGGGAACACGATGGCCACTTTCCAGCAGTCGCCAGTGCGGAGATCTGAGCGGGGAGTGGGGTGGGGGCAAGAGCTGTGCTGACACTGGAATCACAGCAGGCGGTCGCTCAGCCTGAGCGTGAACTGCAGCAGCTGTGTCTGTCAGCAGGGCCACCAGCCTCAGTGTCTAGACCTAGCTTCCCAAGCTGTCCCTCCCGGGTATCACACAGACTCATGCTCATGCCGCTGAGGGATGGGCTCTTCTTTCAGCGTCACATTTTGGCCAAACTTGCTGTGAATTAATAATATCCTCTCTTTGGGTTGCCTCTGGCTATAGCAGGCCAGGACTCTATACAGGTATGGGGCTACTTTCTGGGTGGACCTTCCACTCTGCATTAAGGGCTATCCACCCTCCATACTTGGAACCGTACTTTTTTTTCCATTTGGTTGCGAACTGGTCACACCGGAAACCACATAACTGCAGAGGACCATCTGGGTGAACTCAGCTTTCATTTGCAGAGCCTCCAGTGGGATCAGAAGCTGAGCCGGGCTCAGGTTCAAGAGGACATGTCCAGGAACCCACTTCACTGGATCTAACTCCGTGGTGACAATCGCGGTGGCTGGTTCTCAAAGCATTTTCACAACTTCCCTGTGCAGAATGATTTACTTTTTCCCAGGTTATCCTAAGCGATCCACTGGACAGAGTTTAGAATGTTTTCCAAGGTTACACATGATATAAATGATGGAAACAGTATTTTAACTTACGTCAGTATCAGTCTTGACTGCGGAATTTAGGCTCTTAAACAGCAGGCCACACAACTCGTCAGCACCGAGAGTTCTGTAGAGCTTAACAGTGAGCGGGTGCCTGAGGGCAGGGCCACAGCCCAGCAAGAAGAACTTCTGTCAAATGCTCTGTAAGGGTCAATGAGGGTATTAAAGGCCAGTGCTTGCATAGGAAACCCAACTATAACCGAAGCCTTACTAAAGAGCCCTCTCCATATGGTGGAAAGGTGAACTGAGAATGAAAACATTTAGGAAAGGAGATGCATTCAACATCTAATTGGTCTTAATAATAGAAACCCAGAGCCAGCTATCAGGGGGTGTAAGCTGATCATAGAAGCAGAGCAGCCAGTCACTAGGGGTCTGCTTCTACGGAATCCTCCGACTGAAAAGGGCAAGATCCTGTCTCTATGAATCCTCAGACTGCATGTGCTGAGCTCCTGTCTCCTCCTGCCGTATATTCCTCTCTCCACCCAGCCATATCACTTCTGTCTCTGCCTCCGTAGTGCTGGGATTAAAGATGTGAGCTCCGTTGCTCTTTTAGACTGATTCGATCTCCTGTAGCCCAGGGTGGCCTTGAACTCACAGAGATCCGTCTCAAGAACTGGAATTAAAGGTGTGTGTCACCACTGCCTGGCCTCTGTGTCTAACTAGTGTGGCTAGCTCTGCACTCTGATTGTCAGGCAAGTTTTATTTGTTAGTTCACAAACAGATGCAATTAAAGATATATTAAAAATACACACTGAGAAAAGCTATAATTTTTACCATGGGACAAACGACAACTAGCTTTGGGAAAATATATTAAAGTAATATTAAACAGTTAGGTGACAAGATACATTTCAATTTGGAAACCAGACAGCCAATATGAGTGGCAGATGGGATGGGGTAGGTTGAGATGAAGCAGCTACCTCCTAGGGACACTGAGGCTCCTCAGGCTTCCTTTTGGACATAACAACCACAGCCTCCCTAACCGTGCCTAGCTCTGTCTGAAATGGCAGCTTTGCTTGTTTACAAAGTCTCCCAGTTGTGAGGCAGACTCTTCTATATTAAATTATCTGGTAAGGCCTCCAGGACGGTTTATAAATACAAGCTATGTGTGAACAAAGTGTTCCTTCATCTTCAGGTGTGATAATTTGACAGACTTTCTTCACATCCTGATATCTGGGAAACGGGCCTGGAAGAAGCTTTGGTGCCATGTTTCTTTGATGCAGATCTAACCTCTCAGGTCAGCTCTGGTGTTAGGATACAAATAGCCACAAGGAGTGGCTTGGCCAAGCCTAACCAGCCCTGCCTGCTGATGAAACACGCTCCCAGGAGACAGGGTCTGGAGGTGATTTGGGTCTGACAGCTCAGCCTCCAAGCCACATTTTCCATGCGTCAGGAAGATGAACACCAGGTCTGCTCCCTGTGCTCACAGCAATTAGACCTTTATTAATATCCCAGAGCAGCTGGGACTAGAGAGAGTCTCAAGTGCTCACATTCTTTGAACATACAAATTTTGAGCGGGTGGCAGCTGCCGAGACCACATTTATTCATCTTGAGCCAAAATTCTCATACTTTGACCCCATATTTCAGGCCTCTGAGAAAATATGGCTGCAAAGTTCTGTCTGGGGAATCAAACCTTGTCCGTTAGACAAAATGGCTTTTCTCCCAGCCCTCTTTCCAACGATGTTGCCATTGGATCAGGGTTTGTAAAGGAACTTGATTTTCTAAATTTAGGGATTGGTTCATTTCCACTAAATGGCATTAGCCTGTGTCTTTTGTGCCTGTCCTCCACTAAGGGTCCCCCATGCCTCTACTCAGTGGGACGTCATAGAACAGTGTGGTGAGCTGACCTAGCCCACCTGCCTACCCATTCAAGACCCTTTCTCGGGTTCTTGCCTCAGTTTCTTCCCCTAGAGGCTCCTAAGTGTCTCTGCCATATAGAATGCTTATTCTCCACAGCTCTCTTCTCATATTGCTTTCTAGAGAAAGGAGATGGAGGTTGTGAAATTAATTCCTTTTCTCCCTATCAGGGGATGAAGTCTGACTTAACCTTCAAGAATGAGACTCAATGCTACCTGCTCCAGAAAGATTATTTTTTATTTCCTCCGTGTTAATAAATTAGTATCATAATAGGCCCTCTGGTGGGTTAAATTCTGTGTTACTTCTCAAAAACGTAGGCTGAAGTCTCAATGCTTCAGAATGTATTTTTGTTTAGAGACCAGGTCTTTACATATGATCATATTAAAATTCAGTCCTTAGGGTGAGCCTTAATTCTATATGTTCAGCGTCCTTAAAAAATGGAGGAATTCGCATATAGAGACAGATGCAAGTATAAAAGGGAAATAATATGGAGGCCCAGGGAGAAGACAGCCCTCTGACAGACCGAGGGAAAAGCCTTCCTTGCAGTCCCCAGAAGGCGTCCTGACACCTTAATTTTGGGTATCTAGTTTCCAGAACTGTAAGGTAGTAAACTTCTGTTTGAGCCATTCTGTCTGCTGTTCTCTGCTACAGGAGCTCTGGGAAGCTAGCATAGCTTTCACAGCTAAGCCTTTGGTTTTCTGCAGTTGGAAAAGTTACCTTCGTTTGTTTTTACGGTGGCTCTGGTTGTGTGTGCTTGTCATCCCGCACTTGGAAGCCTGGGCCTCAAAAATAAGTAAATAAATAAATAATAGAATGCAATAGAAAAGAACACAAGTTGTATAAGCAAAAAGAAAGAAAGGAAGGAAGGAAGGAAGGAAGAAAGAAAGAAAGAAAGAAAGAAAGAAAGAAAGAAAGAAAGAAACTTCAGCAGAAAGGTGGTTCATAACCCTTCACTGAGAAAGCTCACTTTTGGGTCTGAACTATATTTATAATATAAAACATATACATGTGGCTTCTAATATATTATATATAGAGAGAGTATATTGTACATATATACATATAGAGAGTATACATATATGTGCATACAAGATAGATAGATAGATAGATAGATAGATAGATAGATAGATAGATAGACAGACAGATACAGTTATCACTTAGTGCTTAGTGTCTCTGGGCTATTGACTCCAGGACTCCTGCAAATACCCAGATTCACAGATGTCAAGTCTAAGATAAAATGGCACAGTAACCGTTTGAATGAGAATTGTCCCCAGAGGCTCAGGTGTTTGAACACTTGGTCCTCAATTGATGGTAGTCTTCGGAGGAGGTGTGGCCCTGCTGGAGGAAATACACTGAGGATGGGCTTTGAGGGTGTATAGATTGACCCGACTTCCAGGTTGCCGTGTCTGCTAGGTGCTTATGGCTGGGGGTGTGAGCTCCCAGCTTCCTGCCCTTTGCTGCCTTGCTTCCCCGTGGTGGACTCTCGCCCCTCTGGAACCGTAAACCCAGACAAACTCTTTTTTCTGTAAGTTACTTTTGCTCTTGGTGCTTTATCACAGCAATGGAAAGTAAAACATTTCCTCTAATCTGTGCGCATCTGCTTGCAGACTTTAGTGTTATTAATTATGATATCAGGACAGTGAAAGGACTGGGTAGAGTTGTCTTACTGTACTGTTTGGGGAATAATAGCCAGAAAAACGTTAGAACGTATTTCCCATAGGTACCTCTTCCCTGAATATTTTCAACCCAGGTTTGGTTGACTTGAAACCTGTAGGTACAGAGGGTCAATGGTACATACACATTCGTATAAAACAGTGTGTATGCATGTTATATGTGTTTAAACAATTCAAATACTTCCCAAAAGCACAATAGAAGAAGCAAACAAGAGATTTACTTCCTGGATAGCTAATATTCTACACCCCAAATTGGTCATATCAGACTGTCTTTTATCCCTCCATCCTCAAGAGACTCGTGCAAAGGGGTGGTATTTTGCACGTTCTTTTGGGCCTTGTTTTCTTTAAATAACCCATTGGTTCATCCAGAGCAGCACAGAGTGTCCTGGTTTCTTCGTGGCTGCACAGTACTCCACCACATGGCTATGCAGTGAGTCATGTAACAGGACCCGCCTGAGAGCTGGGGCACCTGGTAGGCATGCTGGCCTCCTCTGCCAGCTGCTCTCAGTTTTCAAATGAAGGGAACAGAAACATAAAAAGTGGAAGAATTTTGCCACCAGAAGCACAGAGGACTAACATAAGTGGTTCCAGCTGTTAGAGATGTCAAACGTTTCTCATAGTGTTACAATTTGTTTATCACCAAAACAATGTAAAGGTGTTCCTGATGAACAGTGGCGGGGGCGGGGGTGTGACTCTCACATCTGCTTGCTAAAACACACACACACACACACACACACACACACACACACACACAGAGAGAGAGAGAGAGAGAGAGAGAGAGAGAGAGAGAGAGAGAGAGAGAGAGAGAGAGAATCATGTAACTGTTTTTCCATCTGTCTGCAACTCTTCCAAATGAAGAGTATAGTGGCCTTTTAAAAAAATATAAAATTGCAACAAGTTCCTAATAGTTTGTGCAAATAATTGGTTGACACCTGGAGAAAGTGGGAAACTTAAGTAAAATTTAAACAGAAGCTTCTGTGAGTGTTTTAGTAGGGTTTCTATCGCTGTCATCATGAAACACCATGACCAAAAGTAACTTGGGGGAGAAATGGCTTTATTTGGCTTATGTTTCCTGAATCACGGGTCCATTGGAGGAAGCCAAACTGGGAAGAACCTGGAGGCAGGAGTTGATGCAGAGGCCTTGGAGGAGTGCTGCTTACTGGCTTGCTCTTCATGGCTTGCTCAGTCTGCTTTCTTATAGAACCCAGGACCACCAGCTCAGAGACGGCACCACCTACAATGGGCTGGGCCTTATCCAATTAGTAATGAATTAAGAAAATGTTCTACAGGCCTGCCTCCAGCCCAGTTTAGTGGAAGAATTTTCTCAATTGAAGTTTCTTCCTCTCAGATGACTTTCACTTGTTTCAAGTTGATATAAAACTAGATCTTGGTTGGTGCGGATTGGAAGATGAGCGTCACATCTTCTTTAGTGAAGCTGTTGTTTGTGTCATTTGCAGTCACATATTTTTGTGTGATGATTTTTTTTATCAGCAGTGATAGCCACTGAAACTAAGTGTTGAAATGAGCCAAAAGGCCAGCTGCCCTTACTACTTCCCGCTGAAATGCCATTGAATTAAATGTTCTCAAGCTGATGCAGCATTTCCGTCTGTATTTTGCTCCATAAAATACTATTAGCTAAGTGTGTTAATTTGTCAAAAATCTAATACATTTTCTGTTTTATTTTGTTATTTTTCAAGACAGGTTCTCACTGTGTAGCTCTGGCTGTTTCGGAACTCACCATATAAGACCAGGCTGGCCTCAAACTCACAGAGCTCTGTCTGCCTCTGCCTCCCAAGTGCTGGAATAAAAGATGTGTACCACTATGCCTAGAAATATGCATTTTTTAAATTTTATTGACAAAATTGAGTTTAGGCTGTTTTATATATGTGATTCTTATTTTCCATATGTTGTGTTATGTGCATAGTAAGTATGCAATGCCTGTATGTGTGGAGATGCAATGTGTACTTATTCTAGAAGTCTGAACTCAAAATAATTTTTGCTTATAAAACTATGAAAGAAACAAAGTTTGTAAAACTATAAATTTAAATGCTAACCAATCTAGTCATAACTTTAACAAAGTATTGCTCTGAGTTCTACGTGCTTGCGGGAAAAGAACTGAGAGCCTAGGACTTATTTTCAGCTAAACTAAAATGCAAGATAACAAACAAAGACATCTTCACGCAATCAAATATCCAATAAATCACCCTTCAGAGTTTCATGCTGATTCTAAAAGTCTGTTACAGGCACAAGACCTTTAAGATAAGTGAGGCACAGTGGGTGGAAGTCAGTGGGCAATGCTTGCCTGGTGTGTATGCTGTCCTGAATTTGATCCCCAACACCAAGAAGGTGTGGGGAGGAAGGAAGAGGAGGAGGAAGAATGGAAAAGGGTGGGGGAGGATCCGTGCATATTCAGGGAAATATAAACAAGCCCAAGTGGATCATAATTTTGAACTGATAAATAGGCAGCAAAAGCATGCAATACAGGGAGTGACCAGAATCAGCATTTCCTCAAGTGCACTTGAGCACAGTGTGAGGCTTCGTGAGATCAAAATGTCAGTGAAGACGGCAGTGAGAGACCAGTGTGTCTTAGAAAGCATCCAAATGCGAAAAGAAGAGTAAGAAATACGCTTCGTTCTCCAGTTTTAGCAAACCTAGGAGGTGGCTAAAAGTTTGGGTTGCAAAATAGATGACAATGATCCTTGGTGCCGTGGACAGTGGACATGGGAGAGAACGGGATAGGCTGTGGTCTAGGGTTGTGGGTCCTGATTCAGGCCCAACAGGTAAAAGGAAAATTTCAGAAGAGAAGCAATCCCATAGGCAGGCTAGAAACCATCCTCCAGGAAGACCAAAAATTTCAGAGACAATAAATATTGGGGTGGGAACAGATCGGGTCTTGTTATGTCGTCCAAGCTGGTCTTGAACTCACAGGGATCCTCCTGCTTCAGCCTCTTGAGTTCTGAAATCCTAGGTGTGCACCTGGATCTAAACATTTAATAATATAGTCTCCATCCAACCCAGCACTGTGAACCCTGTCAAAAGCCCATGACTGAACGGATCACAGGTGCTAAAGGTGAGCCTACTGTTGTTTTGCTAAATGGCTGTGCTGTTGAGCTACGTTCTGAGGGTTTATGTTTGGACCCATAGACGTGTGCTGCTTTCAATTTCAGTCAGACAAGCTTCCTTTTCCCAATGTTTGGAAATTTTAAAATATTTGTAAATAAGTAATGAGTCAGAGTAGGAATAATAACTGAAATTCAAAAATGCCTACACCTAAATCACGGGGGGTGGGGGACAACAGCAGATCAGGCTGTGGGACGCAGCTGTGGAGATGGCTCAGACAGTAAAACACCTGCCACTCGAGTGTGAGAATGAGAATTCAGAGCCCCAGAACCCATGTCAAAGCCAGTCGTCCTGGCAGTCCACCTGTAATTCCAGCGCTTGGCAGATGGAAACTTGATCCCTGGAACAAGCCGGCCAGACTTGCCAAAACATGAGCCTCCAGGTCAGTGAGAGACTCTGCCTCGGTATGTAAAATGGAGAGTGATGGAGAAAGACTTCCAACATAGACGTTGTCTACACATATGCATGTATGTTGTTCTGTACACATGTGCTCTCACATAGGCAACCACGTGTACACTACATGTATGTATGTAAAAACATTGTGAGATATGGTTAAAAACAAAGCTTCAGAGAAAATGTCAGATATAGATACATAGGTAGATAACACTGACCACAGTGGGTTTTTGTTTTGTTTTTGCAGGAACCCACTGACTGATCTGAAAATACTGGGAATGTCAAGATGAATGAAGGAAAAAGCAATTTCTTTTTATTTAATTTTTTTCATTTTATGTACTAGCCCCAGTTTCCCCTCCCTCCCCTTTTCCCAACCCACCCCAGCTCTCCCCATCCCAACCCCATTCACTCCTCAGAGGGGGTAAGGCATCCCTTGGGGAGCCAACAAAGTCTGATATAACAAGTTGAGGCAGGACCAAGCCCTTCCCCGCCGGATCAAGGCTGAGCAAGGTATCCCACCATAGGGAATGGGCTCCAAAAACCTAGAACTTGGTTGAAGAAAGAGAGGAAGGATTATATGAACGGGGGTTAGGGAGAGAGGGTCAAGATCATGACTGGGAAAACCACAGAGACAGCTGACCTGAGCTGGTGGGAGCCCATAGACTCTGAACTGGGGATCCTGCATGGGACCCAGCTAAGACCTCTGAATGTGGGTGATACTTGTGTGACTTGATCTGTTGGGAGACGGGGCCCAGTTAAAGCAAATTTAGGGTTAAAAGAAGAGGGGTCACTTCAACTACTAGACCTGTGTTTGAACTAAAGTAGTGTTGGAATCTTGAATGAATCCATGGAATAGCAAGGCGGGTTTAGAAAAGGACCAACTTGTAGGCAGGAATATATACTCAAAGGATGTAGAATTTCAAATACTGGGAAAGTCTGTACTATCCTTAACAATTAACTTTCTATTAAAAAGAAGAGATAAATCTAGATGCGCATTTCACCATATAGGAAAAATAAATTCCAGATGGACGAAGATTTAACGATGAAGAAAAATATTTCAAATTTTCAGAAAATGAGTAAGCGAATGTCTTGGAAGCAGTTAGGTGTACATGATTAAACAAAAGGCAAATTTCTTGAACCTTGAGTAGATATGAATTTGACTATGAAATAAAGTACGATCTATAATTTATAACAAACAACAGTGAAAGGCAAGATGCAGATTGAAAAAGGATAATTACAACTAAAATAACTTAATTTTCATGTAAATATAGTAGCAAATGTATGAGAAGAGAGGGGTTAGAATCCCTCTCTCGCACACGATTACCCCTGACCCCCACACCAGAACTGGCTAGCTAAGAAATAAAAATGCTCTGCCCATGAATCAATAGGGATATGTGCACTAAAGTGATTGAACGCCACTTGCATCTGGAAGATCAGGACTTAAAAAAAAAATCTCACAAGGACTACTAGTAAGACCTCAGAAAAAACGGAAAGCTATTCTAGTGAGAGTGGAGTGGGCATAGCCACGGGGAGCTCCAAGGGAGACAGGCACACATGCCTACCATCTCGCAATTAATTCCACCCGCGTGAGTTTATGCCAAGGATTGCACAAAGAGCATTCGCAGGCAAGTGCAAAGCAAACAAGGAACTGTCCCTCAAAAGGCAGACTAGTAAATGGTGGCACCGCAGACTGAAAGGAAAAGGAGTGTGCTAGGGCTGCCTTCTATTCCTGCAACATAAGCAAATCTCTAAAATTCATGGTTGGGAAACAAAAGAAAATCGCAAGATTGTATGTGAGTGTGTGTGTGTGTGTGTGTGTGTGTGTGCGTGCGTGCTATTTATGCTAATTTAAACACACATAAAACAAAGAAAAATGTTGGGATTTATAAATATTTAGTGAAAGTACAAGATCATGTGGTTGCTGGGAATTGAACTCAGGACCTCTGGAGGGAATAACAGACACCTATTCAGACCAAAGTCCCCTATGGAAGCGCATATAGATGCAAAGGAAGGGGCCTTGGCTTTAGCTGTTAATATGTGAGGGAAATGTTAGTCATTTAATCTAGTCAAATGATTGTCTATTTTGTTTTCTCTACCTTTGTACAAGTATGAAATAGTTCTTTTCTGCATCATTTATTTAGATTATGTGTGCATGTCACATAGACCCTGGCCAAGACACACGTATGGAAGTTAGAGGAAAACTTGGGTCTCTCTTACCACCATGTGGGTCCCAGGAATTGAACATGGGTTGTCAGACTTGATGGCAAGTGCCCTTACTCCCTGAGGCATTTCTCTGGCCCAATGCTTCTTACTGAAAAAACTGAATATAAAAATAATTCTAAAACATTTAATACCAGAAAGCAATCCCTTTCTCTCTTAATCTTTTCCAATACAATAAAATCTGTGCACAACATGTGAGCCAGACACAGTTGAGCTACCTTTCTAGAGGTCCCCAAACTTGGGGAGAACCTGTCCTAACAGGAGGAAAGGCAATGATTACTCCATATTATTTTGGGTTGCTATGCAATACCTGCTACTGAGAAGGACAACAGTAGGTTTTGTTTTTGTTTGTGCTAAATATAAACGCGACAAGGAAAGACCCATTGGAAGGGCTTCCCCCAGGGTCACATCCTTGGCCGTCATGTCTGCAGATGGCAGTCACAGGTTCCCATTGAGTGCCAAAATATTCTCGGTGTTGGTGCCTGTCCTTGCTTGCATGGTACAGCCAGGGGGCCCGTGATGACAGAGCCTCTCAAAAACTGCAAGTAGCAGGCTCCTTCTGTAAAGGTCATGTTCTCTTGGGTGACCCTGAGGCATTGCTGCATTGAGACAGATGGATGAAAAGAGGAGCTAACAGTCTAGCCAGAGTAGGGGAGAGCAATGTATAAATGCATATGCATTATCTTACAACATACAATTTGGGTCTTAAATGTTCCCCACCAGCCTACGTGTATCATTCTTAGGCTTCAGCTCATTGTGGGATGTGACAGAAATTCTAAGCAGTCGGGTCAGTTGAAGGTGTTTGGCCATTGGAAGTACTCCCTCGAAAGGATGAGTTGGGATCTCCATATCTTCCCTTTCCTCTTTGTTTTGCTTCCTCACCATGAAGTGAATGGTTTAATCAGGTGCCTTCGTCCTGGCGTGCTGCTTGGCTACAGGCCCAGAGCAATGGGGCCAATTGACCATGGACCGAGACCTCCAAAGTGGAGCCAAAGAAAACCTTTGGTTCCCCATTAGGTTGATTTAGTTCAGACATTTGTTATAGTACCAGAAAGCTGACTAGCATAGGTCTGCAAAAGAAAGACATGCTGAGAGAACTGGGGAGGGGAAATGAAGTTTGGGGGCTCCTCTCGGGATCAACAGAATGTGAGATTCCTCTTACTTCTAGCCAGTAAGTGAAACTCAGCTTAGGGATTCCCCATCAGAAGGGTCAGGGGTGTCAAGTTTTAGTTGCCAGGAGAAGCCTTATGGAAGGGACACTGGAATCTGCCAGTAGGCGTGGGTGTTCCTCTCCTGCCCCCCTCCCCACCTACCACTGTGTCCTGAGAATGTTATCTGGTCACACAGACAGCAGATGCTTGAACATGGAGACAGATTTGGAGGGTAGGGGGTGAGGGAGGGAGCAAACCCAAGAACAGATTTTAGAAATGGCAGGTAGTTCATGCCTATTACTGATGCTCTGGTGTTTCCCAATACAATTTCCAATCAAAATACAGCTATGCCCACTGAGACCAGGCTTCCTGACACAAAAGGCAGCAGAACACACACACACACACACACACACACACACACACACACACACACAAATCCAAAGGTTGCTTCATTTCCAGTGAAGAGGATACACAGGTTGAGATCAGCAAACACGGCCTGAATGCCCTTTAGAATTTGCCATCTGATTTTATAGTATGTTAGATTCTAACCTGTCATTATTGACAGGGTTAAGCTCTAAGACCTATGGATGTTATCTTATATGGTAAACAGAATATGGATGTTGTGATGGCTGTTCTTGGTTGTCAACTTGACTACATCTAAAATTACTTGGAACCCAGAAAGAGAGGGCACACCTGTGACGGATGTTTTGCTTGATTTGAAATGAGTGGATCCTCTTCTAGTCTGGACCTTTGAGTTGAGAAGACACGTTTCTTTGATCCAGATGTTGAGGTGAGAAGACACACCTTTGTCTATAAATCTTCATAAGGATAGAGGAAAAGGAAGCTTTTGCTCTTCGCCTGCCTGTCTTTACCTTGCTGGGATTCCAGTATACACTGAAGACTAGCTGAGACCCATCTCGTGGACTGAACAATGACTGGATTCTTGGATTTTCCATTCACAGTCAGCCATTGTTGGATTGGCGGGATTGCATCCTGCGAGTTATTCTAACAAATCCCATACATTAAAATATATATTATATATCTGGAGAGAGTCAGTCTGTAAGTTCTATTACTCTAGTGATCCTGGACTATTACAGCTGTGACTAAGCTAAGGGCCTTTGGGGAAGGTAGAATGACTTCGTGGGCTAATGTGGGCATCCTGTACTAAGCATGAAACCTGAATTCGATCCCTGGAACCCACCTGATAGAGGGAGGACATGGACTTTGTAGCATGGTCTTCTGACCGTAACATACACACGTGTCATATGTGCAAGCCACACTCACATGCTTCGTACATGAAATCCACTCCTCTGTAAATGACTACATAGAATTTAAAATTTTGAAGAGAGAGATGATGGAATTAGAAGATGTAGATACTCGGGTTTTTTGGTCATCCTGAATTACTTCGATGGGACCAGAGTGCAGTCACAAAAAGGACGCAGAAGATTTAGGTTTGATTCAGAACGAGGAGGCAGTGTGGCTGTGGTGGCAGAGTGCTACGTGGCTGGCTTTGAAAAATGGAGGATGAGGCTGAGTTAATGGCTACAAAACCCAGCACTAGAATATAGAAAAGGCATGGACAAGAGTCTCTGTCTGGAGTTCTGAAAGGAGCCGGTCTTGCTGACACCTTGATTGTAGTCAAAGTGACTATAGACTTTGCCCTCCTGTTCTAGTGGACAACATTGTGTTGTTTTAGGAGATCGGGTTTGTTGTTATTTGTTTTAGAGGCCCCAGGGAAAGAACACAGATTTCTCTCACTGTCTTGATTAAAAAAAAAAGTCTTCCATGTTTTTGATATGAAGTTGTCAGTAGAAGAGTCTTCATCAAGAGCAAGAATGAAGAAGAGTCTGGTCCCAAAGAAGGCAAAAGAGAAGGAGACTGGGTTAGTGTGTGTTAGGTGTGTGCTAGATCCAGTTCCCTGAATAAGAGATTCTGGATGAAGAGCTGCATACAATAGACTCACCATGGACTGGGGGTTGGGTGAGAGACAGGGTCTTGGGATAATATCTATGAGGAAGTCAGGAAAGCAGGTTGGGCATAGGCTGGAGTCCCCCCTCAATGGGATGGCATAAAGGGCTTATCCTGGGATCTGTGAAGCTGGGCAGCCGTTTGCAGAGAGCCCAGATGGAGCGAGCAGGCTAACCCGGAGGGATCAGATGCTGCAGATGCAGGCTATTTCCAGAGAAAGGACTGCGATCTCCACTAAGGTCAACCCCTGGGAGGAACTCAGCACATCGCAGCCTTTAAGACGCTATGGCGCATCTTCCAAGACATGCTGCCTGATTAAGTTCTTGGAGCAGAGACATAGGGAAATTTTCTCATTGACCCTGCTTTCAGGCCACCCCAGAGCTTGCAAGTCTGAAGCCTGTGTGTTCCTTTTAGAAGCCTGCTGACAGCCACTCAGGAACACCTCGGACAAAGCTGCTGACATAATTGTAAGTGGTTTGGTCTTGGACAGAGGTTTGCAAACAAACCTCCCAATTGGCGATTTGGAAAGGCCTCTCTGAGAGAGCCCCTGAATAGATTCCATAGCCCCTTGCTACATATGTTTGGATTGTTTTGGCCTGGTTTTCTGGGATTCTCGCTGGACCCTGACTGATAAACTAAGCTGTGTAGAAAGCACAGGGGAGACAAGAGCCAAACCCTGTCCCAGGCATCACACCACACCAAGTCCCAGCCAACTTTGGCTCCAGACGCTCATGCTGAAGTCCAGGGCAAAGCAGAGTTGGAGCTGATTTCCAGAGAGTCCTCTTCTTGTCAGAACAGCCCTAAGCAAGGTGAAGACCTTTGATTTCAGCCTTGCTGCTCGAAGTCTTACCAAAAGGCCTTCTGGGATCACGTGATTAAATCCAACCGAACATAGGTATTGGTGCTTTGGCTACTTGGCATCTCCCAGGGACTTGGAAGCACCGCATTCTGAGCAGAGTCTGGCATCTGAGGGTCTGGGGTCCTTTCTTACTCTGTCCACTATTACAGGTGTAACTTTGAGCCAGGAACTGAACTTATTTCCCTCCCCTGTAGCATGGAGTCATAGTAAATTATTTCAGGTTTGTCCCATCTTCAGGCTTCAGGAATTTGTGGTTCCCCTATAGGCCTGAGGGTACGGAATGTAACAGGCATTTGCCTAGAATCTGGCACATTCCAGCACCTGCTGGTGGCGAGAAAGCCCCATCACTGGGTATCTTCTGCCAATTGGATCGCTTTCAAGTGACTGAGTATGTGACAAGATCATACTTGTTCACATTGATTGCTTTGCCCCTCCCCCCAAATCAGTACTTAACCATCTCTGTGTCACCAACCGAGCGCTGCCATCAGTAACTGAAGTTTTTTTGGGGGGGGGTGTCTGCTTCCTTCATCTTTTTTAATCCACGAGATTACTTCTGAAGTGTAGCAGGATGGTAAAGAAGAAAGTCTGCTAACTTATTTATCAGGGTATTTGTGTTGCAATTTGTGTCAACTACTTACCCCGTGACACTGGCAAGCCATTAAATCCCAACATGCTTCTGATAGGGAGGGCAGTCAGGTCATCCCTGCCTACCTCATAACCTTGAATTTCAAGTGCATCGAGATTTGTGAAGGTTATCGGAATGAAAACTGATATTCTTTCTTAATCATAATAGTTTGCACCTTCGGAGCAACATACAAAACTGTGTACCCATCAGCTGTACTTGTTTAGGGGGAAAACCCCTTCCTTGTTTGAAACAGAAGTTTTCATTCAGAATATAAACATAGTGAGTAAAAGATTTGTCATGCCAGCTTCTGATGTTCCCGAGAGGATGTTCCCAAGCAGTAGAAGTTGCTAAAAACAGTTTGCAAGATCTCCAGCTCTTAACAATTATGTCCGGTCCAGATGGACCTAACCCCAGAGGACTGATGCTTTTATTGGGCATTACACGTATAAGAAGCAGCTGTTCTTGTGACCTACGGTACCTTGTGCCTGCTTCTGCATCAGGATGCGCAGCTCTGTTAGCTCCTCTAGAGAGCAGTTCATTGGTCAGATGGCTCTTCCCGTCACAAGGATGACAGCAAATGTGAATCCAGCTGCAACAACAAGAATTATCTATGTCTATTTTCCCCAGTTCTCCTCTGCAACCTTAGCCCTTCTGGGTTCAGGGTTCTTATTGATGCAAGCCCACAGCACAGCTCCGAGCCTATTTTCTTCTCCTAATTTAGTTTTCTAGAAAAAGCTGCCCACGGAAGACAGAAAACCCACAGAATAGTCTCCAGAAGTGCATCATATTTCTCCCTGATTTTACTTGTTTTTATTGTTTGAGACAGGGACTTCTGTGCCAAGGCTAGCTTTGAACTCTATCCAAACAAGGCTAACCTTGAACTTCAGATCCTCCTGCATTCAACCTTCTGGTTGCTACTATTACAGGCTTTTGCAGTTATGCCCAGTTTATGTGGCACTGGTAACCACTATGCCTGGCTTATGAGGCACTATGGCAATCATTATGCCTGGGTTATGTGGCACTGGTAACCACTATGCCTGGCTTATGAGGCACTATGGCAATCATTATGCCTGGGTTATGCCATGCTAGAGATTGAACTCAGGGCTTCACGCATGCTAACAAGCACTCTCCTGATTGAGCTACACCCCCAGCTGTCTTTGATGAAAAATAAAACCCTAAATTCAACTTCTCTTGCAAAAGACAGTTGAGGTGACATCATAGGAAGTCAAGGCATGGGCAGCTGACTTCCTATTCTCCTTGCTGCAGCTTGAATGTTCCTAGAGAGAGCTCAGTGAAGGGATGCAAGCCATCAAGATTAGAAGGGCTTATGGAAGCTCTGCTTTTATTTATCGTTTACCCAAGTCTCCATTTTGCTCTCCCCACCCTTGGGTTATAACTGCTGGTCAACATCGTTGCCTGCCTGCATGGGAACAAGTGCCTCAGGTCTGGTGGGGTTGGGCTGGGCTCAGTCAGCATGGATTGGCAGATGGTCTTACACACCACAATGGGTGGACAGGGTCTGTTGTTATAGAAACCAAAGTCCTCTGAGAGCACACGAGTAAGGGCAACGGATCTGTGGGAATCCGGCAGGTAGAAAGCTCTGGAACAAAGCCTTAGAATTCATCACAGGGTGACAGGCAGGCAGACGGATGAACAGTGTGACTGAGTGTGACAGGAGACCACAGAAGAGGTGCCTGCTCTCTTCTTTGAAAGGGTGAAGCTCTGTCTTTCCTTCCTCCATGCAGATGTTAACGGCCCGTGCTCTCTGTTCTATGGGCAAGACCGCTTTACAGGTGATTGTAATTGCAGAGCCAGCAGGGTCTGGTCTTCAGGAGCCGTCCGGCAGCCCTGAGGCAGCCTCTGGGGATCCTATTTCTCCACAGACTGTTGACTGAGCTTCATATGGTGTTCATGGGCAATATGGACCCACTCCAGTTGCCTTCCTGGTGCACTCTCCAAATATATGTCAGTCTGGAAAGATCCTCACGTGAGTGTCGTGCACCCCTTCGAACCCCAGCTGGCAGCCCTCCTCTGATAGACGCATTTCTGAGGTCAGAGGAAGTTCCGGCATCAGAAATACAGAGAAAACATTTTCAAAACGTTATGACTTGCTGGCAAACAGACATTTATCTTCATGCTGGATGGTTGCTAGGCTCATGTGTCTTGGGGCTTGAAAAGGAACCTCTGTCTCTTTTTAAAATAGCCACTTCCCTTGATTAAGGGCGTTTGTTTTTCAGCCTCCCTGAGATTTGTCACAGTGTGTGGTTTAAACAAAGCCTTGCCAGGGACGCTACTGATGCCACTTGCTCACACACCAGTTTTTCCATGGTGTACATGAAATGTGTAAAGCACCAGACAGGAATAAACCCAACAGGGGTGACTTCTCTTAAGATGACAGTCCCCTCTCTGTGCTACTGGGCTAGGAACAGGAGCCTTGACCTCAACTGCCAATATTTTCCCCATCCCACATGCCTCATAGTTGAAGTATCGAGTAGGGTTCTTCAACCATGACTAGAAAAAGACAGCAAGAAGGGCTAATGGGGGATGACAGCTATGGGATGCGAAATCTGAGGTTTGTTATGACTGATTCTGATATGCTGCTATGTCCCGTAAGCTATAAATAATGTACAGTGGAGATCTTGAATCAATTTCCACAGCCTTCTTGCTAAAGACTTGTCTACAGGCAAATGTCTCTCTCTGGTTCTGTTGGATTCTCCCTCCCTTCCTTCTCCCTGGCTCTCATATATTGGCTGCTCTCCTTGGGGTCTCTTACTGTTTCCTTCTGAGACAGTTCAGACTGAGGGAAGAGCGGTACTGTTTTCCTTGTATTTACAAAGCCTCCTGATCCTCTGGTGGTGGGAGCCACCGACCGAGGCCTGGCCAGTGAGCAGACGTGGGCAGTGCCAAGTGACTGCTGGAGGGGGCAGAGGCTTCCTCGCCCTCCTCCCACACAACCATACAGACTGACTTGGTCAAGATGTAACTCCTTATTAATGTTGAGAGCTTTGGGGATATATTGACACAATGCTTAAAACAGACATTCTCTTAAACTTAGATTGAGGCTTGGGATAGCAATTTCTAGGAACTTCTCCTTTCTCTCTCTACTCCGACTCAATGTTCAGAATTGGAATAAATTTCTGACTGACGGTCTATAGCCCAGAGCTTCCCTGAATGAGTGCAGTGCTTATCCTGAGATTGTCAGGATCTTCTCTGTTTACAAACCTGAACTCTATTTTATGTCCCCTAGGTCACGTTGCATATAGGAATTTAAAGAGTTCATAGCATTTTGCTGCATACAGTGTAAAAAGATCTTAAGAATTCACTTCCAGTTTCTTCTTGAGTGGTAGCATCAAATGCTTGTCCCCAGACTGAGGCCTCTCCTGGGTCCAGTCGGGCTAGTCAGAAACAGCTGGAGAAAAGGGACAGTAGAGGTCTGTGAAGAGTTCAGGTTGATTTAGGTGACCCGGGTTTTGCTCCAGGCTCTTCCATGAACTTGCTGATAAGTTGGCCAAGGTACAACTTCTGTTAGCCCCATCCCTCTACTTTCTTGCCTATTCTATGCAGATAGTATTCCTTCCACTTCAGCTTATCCGATAGGTTTCTGAGTTGCAACAGAAAAGGATAGTGTAGAGATAAACAGAACATTGCAGTAGAGAAAACGTAAATAGTGATTTCAAGAAAGCTTGCTTATAAGCAGGTCGCTTTGTGGCTTTGTGGTATGGACTGCCCGCATCTCACTAGACAAAGTTGTTTTGGAAAAGAATGGACATTATTAGAGAGGGCTGGGGGGTGGCTTAGTGAGCACGAGTAGTTTCCTGTGTAAGCCTGAGGGCTTGAACTCAAATCCCCAACACCCACGAAAAGAAAGACCAAAAAAAAAAAAGTCAGGTGAGGTAAGTTCAGCCCTAGGAGACAGAGACAGATGGATCCCAAATGCTAACTGGTCAGCCAGCCTCGCAGAAATGGCAATCTTCAGGTTCACTAGCAGATCTTGTTTCAGAGAAAAAGGTAGAGATCAGTAAAGGAAGAAACTGATGTGCTCTTCTGGCCTCTGCACATGGGCATGCTTCTCGGTACACATGTGCACGCATGAGAGCATGCACACATTGCACACATGCACACACACAGTACATTATTTCTTAGGTTAATTTATGATTTTCTAACTTTAGCGCATACACAAAGAACAGAATAATGGTCTCCAAGTGGGATTAATATAATTTCTGGTTGACTCTTCAAACTCAAGGTCTTTGTCAGCACCACAGCTTAAATTGGCTACTCAACGTCTGCGCAACAAGGGCTAGCTCACTTATGATAAAAGCGATTAAAAACCATAGCTAGAGAGTCTTATGAATAGGTAGGTATACATGAAAATGGTATGTGCAGGACAGTATCCACTGTTTTGAATAGCACACGGTTAAAAACACATACACTTGGCCACAGGGGGCAACTTCCGGTGGCCTGGCAAAAACTATAGACACAAATTCTGGAACACTGATCAACTGATATGGAGCATTCCCCTCAAATTTTATTAAGTTGAAAAAGCAAATTGCAGAACAGCGTGTGAAATACAATACCCCTTGTGTCAAAAAAAAAAAAGGTTTTTAGAAAATTGTATTTGCCTTGGAATGCATAAAATATCTCTGGAAGAATTCCAAAATGCTGGTATTATTGTTTGTCTCTGGAGAAGAAAATGGACCAGACTAGGGAGCAGACTGCGGAGGTACTGTTTCTATGTTTTGCATTTAAAGCGATGTGGCTGTATTAACTACCCAGAAGGAAGGAAAAGCAAAACCAAACATATGATTTGATCAGGTTCACTTTTTAAAATTTATATTATTACTTTAGCAAAATGTACATAACAAAGCTTATCATTGTAAACATTATTTAAGGGGAAATTATTATTTAAGGTGAGCACAGCTGCGGGGATATAGCTCTTTTGTCTTTTAAAGCAGGTTAGCTTCTTGGAGTTAAGTTAACATGATTTCCATTTCAGAAAGCAACATTTATCCTGCATTCTTTTAATGTCTATTCATTCAGATGCTTCTCCCCCAAACTGGAAGTCTGAACCTTTTGAATTTAAATTTTAATCTTTTGAGTAACTAAAAACCACTTGAATCTTTAAATTTTCTGTTTCAGGCTGGGCAGGGGGCACAGGTTCATAGTTTCAGTACTTGAGAAGCAGAGCCAGGAGGGCCACAACTAGGAATCAGCCTTGGCTGTAGAGAGAGAACTTGCCTTCTCACAGGTACTTCTCAATGCATGTCTTTCAAAAACAGCTCTGAATGTTAATGGTCTTTATTCTCTAATCAAAAGGCACAGGCTAGCAGATTGGAATCAAATATTTGCTGCCTGTTAGAAGAGACACTTCACTAGCAAAGACAGACACAGCCTTAGGTTGAAAGGACGGAGAAGGTCATTCCAAGCAAACGAATCTTCAAGCATGTGTTGCTTATCAAACAAAGTAGACTTCATGTCAAATTAGTTGGGAAAGATAAATAAAACCACTTTATATGCAGAAAACAACTCATCAAGAGCATGGTATAATCCTAAATATAGACTCACTGAACATTGAGTGAACCCGTTTCATAAAACAAACAGTAGCAAATACAAACACACAGGTCAACCTCAACACAACAATGATGGACCACCACAGTATTTCACTCTCACTAGTAGGTTATCCAGAACCTCCTCAAAGAAAACCAACCAATAAACATCAGATTTAAATGATATTATATGTCAGATAAACTTACCTAGCAATCATCTACAAAATATTCCAGTCTAATGTTACAAAACATTCCTTCTTTTCAGACTATGGAACATCCTCTAGTATAGACCACATTTTTGTAAGTCTTAAGATGTCAAAGAAAACTGAAATAATTTCTTGCATTCTGTCTCATCATAACAGACTAAAACTAGAAATAAATAGTAAAAGAAGATCTAGAAAACATATAAACTCATTGTGATTGAGCAAACACACTATTGAATTAGTTATTAAAAAGTAATAAGATAGAAATATTAAGAAGATCTTGGAATGGAATGAAACTGAAAACATAATGTATCAGAAACTGGGAGATATCATGAAAGAGATTCTAAAGGTATAATTTTAACTATAAATGCCTACACTAAAAAAAATCAGAAAAATATCAAATAACTCAATAATGTGCCTCATGGTCTTAAAAAACAAGAGCAAATCAGACCTGAAATCAGTGGATGAGGATAAATAATAAAAACTGGGTAGAAATTAATGAGGCAGAAATAATAAAAATATATAAAAAGAATCAGTGCAAGTTGGTGAGATGACATGGTGGATAAAAGGATCTGTGGCCAAGCCTGATGACCACACAGAGGAGAGCACTGACTCCACAGGCTTGTCTTTTAACTCCACACATGGAACTTGGTATTCTTTCTTTCTCTATCTCTCTCCTTACCTCACTCACTCGCTCGCTCGCTCGCTCGCTCGCTCGCTCACTCACTCACACACACCTCACACACACACCCCAAATCAATAAATTTAATATAAAAGAATCAGTAAGGGGCTGGAGATGGCTCAGTGGTTAAGAGCATTGCCTGCTCTTCCAAAGGTCCTGAGTTCAATTCCCAGCAACCACATGGTGGCTCACAACCATCTGTAAAGAGGTCTGGCGCCCTCTTCTGGCCTTCAGGCATATAGACAGAATATTGTATACACAATAAATAAATAAATAAATAAATAAATAAATATTAAAAAAAAGAATCAGTAAACCAAAGAGTTGGCCTATTGAAAGAAAAACAAGATTGATAGACCATTAGCCAAACTAACCAAATAATAAAAAAGAAAGGAAGGAAAGAAAGAAGGAATGAAGAAAGAAAGGAAAGAAGGAGGGAAGGAAGGAAGGAAGGAAGGAAGGAAGGAAGGAAGGAAGGAAGGAAGGAAGGAAAACTGGCCAAAATTAGCCAGGCATAATGGCACATACCTTTAATCCCAGCACTTGGGAGGCAAAGGCAGATATGTCTCTATGGGTTCAAGGTCAGTATGGTTTAAATAGTGAGTTACAGGACAACAAGAGATACAGAGTGAGACCTGTTCTGAAAACAACAACAATAAAGAAAAGAATATTCAAATTAATAAAATTAGAGATTGTTAGGAAAGAATTACAACAGTACAATAAAAATTCAAAGAAGTGACAGGGTATTCAAATAAATTAGAAAATCCATATGAAATAAAATAATTTCTAATCACATACCATTACCAATATCAAACCAAGAGGATATAAGCAATTTAAACAGGTCAATAATAAGTAATGACATTTAAGTAGTCACCAAAAATTACCAAATAGAGTCCTATTCACAAAGGTTCACTGCCAGATTCTACTAGACTTTAGAGAACCAACACCAATACTCATCAAACTATTCCATAAAATAAAATGAAAGAAATTCTAACAAATTTATTTTTCAAAGCCTATATTACTATGATATCAAAACAACATAAGAACATATGTGTGCACGCATGCACACATGTGCACGCACACACACACACACTATGTCAATCTCTCTGATGACATGTATGCCGTTTTTTCCATAAAGTTCTTGGAAACAGAATTAACAGCACATTGAAAGCAATACTTACTATGAACAAGTAGCTTCATTCCAGGGAAGCAAGGATAGTTTGATATAGGCAAATAAATAAATGTGGTGTATCACATAAATAAACTCAAGAACAAAATCACATGATCTTCACAATAAATGCAGAAAAAGCTTTTGACCATGACCAACATCTTTTCATAACAAAAGCCCCAAGGAAACAAGAAATAGAAGGGATATTTCTTTTTTTTAAGAAGATTTATTTATTTATATGTTTACGGTATTCTACCTGCATATATGCCTACATGACAGAAGAGGGCACCAGATCTCATTATAGATGGTTGGCGAGCCACCAGGTGGTTGCTGGGAATTGAGCTCAACTCTGGCAGAACAGTCAGTGCTCTTAACCTCTGAGCCATCTCTCCAGTCAGAAGGAATGTTTCTTAACATAATGCAGACTACCTATGACCAACGTGTACCTAATAAAGTCTATGCTATCATTGTGTACCTAATAAGGACTACATATGACAAGCACGTACACAATAAAGACTACATGTGACCTGCGTGTACCTAATGAAGATACACAAAACAGGGAAAACCTGAAAGCGTTTCTTCTAAAATCAGTAATGAAGCAAGGGTGTCCATTCACTCATGTTGTTCCCTACAGGATTTGAATTCTTAGCTACAGCCATAATACAGAAGGAAGAGCTGAAGCAGACACAGAGGGAGGAAGAAGTGAACTATCCCTAGTTGGAGAAAACACAACCCTATACTTTAAAAAGACTCCACCAGAAACACTGTTACAACTGACAACCAATTTTACCAAATGATCAAGAGGTAGAGCTGAGAAAGACATCAGAACAATCACGTTCACAATACCTTAAAAACTAGCAAACAAACAGCTAGATATGCTGGAGAGATGGCTCAGCGGTTAAGAACACACACTGTTCTTGCAGAGTCCAGAATCCACAGCTTGTAGCTCACAATTGCCTGTAATTCCAGTTCTTGGGGCTCTGCTTCCTCTGGCTTCCTAGGGCACCAGCACTTGTGTATACGCTCCCAACAGACACACACAATACACATAGGCACATAGCTTAAAATAATAAAGAAAATAATTTTTAATGCCTGGGAATAAACCTAAGTAAGAAACTGAAAGACCTCTAACGTGAAATTTTTGAAACACTGAAGAAGGAAATTGAAGACTATACTAGAAAATTCTTTCATGGACTGACAGAATTAATATCATAAAATGGCTATATCATAAAAATTACCTATAGATTCAATGCAGTAACCATAAAAACTTCTATGATAATTTTCACAGAAATAGAAAAATCCTAAAATTCATATAGAAGCATTAAAAAAAATCCCAGTCAAAAAATATTGAGGGGGGAAATTACTGCTGGAGGTATTACAATACTTGACTCCAAGTCACATTGTAGTCCCATAGTGACAAAAGCACCGTGGTACTGTCGTGAAAACAGACACAGACCATGGCTACAACAAAGGACCCAGGCACAGTCACTCAGTTTTTAATATAGATGTTAAAAACAAACACAGCCTCTTCAGCCAAGGGTGTTGGGAAAACTCTACGTCTACATTTAGAAAAATGAAACAAAGTCTCTTCTCCTATATAAAATAAATTCAGAGTTGGTCCAAAATCTTAACATAAGACTTGGAACTCGGAAGTGGCTGGAAGAAAACTTGGACAAAACACTTCAAGTTTCAGAAATAGGCATGAGCTTGCTGAGAATGCTCTGAAAGGATTAAAACCAAGAACTGATAAATGGGATTGCTTGAAATTAAAAAGTTTCTATGCAGTAAAAGAAACCATCAAGGGAAGAGACAGCTTACAGAATGGGAAGAAATTTTGCTGGTTATACATCTGATAGAAGAGATTAATATCTAAAGTATATAAAGAACTAAAAGAAATCATTGAAGAACGTGATGGCTCGGTGGGTTAGGGCACCTGCGGCCATGCCTGAGTACCTGAGTTTAATTCCTGGAGCTCACACGGTGGAAGGGCAGAACCGACTCCCACAGGTTGTCCTCTGTCCTCCACATGTCTGTCCTAGCATGTGAATATACACACACACTTAGAAAACCTCAACAATCTACATATCGAACACCTCAAACGATCAATGAACCAATGAAGTGAACAGACAACTCTCAAATGATGGCGTACAAATAGCCAATAGAGAAATGGAGGCACAGCCAACATCCTTAGCCACCACGGGAATGAAAATCAAAACCCAACTGCGATTCCGTCTCTCCCCGGTTAGGATGCCTGCAGGTGAGGGGCACATGCTGGTAAGGATGCAGGGAGAGAGAAACTGTACTCTGCTGGGTGTATGCAGACAAGTCTAACCTCTGCGGAAATCACTAAGGGAAGTTCCTCCAAAACAAGTGAAAATACAAGGGCTGTGGACAACTAAAGCCTTTCTCTAAAGTCAGCGTGCTATAGACAGACTTGCGCATCTCTGTTTATTGTCCAACTGTTTGTGATCGTCCTGCTGTAGCATCTGTCTGTCGGCGCATGAATGGATAAAGAAATTGTAAAACGTATACAATGGATCAGCCTGTCTGTGGACCCCTCAGCCCTCTCCACCCCTGAACTTATGGAAGTGTGCCACCACACCCTGATTGTATGCATTCTGAGGATCCAAACGTGGGTAAAACATTTCACCCACTAAGCCATCATTCCAGCTTTGCTGTCTAGGACATTTGAGTTCAGGTTTCTCCGCGTTAAAATGCACAGACGAAGTTAAGCAATTCCGTTTTCACAATTCATTATCCACCCCTTAGACCGCTTCCTCCTCTCTCCCAGCCTCTGTATATATGTATAAGGGGTCTTCCTCCACATTTGCACCAGCCTTTATTTTATTTTATTTTATTGAGACAGGGTCTCACAATATAGGCCTTGCTGGCCTTGAACCTTGAATGCACAGAGATCTACCTGCCTGTGCCTCTGCCTCTGCCCTTGGAGTTCTGGGATCAAAGGTATGTGTGTACCATCATACAAAGCTGTGGTTATTTTCTTTTTTAAAAAAATTATCAGCTATGTAAATTTTTAACTGATAATTTATGTAGTGTATAGGTATAGGGTACAAGGTGATGTTAGGATTTATGAACAATTTGTAAAAAATTCAATCTCATTAACATATTAAAAATAAAAATTTTTAAATGTATTTTTTATCGAATCCTTGGGGTTTTCACATCATGCACCCCAATCCCACTAATTTCCCAGTCCTTCCGTATCTGCTTTCAACCATTGTAACCTCCCCCCTGCAAAAAAAAATAAAAAATTAAAAGAAGTAAAAAACCAATCAACCAACCAAACAAACAAATAAAAAAGTGAAAAACCATTTCTCCGTCCCTCTGGTTAATGACCTGCTCCTCTACCAACCACAGCCTGCTGTGCTTGTTCCATTCCACTGCCCCGTCTTTCCCATCTCTCCATCACGTATTTATCTACCAAAGTGACATTGGGAGCTGCAGGGTGTCGCAAAGCATACGCTTTTGCCCAGTTTTACGTGCAAATGTTCAATGCAATGAGTTGTTGGTCTAGTTCAAAGCCTCTGGCTTCTGCTACACTGTCAATATCGAATCCTCATAGAGATTCCCGGACATCCTGCTGTTGCCCTGAGTCATGAAGATCCTATGGCTATGGATCCGCGGAACAGATCCCTTCATGAGCTCCAGCAACCCATAGATAGGGCAGAGGTTGGGGTGGGGCAAACCAAAGACTTGGATCTGGGCCTGAGAGATAGCTGAGTTGGTCAGCCCACCAGATCTCCTGCACCCACGCCACTGAGGCCAGTTCTCCCACGCCCATGTCATCAGGGTTAGCTCCCCCATACCCACTCCACCAGGGCAGCTCTCCCACCAGGCCGGAGAGGGGCAAGGCCAGCTTTCCCTCATGAACCTTGCGAGAGGGGAGGGACCAACTCTCCTCTCTGGCACTCATGCCCTGGGGGTAGGTAGTTCTCCCACGCTGCACAGACAAGGGGCAGAGCCAACTCTCCCACACTCTCTCACTGCTGGCGCCACCATGTGGTGGCCAGTGAGAGCCAGCTCCCTAGACCCTGGTACTTCAACATGACCTCAGGCTGTATGCAGTACAGACCACAGAAGCTCACATGGTCTTTGGTAATTACACGGGCCACGGACATCAGCACAGTCCTTGACTGAAGTAGGACCACAGTCCTAGACACGGTCCTCAGCGGTGGCACAGACCTAGGCATCACCATGGCCTCAGGTGGCAGCACAGGCCTCTCACACCAGGCTGTTCGTCCATAGGGCTCCGGTTCTGCCTCTCTGCATTGCCCGTAAGCCACTGGACTTCTCTTTCTCTCCCATCGCTCTACTACATACTTGCTCATTTCTGGCACAAGTGAGGGTCAGGCACCGCCCAATGTTTCGGCCCTGATGTTATTTTCTTAATGGCAGCCATTTTGACTAGGACAAAGAGGAATCTCGATGCAGTTTTAATTCACATTCCCGTGATGGCTGAGGAGGTAAACACGTCTTAAGTATTTTGCCGTGGTTTCCCTAGAAGTTTGATAGTCTCATATCTTCTATGGAGGGTTGTGGTCCACTATGGATTGATTTTTACACAGGATGAGAGATGCAGACACAGTTTCATTCTCCCTCACGTGAGAATCCAGGTTTCCAAGCACCGTTGTTGAAGGGGTTCTTTTCACAATAGGTGCATCTGAGATCCCTGTCAAAAATCGGGTGGCTGTGATGCTATGGACATATTCTTGGGTCCTATAGACTATTCTGTTTGTCTATGTGTCTGCTTTGGCACATTATCATACTGTTTTGTTACCATGACTTTACCATATAACTCGAATTCTGCAAGCTTTGATGCCACTCCAAGAACAGAAATTTAGGAAACCTGGTTGTTGCCCACACAGAGCCTTACACCCCAGCTCTGCCAGGACCCTGTGGACCCCAGGTGTATTTAACAAGGTTGTGTGAAGCCCTGCACATGTTCATTGTTGCAAAAACGGGTAGAGACCAATATTGATCTCTTTTATAAGAAGGCAGTAGACAGTGAAATTATTTGCCATGCTCAGTTGTACCTGCTAGCCTTGGGGTCCTGATGTGTAAGTGAGCCTTGCTGATCTGCAGAATGCTGAAGGGCATTTGAAAAACTTCAACTATTTGCTGAGGATGTCCAAGACAAAACCTTATAGCTTGACTATTTTCCATGGCATGGATCTTACCCTTGGCAACATGTGTTCCGGGGTTAAACACTGGCTTGCCGTTATTGAAGCTTGTGTTGACATCTAGACTACTAATGGTAGTTTTCTTCATTGGTCCTGTGCTGGCTTTATTTAAAAGCACAACAATGCGATAGACTTCCTCTGTTCACCACTAAGAGAGAAATAGTCAATGCGATAGACAGACTTCCTGTGCTTAGCACCCACAGATTCATCAAACCCTGAAGATGGTGGAAAGCATGACCTGAGGGGTGCAGGCAAATGACTGAGAAGAAGTAGTCAACGAAGTGATCCAAGAAAACTGGGAAGATGGGGAAGGTGAAGGCTTGCTGGGCAGTAAGGTCTGAATCCAGATCTCCAGAACACATGTAAAAAGCTGGGCACGGTGGCAAACACCCATAACCCTGGTGCTATGAGGGAGTGACCTTCTGGCAAGCTAGTCTAGCCAGTTGGGGAGTTCCAGGTTCAGTGAGAACTTCTGTCTCAAAAAAAGGTGAGTGTGGCGGTTTGGATGAAAATGGCCTCCATAGGCTCATAGGGAGTGGCACTATTAGGGGGTGTGACCTTATTGGAGGAAATGTGCCACTGGGGGTGGGCTTTGAGGTTTCAGATGCTCAAGCCAGGTCCAGTGTTTCTCTCTCTTCCTGCTGCCTGCTGATCTAGATGTAAAACCCTCAGCTCCCTCTCCAGCACCATGTCTGTCTGTGTGCTGCCCTGCTTCCCACCACACGATAATGGGCTAAACCTCTAAACTGCAATCCAGCTCCATTAAAAGCTTTCCTTTATAAGAGTTGCCATGGCAGCCAGGCAGTGGTGGCACACACCTTTAATCCCAGCACTCAGGAGACAGAGGCAAGTGGATCTCTGTGAGTTTGAGGCCAGCCTGATCTACAGAGTGAGTTCCAGGACAACCAGGACTGTTACACAGAGAAACCCTGTCCCAAAAGATAAAATAAAATATATTAAAAAGAAAAAAGAGTTGCCGTGGTCATGGCATCTCTTCACAGCAATAAAAACCCAAACTAAGACAGTGAGCAATTGAGGAAGGCTCGCAATGTCAACTGCATGCGCACTTACACACACACACAAAACCACCACCACCCACATAAAGCAGAAATGAAAACGTCTAGAGAGCATTGGGAAAGACACAGAAAATGCTTTCTCTTTATCCTCCCTGTAATATCTTGATAGACATCATGGGCTAACACTTGTAAAGAAGCCCAAGCTCCACGATTGTTATGATAGTTCTAGAAAAGACACAGAGCATGAGCCAGGTGCCAAAGTCAAACGAGCTGACAGATGTGGCCACTGTCCAAGAATTCATTTAAAATTCAAACTTTTAATAAGGACAGATCAGAGCCCCATATCAGTTGTGGTCAGTGTTGTAGTACCATCAGTTTGCTTTGGGGGATGGTGTAAGGAGCAACTCCAGGAGAGCCACGGCCTTGTCACTGTGCTTACTCTGGGAACGCTGGTGAGGGTATGGGTCTACCCCTCGCACATACCATATCTTCTTCACCTGAATCCCAAGGCAGAAAACCCCTTCCGCATTCATAATGAGCACTAGTTACTTTTGTGAGTGTCTTGGGTAGTTTCCACCTTCTGGGTAAAGCAGTGTGACAAAACAAAGTCTGAGTCCTTCGGTGTTGACTTGGTGGCCCACACCAGCAGTGAACCGAAAGTTAAGGTTAGCATGTTTGGGGCCATACACTCATTTTACTGCTAGGTTCACAGTTTTTCTCTCTAGTTTCATCTCTTTTACTCCATATTTAAAAATACAATGGATTAATTAGGACCTCTAATTGAGAAGGACCAGGAACTCAAACAGGGATGCAAGAAGGGTATTATGCTTATTGAAAATGATACAGGAGTTGGTGTAGCCTCACCCATGGTTGGGTTGGGGGCTTTTTTCTTAAAGCGTAGTCTCCTTCCCTGCCACATAACCTTGTTCCAGTCTGCTACTGTGCTCGTATTGGTAGACACGGGTGAGAAACACACAATACAGGAGAAAGAGGAACACACAGGAACATAAAAGGGAAGGAAGTGATGCAGGTCTTACAAGCGGGGATGCTTTAGGAAGATTAAATTACATAGATAGAAGAGAATGGAGCCAAGGTCCCCAGTCTTTCTCCAGCAGTAAAGCACTGGGCCACTGGAGCTAGAGATAGGGCTCTGTGGTTAGGAGCACTGGCTGCTCTTCCAGAGGACTTGGATTCAGTTCCCAGCACCCGTGTGGCAGCTCACAACCAAGACAGCAAACTCCATTTGAAAACAGAACCACAGACAACTAAACTAAAAGACAAGAAGTTATTTTGACAAAGCCTCACTGGAATTTCTGTGCTTTTAGAAGCTCATTTCCTTAGTTTGTCCACCGGGACCCGTGGCCCTGAATCATAAGGAAATAAATATACAGTGAGGGGTGGCAAGAGAGAATGCGTGTCCGGGTAGCTGGCAGAAGGACTGTGCCAGCCTCCACGCTGCCTGCCGCCATGCCCACCCTTAGGACCTTATATGTCCCTCCAGCAAATGAGCCTTTGGTCTTAAGGCCATTTTAATAGACAAAGACCCCCTGTTCTTTATCTGTGTCACTGGAGTTCTTTGTTGTCCCTGCGATCTGTAGTTTTCATCTTTGCTAACCTCCCCAGTTCCACGGGTTCACTTACCTGCTTGGGGAACCGTTTTCCTTTTATTTAATCAGGCCAGGATGCATTTGGCTTGATCTATAATGGAATATAAGCAGTGAGCCGAAGAGCACATTGTAAATGTTTGGAGAGATTGGAAAGATCATCTTTGGTGAAAATCTGAATTCTGTCTCTAGTTGCAAGCTGAGAGGGGATTTCCAAACAGCACTTATTTATATAACATTTGTTTCATTTGCTTATAAAACATCAGCACATTCCATTATCTCAACTCTGAAAGTCTTGGGTCTGAGAAACCATGCAGGCTAACTCAGTTCTTGGTTATAGTTCAGGGCATGGAGTTTCAGAAGGTCAAGGCTTCCTTGTGTGAAAGGGTATTTTAGCCTTGTGACTCTGCCCCTGGCCTTGATGGTACAACAAGAGACACTTTGTGCATCCTCTGTCAGTAGGAATTTCTCTAATTGCTTGGGACAGGGTCCATGTCTTGGGAGGAATGGGATCTACCCATGGCCAAGAACTCATTTTTCTCACTGTTATTTCGTTCGCTTTAACAAGGAAATACTCTAATGAAATGGAAAACTGAAAAACAGCACGTATCTGTTCACACGTCTGTCTTTCTCAGTACTCTAAGCGTGAGTTTCCGTTTGGTTTTGCTCTTTCTCTCTTTAAAATTTAGTGTGTTTTTTCTTTTTGAATTATTTTCTTTGTTTTTAAGGATTGTTATATAATCATCTCTCTCTTCCCTTTCCTCCTTCCAAATCTTCCTGTATATCCCTACTTGCTCTCTTTCAAATGTTTGCCTCTTTCCCCCTTAGTTGCTGATACGCCGTACGCATATGTATGCATGGTTCTATAAACAGCAATGCAGCCTGCTCAGTCTGTATAATGCCACTCACGCTCCCTCTCCTGAAATGTTTCCTGATCCTCAGGTGTGAGAGTGGTTTTGTAATCAGGAACGGGCGCCACAACTCCGCATTTTGATTGGTTGTGGTTTTCGGTGATGGTCTCTGTCTGTTGTGAAGAGACAGGGTAAGAAGGGGTAAGGACCACACTTATCTGCGGGCACAAGACAAATATTTGAACTATGCTGGTTTAGTGAAGTGGTAGTTGTAGGCTCTCCTACAAGATCCATGGCTTCACTAACTGTAGGTAGTTGGCAAAGTTTTCACTAGAAGGCACGCTTTCCTTCTTGTCGAGTGGCAGACATCAATGCTCTACAGAGCCTCTGCCAAGGTCCAACATGCTGGAAGCAGACACAGGAGCTCTGGAGTGAGGCAGTGCCATCTGCAACAAAGAATAGACCACCACTTGGGTGGAGCTCCCAGAATACAGGAGAAACAACCATAGTCTGCTTCCTAGATGGACGACACCAGATGTACGTGGATCACATCCTGGCTTTCCCCGGAGCTACGATGGGTGACCCTGATGTATGTGGATGATATCCTGGCATTCCTCGGAGCCACCCCAAAGGGCACTGCTGCAGAATACTATCCCAGTTCAGAAAGACTCTGTTTACACAAAGTGAGAGACAGCCTGAGGTACACTTACACGCAGGCCAAGGAGAAGTAAAGACCTGTCTGGCATGGACATTAGAAGGAAAACAATTGGAAGACCGGAGAGCGGGGAGTTTGGGAGTTGTCTGGAAATGAGAGCAACCTGCCTGCATCTTGAAAAAAAAATACTGAACTAGTCAGCGAGATAAATTGTCCCGTGAAAAGAAGCCAGCTCCTCTTCTCAGTCACTGCGGTCCTTCAGCAGTGGGTTTGTAAGTGCCCATCACATCAGGGATGGGTTCCCAACAGGATCCCTCTCCTTGAGACTCCACTAATAACTGTCACTCACAAATGCCCTTCTTGACGGCTGCTGAGACCGACACTGTCAATTTGCCATGCCACTCTATGGCGAGGGAACCAGTTGGCCACATGATAGCACTGAAGTGATCGTGTGATTGCTAGTCTATTAGGAAGGGCTCTGGTGAAGCCTTCCACAGTGGGGAAACAGTAATCCACCCTTGTCTTAACTGATATCTACTCCGTCTGAATGTGTTTTTTCTCCTGCTGCCTCCAGTGCTGCTCACCACATCACCTCTAAGGTCTCACAGAATGCCCAGTTTATTGGTATGCTGCCTCCTATGTAACACAGATCAATGAGCCTACCTTACAGTGAGGCTAACATCTTATCTGATAGACCATTATAGAAGGCATTTACCCTACTTCATATACCACGGGTGGCCCCGCTGTAGCATTGTCTCAGGAAGACGACTCTGCAGAACCGGAATGGGTTATTTTAGGACACAGTATATTTAGGGAACCAAGAGCTGATATGCTGCTTTGTGGCTCAAGTAGTTACAGCACAAGTGTCTGGGGACCAAAGACAAGGATTCAGGTTTGACACTGCGGCCACAGTTCTCAAGGACTCACTGGAGAATATGTGCTTCTGGTTTCTGCAGAAACTGGGCAGGACAGAAAACGCAGTCAACACTTCTTCCACCTTCAAAATCAATTCTCTCTCTCTCTCTCTCTCTCTCTCTCTCTCTCTCTCTCTCTTCTCTCTCTCTCTTTCTCTCTCTCTCTCTTCCTTTCATTTCACTTTCTTATTCAGTATGTAATAAAATATCTAGTTCCCGAGCACACTTGTGTCTGAACTAAGGGATCACCTAAACAATCCAGAATAATGTATTATCTAAACGTGTTTAACTTAAACCATGTCTTGAAAGCCTAGTTTGCTATAAAGTATCTTTGGGAGCCACCAGAAACACGATCATATGGGCTTGCTAAAAGGATCTTGTCAGGCATTCCAGCACTCAGAAGTCTCAGGGACCGGAGAGCTAACAGCCTATGGTTCAACCCTTGGCCAGTGTGGAATGGGAGCTCATGGCTCTTCCTCTATCTCACTCCTAGACAACTGACACACTTTCTGACACACAGCTGTCAGGATAAGAGCACCCGGATTGGAACTCTGGTGCTCACAATGGCAACCAGCCCATTAGAGTGGAAAATTTTATGTAACAGTTTTTACCTCTATACTACTGTCTGTGAAGTATCTCCCCAAATGTAAACTGCTCCCTTGAACTCCAAATCCCAAATTAAAATATACATAATAATAGCACCATGTAGGCTTAAATACACTGCAGTCAATGGCCAACAGGTGAAAAGGAAAGGAGTTAGTGAGATTACTCTTGCATCTGTCTCTTGGCCCAACAGCCTTAAGGGCCAACAATGACCCAATGCCAATAGTAGGTTCATATCCAGAAGAATCTTGCTAAGTTCCCTTACAAAACATCCTTCCCTGTTGGGACTAATGAGTCCTGGCCTTCAGCTGGATGTTGGGACTAATGAGTCCTGGCTTTCAGCTGCTCTTCCCTGCTAGAACCTTCTCATTGAAGTTACTAGAAGCTGTGCCTATCTTAGAGGATCAGAGGATGGGATTATGCCAAATTAAAATATAAACTCTCCATAACTTCCTGTGGTTCTATAGATGCCTTAGGTTCAAAGGGCCCTGAATAAAACCCCAATTCCTTCTTGCCTGGAACATTCTTCCCTACTTAATGAATGTAAGTTCATATCTCTATCTAATGGCTCAAATAAAGCTCGATGTCATCTTGCCTCTTTGTTTTCTCACCCCTTACAAGTATTCATCTAACAGTGCTAGGCTCCACCTTCAAGCATGCCCATTTTCCACGCACCCTTGACATGTCTGCTGTACCCACTCACAACAGCCACTTGGGCTACTCTGATATCCTTCCAGTTATCTCCCAATTTCTATCCTTGTCCTACCGTCAATGCTCAATAAAGATCACAGAAGATTTAAAACTTTAAGAGTCACTTAAATAAAAATATTGATCCAATTCTTTAAAAATCCCCTCCTGTCTTCAAGCTTTCCTGTGTTTGTCTTATCCTTCGAAATAATCCACATGCTGTCAGTAATCTAGAAAGTTCTGCATGATCTGGCCTCATTGGGCTACAGTCATCCTGCCTCTTGAATGTTCTCGAAGTATTAGTGCACTTCTGCCTCAGGGATTGTTCGTATGCTTGTGTGCTCCATTTGGAAGGCTGTCAGCAGATACCCAAGGCAATTTCTGTTCAGTTCTCTCTTTGGTTTCTCCCATATCACTCTATGTTGTCAAACACATACACACACACACACACACACACAACTTCATCCTTTGCTTTGTTTTCCTTCTTGGGACTGTTGCAGTCTATAGTACACTCTTGATTATATGAATACTGTTTATGTTCTACACACACACACATACACTGTAGAATTCTCTTTCTTTCATGGAAGCAAGGATTTGGTTGCATTTTTCGCTCTGCTGACACTGTAATGCTTAGTACATTGTTAGCATTCAGCATATAAAGAATGGGTTAAATATCGTCCTTCACCTGCTTTGTGAAGAAGCTGCCTCAGGTGACACAAGATGAAAACTTAGGTATTTTATTTCTTAATTTAATGATCCCCTCAGGGCTGTGTTTGAGACATGGCCCCAAGCTAAATGAGAAGATGCAGGCCCAGGTTGTCCCATCCTCACAGTCCCCAGCTCTCCCTGTCCTCTGCACCTTTCTGTGGCTAGTCCAGCACTGTGCCTTTCACACAGGAAGTTGGTTGACCATAGCTTGCTCAGCAAACAGCCTAGGACAATTGATATCTCCCTAGGTTCACCTCAGAGCATCTCAACTTCACCACCAGCATGCAAGGAGGAAAGAGTTCCTGTAGGTAGTCTAGAGATCTTGTCCAAAGCTTAGGTTACTAGATAAATAGCCCAAAATTCAGAATATTGTCTTAGAATAAAGTTCAAAGCAAAGCACAGAATTTAACATTTAGCGGAGCGTTTTTATCCTATGAATCCCTACTCTCAGACTGAGAATGCAGCTCAGGTATAGTATTTGCCTAGTATGCACAGAGCTCTACATTAAATCCCCAGCTTCATGTCAACCAGGCGGAGTGGAACACGATTGCAGTCTCAATGCTTGGAAGGTGGAGGCAGGAGGATCAAACGTTAAACAGAATTCTTAGGCGCATATCAGGTTTTTTCAGCCTGGAACACACACTGCATTGTCTAAAAATAAGTAAATAAGTAATCTGAGCCTGAAAGGATGGCTCAGTGGTAAGGAGCACTTGCTCTTGCGGAGGATTGGGGTTGGTTCATAACACCCATATCAGGGAGTTTACAATCTCTCCAGTTCCAGGGAATCCCGCGCCCTCTTCTGGTCTCTGTGTGCACCTGCACCTACATACTCACAAAAAATAAATTAAAGAAAATCACTCATTCTATATATTTTATTTAAGTATGCTACCTAGAAAATGCAGTCGTTCATATGAATTTTTATATTACTATGAATTAATTAATTAACTTAATTTTTCACAAACATATATTGAAATTATTTTCTTCTTAACTGAAAGTCAAGTAAATAAATTCTCTAGAAAATGTTTACCTAACTAGATAGCCAACCACCAGAGGACAACAAGAATTATATTTTTTAAAAAAAGGTTGGTGGGCAAAAGGTCACGTGTAGCCTGGGTATTGTGGTGGCTCAGACACTTACTGCCAGCACTCTGGGAGGCAGAGGCAGGTGGATCTCTATGAGTTTGAGGCCAGCCTGGTCTACACCAAGATTCCCAACCAGCCTGGGCTACATTGTGAGACTCTGACTTAAAAATTAAAGTCATGTGTGACTTGGCTACGGGATGTCCAAGACCCAAGAAAGGGAGGAAAGAAACAACAAATACAATTTTTGATTGGAAAATGCTATGATAAAGCCTAATCATTTGTAAGCTAATACAAGATTTAAAACAATAAATTCTCTCTCATGGCCTAGCAAAACATGCTTCAACTTAAGTCATTTAGAGCAGAATTGACTTTTTCTCCTGAGCCTTGTTTGGCTGAACATCCGTGACTCTTTCCTCTGTATTTCATCAGGGTGTCGAGCTGAAGAACTGACTGTGTGTAGAACAGAGGTGGGAAAACCTTGTCTGTGAAGGGCTGGGTGAGGGATGTGCATCCAACCATACATGGTCATCGAAACCCACAGGCTCTCAGATCCCTCGTGCACTTCACCATAGTGTCTGCACTCATCCTCTCTGCGGTCTCCTGCATCTGAATAACCCGTGGTGTACTTCCACCTGGTGCAGTGCAGATGCTAAGGCCAGCTGTTTGGCCCCATCCTTTAGGAACTGCTGGTAAGAACAGCATTCTGTGTATGCTCAGCACTGACATATTTTTTTTCCTCTAAAATTTTCATTCGGTGGTTACCAAGGATACGAAGGGCAGACTGTAGTTTAGATTTTGATTGCCGCGCAGTCTCTGTAGCTAATACTCATGTCTGCCTTATAACGCAGAAGTGACCAGACAATGCCCTGAAGCGTGTGTGTGTTCTGAAAACAATGCTCTATTTGTGGGTTCTACAGCCTCAACTGTGTGCAGTCTTCATGTGTCTTGGAATAATGATCGCTCTTTTTATTTTTCTCACTACGGAATCTGTGAAAACTATGTACGTGCATACTTGTAAACACACACACATATAAGAATTGTGTGAAATAAAAATAGTTTTAGGTAACAGACCATACAAGAACAGGTAATGTGTCACATCTGTCTGCTAACTGAGCACTTCGCCCTTAAATCTGCTGGTTATTGCACCAACTCTGGTCCCCTCCACAAAGACGCTTGTCTTCCAGCATCCTGGAAACCTCTGTTCCTGGTCTGCAAGCAGCATTCTAAGACAGGGAGGAAGAAGCTTCAAAGCTTTTGAGAGCAAACCTCTGGCCCTCGCTCAGCGTGGCCACCGCATTCGGATTCAGAATAAGCCACAAGAGGAGCAGACAACTACACCCCTTGCTGAAAAAAGCTGCACGACATTATGGTAAGCTTTTTTCCCCTTAAATCTCCTATAGTGAGTGAATGTTACCGAATGGATTTTGTCCTCTTCTCCATTCCTGTATTAAATTTTTAACACCTAGTAACTCAGAATACAACATTTGAAAACACAGTAGTAGTATATGTGATTGGTTAATATGACGTCATTCCAGAATCCTGTGGATGAGAATCAGCAGTCGCGTTCCACTTAGTTATAAGCAGAAAGGGTGTTTGCTGATAGATGTGCAAACAAGGAAGTATCTGTGAACAACAGGTAAAGATGGAGGTGAAAGAGCTATAAGCCAAAAACACCAAATCTTGCTAGTTTATTAGCATGGCTGCACCATCAGAAGAAAGGACCACACTTGGGTTGAACAACAGAAAATTCCTTTCTACGGTCCTGCAGAAGGCACGGAATCAGCGGTGCTTTTTCTGACCTCTGTGGAGAGAGATTTGGTACCCATCACCCTTCATGTGTCTTGCCTAGGCTGACCTCAAACATTTAACATTAAGCAATCCTCCTGCCTCAGCCTCCTAAGAAGCTGTTCCCTCTGTCTTTACATTGCTTTCCTTTTATGGGTCTGTATTCAAATTCTCTCATTTTAGAAGGACGCCATTCATACGGAATTAGAGTCCTCCATGATGATTTCCCTATAACTTAACCCTGTCACTACTTTATCCCTAAATAAGTTCACATTCTAGATCACGAGAGGTTAGGATTTCAAAATAAGACTTTTATAGAGACAGAGTTCAACCTACAGTAGCTAGAAGCCAGACAGAGAAAGAATCTACTTCCTTGGTGTTCTCAGATGGAAACAACCCTGTTCACAGCTTGGTTCCAAATTTCCAGTCACCAGACTTCGAGAAGAGAAATTTCTGCATTGTGTGGTCTTAACCATGTCAGCCCCAGAACTTACTAGTAGTAAAGATGGTTTTACAAGCTAGAACTACAGCTCGCAGCCCATGGCTGGCTTCACCACAGTGACGACTTGAAGTTTAGACCCAGACTCTTGGGTTCAAATCTGTTGACCAATTCAGAATACTCTACAAGTCGCTTGGAGAGACTTTCTGTGTGCTAGTCACGGACTCCATCAGCTGGGATTGATGTGGGAGTGTCATATATCAATCTGTTGATTTTATTGGTTAAGTAATAAAGAAACTGCTTGGCTGGCCCTCATAGGTTAAAACATAGGTGGGAGGAGTAAACAGAACAGAATGCTGGGAGGAAGAAGCTGAGTCAGGAGTTGCCATGATTCTCCCACTCCAGGCAGATGCAGGTTAAGATCATTCCGGGTAAGCCAGCTCGTGGGCTACAGCAGATTATTAGAAATGGGCTAGTCCAGGTGCGAGAGCTAGCCTAGAAGAGGCTAGATAGAAATGGACCAAGCGGTGTTTAAAAGAATACAGTTTTCGTGTAATTATTTCTGGTAAAGCTAGCCGTGGGGGCAGCTGGGTGCCGGGGACGCAGCCCACCGCTCTTATTACTACAACATGGGATCCCTCATCATTCACACATTTCTGAAAGAGAGATCCAGGCAGCAGTCCCCATGATTTCAATTTACATCCCCCCCCCCATGAAAACATAAGTTGAAGCAAACCAATAGCCAGAAACCAAACTATTCAGGGATTAAAAAGTGGCATTTGATCACATCTGGTGTTATTTCATTTAATAGCTGAGAGGGGAATGTTTTTTAAAAAATGCATGACTTTTGTAAAGCTAGGAAGTTCCAGTCAGAGGTCACTCACTGGAGCTGGGTTATGCAAATGCCTCCATCTCTTTGTCCTCTTTCAAATGATTCCTTGTCATTCATATTCAACCCAGAAAAGTAATGCTGTATGCTTTAATTTCAAGTTAGAGTTGATTTTTATTTTTTGCCCTTTTTTTTTTAAAACATATCTCTTCTCATCTTCATTTTGCACAGCAGGATTTATTACTTTCATTTTGTAGATGAGAATGTCGACTTCCATGAGCACTCATAATCAATTAGAGGGACAAAGTTTGACCTCATCATCAAATCCTAAACTCAGCCCAGTTTCTGCGGTGGAACAAAGACGTCTCGGGAGTTAAATCCAGTTGGACCACAGAATCAGAATATCAGATATTGCTTTAACTTTTAAATGCGATTTGAACATGTTGAACTGTAATCCTCATCCAGACTTCTCAGAAATGTGCCGGTTTAATCTAACCATGGTATTTAAAGATGAAGCCTTTGGGGGATCAGTAGGATTAGACAGGACCTAAGTGCGTCCCCCATAACTAAAGTTTGTTGAATTTCTAAGAAGAGACAAACCGGAACATACGCACTCACTCACATACACAGAGACTTGTGAAAGTTAAGTCTTCCCTTCCTTCATGTCAGTTCTTCCACGTCAGCGGCAGAGAGTGAACATGGGTCGTTAGGGTTGGTACCAAGTGTCTATGAGGTGGACCATCTTGCTGGACCCCTGAGACTTCACTCAAGGCAGTAAGGATGTAGACAAGGTCAAGGTCAGATAAAGTCAAGAAGAGTCTATGGATGAACAAGATACTTTTCAGCCAACACTGAACAGTTCATGGTTGTAGGAAAAATAGTGTACAACTCTTTAAAGACAGGAGGCTTAGCCAAGGATGGGGATGGAGAGGCTGGTGCTGGTGATAATAAAAGAGACAGAAAGTGAAAGAAGGGTATAGATGCTTAGTGAAGGCTGAGCCTTGTGAACCTTCATGTTCCCTGGAAACATCCAGGTCGATTTTACTCCGACTCTCTGTCCATAAGAAACTGTGAGATTTGTGATTGAACGAGCACAAGCATGGGAAACCCTAGCTTCATGTTTTAAATACTATGATAAGTGATCTGGACTTTTCAAACTACTGGGTTTGTTGTTGTTTGTTTGCTTGGTTGCTTGTTTATAGGGAGAGTGCTGTGGACTTTTTGCCTCTGCTATTAACTCTTGAAAGAAAGCGGTAAAATTTCCTATGTCTGGCAGGCCTCAATTTCCTTTCTGTAGAATGGTGGGGTTGCACAAAATAGATCAGAGATGACATATTTGTGGCGTGTGGGCTGCTGCCACTCCTGATTCTGATGTCCCTTTACAAACTTAATCAATAGTGATGCCTTGCTTGCTAAGTCTTAGCACATTCTGGGTCTCTTTATCAACATGATGCTTCCAGCCAGTCTTGATCCATTGAGGCAGATGACCAGCAAAGAAGCCAGATGGGCCCTGGGCAGGGAGTAAGACCTAACTTAGACCCAAGTCTCCTCTCTGTCAGCTACCCTGTGACACTGATAAAACACTTAACCACTGTGGCTCTTAGCCTCCTCGTCTGTTAAAATCTAAAAATGATCCCTTCTTACACAATTCTTTAAAGGACCATCTGAGACCACAGACATCAACCTTTGCAGATGACGCAGGGTTGGGCACAATTGAACAATTCTTGCTCCTATGGTCTCAGTGAAGTCTTTTTTTATTTTATTTTATCTTATTTTATTTTATCTTTTTGGTTTTTGGAGACAGGGTTTCTCTGTAACTTTGGAGCCTGTCCTGAAACTAGCTTTATAGACCAGGTTGGCCTTGAACTCAAAGAGATTCACCTGCCTCTGCCTCCCGAGTGCTGGGATTAAAGGCTCGGTGAAGTCTTGCACAAAGCATGTGCCGTGTAGATGACTGTATACGCTCAGAGAAAGGTAAACAGACGACGTTTGTTGCCAGTTTTCTCTCCAACTGAATTCAGAATGGGGGGCTTAGCCATCAGCATGGGGTTTGAAAGTATAGATGGCAAAGTTAGCGCACTGATGTTTGGGTCCCAGATCTCTTTCTCCCAGCTGTAAGGTTTTGAGCAAATTAATTTAAGGCATTGAACTCAGTTTCTTTGTCTATAAAATGGAAAAATGCAGTAAAGAGTTACACTGAGGTTCTTAAAATGAACCGATCAAACATGCCAAGGCTTGGCACCTGGCAAGTGGCCATCCATGGTATTCAACAGTTGAGGCTGGAAAAGTCACATTGGATGGTTTAGAATTTGTCCCAGGTAGGAACTCTTACATCCTACAGAGCCTTGCTGAAGACTTTGAACTCTTTAATCAGTTCCAAGAGCTGTAAATTGAAGAGGAAAGTATTCCTGCTTTTCTGGCTTGGGTTCCCCTAGAAAAAAATTGTAAAAGTAAAACAGAAAACCAGGCCAGGCCTCGGGGTTGGTGAGGTGCTTCAGTGGTTAAAGCACTTTTTGTGCAAACATGAGGACCAGAGTTCGGATCCCCAGCGTGAAGACCTGAGTTCACATCTCCAGCATGAAGACCCGAGTTCACATCTCCAGCATGAGGACCCGAGTTCACAGCTCCAGCATTAGGACCCGAGTTCACATCTCCAGCATGAGGACTCGAGTTCACATCCCCAGTATGAAGACCCGAGTTCACATCTCCAGCATGAGGACCCGAGTGCACATCTCCAGCATGAGGACCCGAGTTCACATCTCCAGCATGAGGACCCGAGTTCACATCTCCAGCATGAGGACCCGAGTTCACATCTCCAGCATGAGGACCCGAGTTCACATCCCCAGTATGAAGACCTGAGTTCGGATTTCCAGCATGAAGACCCGAGTTCAGATCTTTTCATTATTTTTACTGTGTGTGTATCTCTAACATACTGCTCAGTAGCCTCTCTCTCAAGCCCCTCAACAGTAGGCACCTGTCCAGTGTGGCTGAAGTTGCTCAGTTCAGATGGTTTCCTGTACATTCTAACAGTCTGCATTCTGAGGGCTTAGTTAATCAAAGGACTTTAATAAAAAGTTGATTTCTCCAAAGGTCTGTTAGAAATTTCTCAGGCACCTTTTACTCAAAGAGCACCACAGGGGGAAAAAATGTTTCTCATATGGGTTAAGTCTCAGGCAAATAAAACTGTCCTTTACTCCAAAGAATAAGAAATCTCAGTGTTCTAGAAGGTTCTTGGCTATAGCCACAGCAGAAAATAATAAAAATTTTTGATATTTTAGAACCCTGAGGTAGCCAAATTCTTGGGACATTCTTCCAAAAAGAGGGTGTGTCGGAAAAATCAACCAACAAACCCTTCAATAGTTTCATTGTTGTACCTGCTCTAATAATCTGAGGGGAACTAAGGAAGATGATTCGTATGTAGCCAAGTGATCATAGCAGAGGCAGAAATGCAAATTGATTTGGAATGGAAAATTGACTGTATTACATCAAGAGGCAACTGCCAACAGAACGCCTTAGCTGCTTTTTCTAAACAGGGCTCTGGCTGTGTCCCTTTCCTTCCGGACCTGAGGTGTCTGGATTTCAGTGGACCATAGTCTCTGACAACCCTTGGTTTCCTTAGTTCTGGGCAGGATGCAAACATTGCTCATCTGTGGTGATCTCAGCCCTCACTGAAACCTCTGACCATATTTGGGCCTCTGTAGCGCTTGTTCCAGCAACAGAAAATGCAGCTGCGCAGCAGCAGGCAGCAGCCACAGTCAATGTGGAATGCAAAAAAGGAAGGTGGGAGATGGAAAAAGATGAAAGAACAGGCAGACAGCCAGAGATAGGAATACACCGTGTCCTGTGGGAGAGACAAGAACACCCTGCTCAGGGGTCCAAGGAAATGAGACCCCGGAACCGTTATGCAGACTCTGGCCGATCTAAGGAGTAGAAGACAGAAAGACTTGAGCTTACTACCTGCTTAGCCATCCACATAAGTATATTAATATAGAATGTGTGGGAGTCCTCAACCCACTCAAACATCCCCCCAAAATAAAATAAATAACACACACCAACATAGCGTAGCCCCAGAAAGACCTAAACCCCTGTTGGCACAGAATGTGGACTTGGAGATTTGGTTTGTGTGGTTTGTGTATAGAACATGAGGCATAAGGAGTTTGCTTACGTCAACAGCCCTTCAAATGCAGAGATCCTGCCTCACTTTTGCTGGGAATTTCAGCTTATGCATGCCAAGTTCTAAGCGGCACCCCAACTTTTGCCTAAATTGTGGTTCACTTTAGCTGAAAGTACCTACCTGGTTAGTTTTTGTTCTTGTTGTTTCTGTCTTTATTTCTTACTGTTTTGGTTAGAACAGGGTTTAATTTTCTGTTATGAATTCTTTCCCTGAAATAATGCCCTGTAGCCCTGAAACTGTAGTCGTGAAATTGCCTTGTCATTTTCTGATGCTGAAATGAGTTTGTTAGAGGAAAATTATGGCATACGCATGCTTGTGTGCATGTGCCTGCGTGCGCGCGCACATACACACACACACACACACACACACACACACACACATACCATGCCTTGAGCATTGGGGAGTTCAAAAAAGGACACCCCAAGACCCTTCTGGGATTTTTTGTCTCTTTCCTTATGATGCTATATGACTTCCACGATCTATTTATTGCAAGTTTTGGAGTGCTTCGCTGATGTAAAATACTCATACAGCATAAATAACTCCTCCCCATGATATTCCAGAACTTTCCAATCTGGAAATCTGGCCTGCGCTCCCTGCTTTAAATAAACCAGAGACAGATTTTTCCAAGGGAAGACAGCAAGTTCCTATTGGGCTAAAGCGGTCTTTTTTACTATATTTACTCATTCTTAGTATGCCTGGCTACTAAGTGTTGTGTCTTCTCCTTGTTGTTCTATGTATTGCTTTTTGCTTTGAATTTTATTCTGCCTCATACTATTATTAACCTTTCTATGTATTTTAGCAGTGTTTATACGCTATCTCCTTCCAGCTCTTCTCTTTTTTTTTTCCTTTCTTTTTTTAGAAAAGAGTCCCACTCTGTAACCCAGGCTTATTTCAAGTGCCATGGCCTCTTGCGTCATCTCCTGAATGCTGGAATCCCTGCCGTAGCCACTAACCCTGAGCTCAGTGTCATTCTGGCACAAGCGGTGTCTCATAAACACCATAGCTTTGGGTTTCCATGACTTTACAGTAAATAAGAGCATCTTTTTTGATGGTTTTAAGATGATTTGTTTTTCATTCATTTTTCTTCTTGATTTTGGTGGTAAGATACACATACGATTTACACATACAATTGTGTCAGTGTTCGGTTCCGTGGTGTAAAAGTCATAGCACTCACCACCATTCACCTCCACGGCTCCTGACACGTGCTTAAAACCAAACTCCAACTCCCTACTTCTCTTTTCCCCAGCCTCTGAGTACTCTTTACTTTCTGACTCTTTGGATTTGTTTTAAACTAAGTGCTGAGGATAAGTGAGATAATAAATCGTTTGTCTTTGGGACTTAACCTGGCTCAGCAAAGTTGTCAAGTTTCACTCGGACCTGTCATTCGCTGGGATAATCTTCCTCCCAAGGCTAAATGAATGATATTTGATCGTATGTAAATACTATACGAGGCTTCTCTCTTTATCTCTTGATGGACACTTGGGATGCTTCCACATGTTAACCCAGGCTGCTATAAACTTGAGTGTATAAATATCTGTTTAAGGGGCGGGTGAGTTGGCTCGTTGGTTAAGAACGGTGACTGGTCTTGTGAAGGACCAGGGTTTGATTCCCAGCTCCCACATGTGACTCCCAGCAGTCTGTAGCTCTAGTCATGAGGTGTTGGACACCTTCTTTTGGACTTTTTGGCACCAGGCACAATGTGAAACACATACATACATGCAGGCAAAACACCCATGCAGATGCAATAATAAAATAAATATTTAAAAATAAATAAATGTTAAAAAACACAAATATTTTTGCAAGATCCTATCTTTAGTCATTTTAGGTTTATAGCCAGAGGTAGAATTGCTAGTTCCTAAGGTTAGCTGCCACTTAAGGGACTTATTTAACTCATATTTAGAGATTTATGAATAGATCTGTCTTATATTCCTTCTACTTTAATTCATATATTTTAAATTTTTACTTATTATTATTGGGGGTGTGTGAATGTGTGGTTTGTGGTGTGAACTTGTGCTATTGTATACATGTGGAGGTCAGTGCTTTCGTGTGTATGAATGTGTGTGTGTATACGTGTGTGTGTTGTGGACATGTGGAGGTCAGTGTGTGTGTGTGTATGCGTGTGTATGTATGTGTGTGTATGTGTGTGTATGTATGTGTGTGTATGTATGTGTGTGTGTATACGTGTGTGTGTTGTGGACATGTGGAGGTCAGTGTGTGTGTGTATGTGTGTGTATGTATGTGTGTGTGTATACGTGTGTGTGTTGTGGACATGTGGAGGTCAGTGTGTGTGTGTGTATGCGTGTGTATGTATGTGTGTGTATGTGTGTGTATGTATGTGTGTGTATGTATGTGTGTGTGTATACGTGTGTGTGTTGTGGACATGTGGAGGTCAGTGTGTGTGTGTATGTGTGTGTATGTATGTGTGTGTGTATACGTGTGTGTGTTGTGGACATGAGGAGGTCAGTGTGTGTGTGTATGTGTGTATGTGTGCATGTGTGCATGTGTGTGTTGTGAACATTTGCTATGGCCCTCGTGTGGAGGTCAGTGTGTGTGTGTATGTGTGCATGTGTGTGTTGTGAACATTTGCTATGGCCCTCGTGTGGAGGTCAGTGTGTGTGTGTATGTGTGTGTATGTATGTATGTGTGTGTGTATACGTGTGTGTGTTGTGGACATGAGGAGGTCAGTGTGTGTGTGTATGTGTACATGTGTGCATGTGTGTATTGTGGACATTTGCTATGGCCCTCGTGTGGAGGTCAGTGTGTGTATGTATGTGTGCATGTATGTGTTGTGAACATTTGCTATGGCACTCGTGTGGAGGTCAGTGTGTGTATGTATGTGTACATGTGTGCCTGTGTGTGTTGTGAACATTTGCTATGGCCCTCGTGTGGAGGTCAGTGTGTGTGTGTATGTGTGCATGTGTGTGTTGTGAACATTTGCTATGGCCCTCGTGTGGAGGTCAGTGTGTGTGTGTATGTGTGCATGTGTGTGTTGTGAACATTTGCTATGGCCCTCGTGTGGAGGTCAGTGTGTGTGTGTATGTGTGCATGTGTGTGTTGTGAACATTTGCTATGGCCCTCGTGTGGAGGTCAGTGTGTGTATGTATGTGTGCATGTGTGTGTTGTGAACATTTGCTATGGCCCTCGTGTGGAGGTCAGTGTGTGTGTGTATGTGTGCATGTGTGTGTTGTGAACATTTGCTATGGCCCTCGTGTGGAGGTCAGTGTGTGTATGTATGTGTGCATGTGTGTATTGTGAACATTTGCTATGGCCCTCGTGTGGAGGTCAGTGTGTGTGTGTATGTGTACATGTGTGCATGTGTGTTTTGTGGACACCTGCAATGGCCCTCGTGTGGAGGTCAGTGTGTGTATGTATGTGTGCATGTGTGTATTGTGGACATTTGCTATGGCCCTCGTGTGGAGGTCAGTGTGTGTGTGTGTATGTGTGCATGTGTGTATTGTGGACATTTGCTATGGCCCTCGTGTGGAGGTCAGTGTGTGTGTGTATGTGTACATGTGTGCCTGTGTGTGTTGTGGACACCTGCAATGGCACTCATGTGGAAGTCAGAGGGCAGGTTTATGCAGCTGGTTCTCTTCTTTATGGATCAAACCGAGGTCAGTGGGCAACCAGCCCTATACATGCTGGGCCCATCTCCCTGGCCCCTTTTGTTCGTATAGTATACTCATGTATTTACTGGTATAGTCAGTAAATATTTTCTTCCCTCTCTTATTCTCAGAAACAGGATCTTTGGAGACTGCAGATAAATTTTGGTTGTAACCATGGTGATGCTGATGCCCAGCCCAAGTGCACCTTTAGATACAATATCCTAACGGAACCTGTCTTCAAGTTAACAAAGGCAGCCTTGGACAAAGCTCTCTGATTAGTGATTGCCATTTGCACAGGTAGGAGTCGACTTGATTTTGAATTGTAGCTCCTCCCTCCACATTCACTAATTGAATGAGTTTGAGTATTTAATTAGCGTCTGCACCTGCTAATTTCCTCATTTGTAAGCTTCTAGTGATTGAGGAGCTCCCCTGGAGTGGGAAGCATTTCTCCCACGGGTCTAGGCTCAGTGCATGGGCTGAGCCATATATATAAAATAACACTCATCTCCTTCAGTTTGTGAAGCTGCTTCCTTTTCAGAGCTGGGGTCTGGTTGGTATGCAGAAGGCATGTGAGCTATGTAATCTGCTTGTCATCATGAGAGGAGGCAAGTGCCAGGCCATTGGTTGAAGCACTTCCGGAGGACTGTGGTGGGCCTTGGAATTCCGAGATAAGGAAGTGCTAAGCCAGACCGCAGGCTTCTGCTGCTGGCGTGGAGAGAGGCAGAAGCGTGGTGGCTCTGAAGGCCACCAAATAAGGAAGGACAACATTTTTCTCCACCTTATCTGTGTGCATGCCAGTGAGCAGAGCGACTTGCCTCATTTATGGCAGTGTCCCCAGACAAGGTTTGGAAGAGAACTAGGTGCTGCGTTGAGCTGAGAGGTACCGCAAGGAAACGAATCAAACAACTTTTCTTTTCCTTTTCTCATAAGGTTTCTATCCTTTCCTTTCGTTTCTTACCTCCTCCTCCTCCTGTTGACGTACGTCATTTACCTAGAAAAGAGGACAGCTGTCCTTTCCCAGTGCTCCCACGACCCTGCCCCGCCCAGTGTGACTAGCCCAGGTTGGTGATTCTGCTCTATTGCCAACCCAAACTGGCTCCTCTGGGAGCCATTTGATCTGTGTCCAGGGGCCGTTTCCTCGCCAAGCATTCCTGTTCAGTGAGAGGACATTTTTTTCATCCCTGATAAACAAGCCCGGCCTGCCACAGCTGAGACGGGTGGGTGCTTGGCTCTCACGTCGCTCCACTTAGGCCCCAGCAGGCACAGCCCCTGAGGCACCAGTGGCTCTGTGAATTCCTTTGTGAAACCCAAGATCCTTGTCTCCAGAGGAGAGCAGAAATTTCCAAGGGGCTTCAGGCTCCCTCCTCCCTAAAAGCTCTGCTCCTGGCACCAGGAGAGTCTGTTTGCAAACAGGCCCTTCCCTTTCTTGGATTGAGTTTAGAAAGCTCAGGAAGACTCCTTCACTGAGGAGAAAGGCAGGGTCACCTTGACTTTAGGGTCACAGGAACAATGACAAGCCTGGGGTGGTGGCTGGGGTGGGTGGGTCTAGTTAGAAGCATCTGAATCCAGTCTCTATCAGAGGATGAATGACAGCTCCACATCCCAGGGGACTGGAAAGGTGGCGTGTGCCCTCCAAGTGCTGAGCTGGAGGATTAGAGGTGGGGCACCAGATAGTTAATTCCAGCACTTGGCAAGCAGAGGCAGACTGATCTCTGTGAACTCAAGGCCACCCTGGTCTATGTGCTGAGAGGTTGTCCGATGAAGGGGGGTGGGCAGGAGAAAAATAAATTGTAGGAAAAGGGTTGGTTGTGTAGCTCCTACCTCCGCTGGTGCCTCCCGCTCTATTACCCTCATTCCTGGGCATTTCATTGACAGTTGAGGCTGGAGAGGGGGCTCTTCTGAGAACACTGTTTATAGATCTCCCAGGGGAGCTGGGTTTAGTTTCCAGCATTTACATGGTGGCTCAAGGCCACCTGTAACTCTATTTTGGGGAATCTAATGCTCTCTTCGGACTCCTCGGACACTGCCCACGCGTGGTGCACAGAAACGAAGATGCCATTTTGGTGGGATGAAACGTAGAAAGAACTCAGCTCTACTGTCCGAACTAGGAATGACGCATGTCATGGTCGCTGAGGACTAATGGTCAATTTTTCTCCTGAATATATAGCGGTTGGCTGAGTCAGTGTGCCCTGTCCTTGTACTGTCATCAGAATACACCCCCTGCCATGTCTAGTGCCACTGAGGGACAAGAAAACAGGTCATGGTGAAGCTCTTTCTGGTCCGATGTGTCTTTTGTCCTAATCTGCTCAGCTGGCCTGCCACACGGGAAGCACTACGCCCAGAGGAGCCTGGTTCTGGGCATTGCTGTGTCTCCATGGAGTCTCCGAGAAAGTGACTGCTGGCGTTGTAAGAGCCTACTGGCTACTCCCTGGTTTGCACCTTCCAGTGACCTAAGCAGGGACCTTCTTCTTTTTAGCTTAAGTACTCAGTGCCTAGTGGGTACCAGGATTGCTGTAAGAGCTCCAGGGAGGGAGCATGGTAGTTGATACTGATTCCTTGGCAATTTTCAATTATTTTTTTTATCTTCGAGTAGCAGAAATTATTGTAGAAAACGATAAATGCTCTTGATGGTGATATTCTTCCCTGGTGTTAGTTGAGACAAACAGAATAACTACCAAGGTTCAGGTGAGCCACAAGAAACTTACATCACAACACAGTTCTGACGAGTCAGAGGTCTTAGCCCTTGGTGTCTCCCTGGCTGCCCTGGGTCTTCCAAAGGGCCTAAGGATAGACGATGCCTTGCCAGTGTCTCCCCTGGTTGCAGAATAATTCATGGTGAAGATGACTTGTAGCAGTTTCTGTTTTAGAAAACTCCTAACTCTACCAAGACACTTCTTTCTTTTTTTGCCACAATCTTTCTTGAAGTCAGAAATTGCATTTTGAAAACTGTTTTCCCCCGCTTTAATAAATGGCTAAAAATGCTCAGATGGATTTTCTTCCTATGTTTGCAGTCAAAGAAGCGTTTATCTCTCATCCCAAGTGGATGTCCTATGTAATTGGGTGTGAAGTAATTCCAAAGTTGCATCAGAATCTTTTCAGGGCGTTGCTATGGCAATTGGACTTCTTTTGAAAATATAATAATAATAATAATAAAAAACCAGCCCTGCTTCATTAGCAATTCTCTACCATCCATAATAAATTTAGCCTTCCAAAAACTTGAGGAGGAATAATTATGTGATCATATTTTAACTCATTCTTTTTGAGGTTGTAATAGATAGTAAAGTCATCCTTATCACAGCCTGAGAAAGATGGTTCTTTAGAATTTTTGCCCTTCTAAAACTATGGAAATCAGTGAAGAAGCCTAAACAATAACCTATTGTTTGGGGGAAATATGAATTTTAGAAAGTCACAGGCAACCTTTCTGACCCTTATCACAAAAGAAAGGGCTTTGGGGAGGCAGAACAGAGACAATAATGCAGAAGTTTGATCAGAATATCTAATTTGTAGTATGGTGGTTCACCAGTAATCCCAGCACTCAAGAGAATGAGGCAGGGGATTGTGAGTTCAAGGCCAGTACGCACCTCACAGTGAGACTTCTGCACCTCCTCCTCCTCTTTGCTTTCTCCAATCTTTGGGCTGTTTAGTAAACCTGGAAAAAAATATACTCAAAGTAATCACTATGGTTGGTTTGGTTTGGTTTCCAGTTTGATATTGATATTTTAATTCATGTCAATAGAAGGTGTGACTTTTAAAAAACTCAGATTCGAGAGATTTGGCCTTGGCTGCTCACTGGGCTGGTGAAAGCCTTACAACCATGGGTTTTTTTTTTTAGACTTTGGAGAATCAGTGTTGTAGTGTATATGTATATGTATACACATATATATGTATGTATATGTGTGTATATATAGTGCATATATGGTTTTGCAGTTTCGGGTACTTATTTCTATTGTTTTTTCATTCTGTGATTTTCAAGGCTTCAATTCAACTTTAGACCCTGTGGTGGTTTGAATAAAAATGGCCCCCATAGGCCCATAGAGAGGAACGCTATTAGGAGGTGTGGCCTTGTTGGAGAAAGTGTGCCACTAGGGGGGGGGCTTTGAGGTCTCAGATATTCAAGCCATCCATACCCAGTGCGTCAATCTCTCCCTGATTTCTGCAGATCCAGATGTAGAACTCTCAGATGCCTCTCCAGCACCATGTCTGTCTGCGAATAATTTTCTTTTAATTTTTCCTCTCTCTGTCTCTCTCTCTCCCCTAGTGCTGGGAACCAGACCTAGGGACTGGACCATGATGGACTGGACATGTGAGAACTCTACTACCAAGTACATTCTCAGACTAGAATGAATTCATTTTATTAATTTGTTTCTCATGATCTTCATGTTCAGGTGGAAGTTCCATCCCCTGGGAGTTGCCTCAGTTCAGAATCTGCCCCCAAGAAAGCCCGCAAAATGATGACCCCTCCCCAGAGATGCTCAAGACCACTCCCACAGCTCCTCCAGAGAAGAAACACGTGGTTTTCTGATCTTCCTTTCACATCTTCTCTCTGGGGGGCTGGAAAGCCATACAGGAGCATTGATATCCATTAAGCCTGGTCTTTTTCTAATTCGGTTTGATTTGATCTGATTTGGATCATTGCATTGGCTTATTGAACTGTAGAAACTTTTTACTTCATAAAGACAGTCATTAATAATCAGATTCTGAGACCAATATCAGGACAGCTGGACTGTCTAGTGCAGCTTAAAGAGCACATGCGTATGTAGATCTGTATCCTGGAGTGACGTTCTCAGGATTGAGTGGAAGGTAGAACCAGGTGGAAAGGTTTCTTAAACACCGATATTTGTTCGGTAGTGCAGAAATTTGTATTTTGTTTATCTGAAATCGTGGGTGTAAGTTTTCATGTGCTAGTTTGTTTTTTAAACTTCAGAACCCTCTAAGATGCACAAGTCCTCAGAACCCCACCCTAGGAAATGTTAACTTACATCTCTGGGGCTCTAATTGGGAGGCTGAACTCTTTAGGGTTCCTTAGTATTTGAAGGATTATAATCCAGTGCGACCCTTCAGGGTCCTCAACCGTAAGCATTTACCTTTAACTTTCTTTATGACTAGAGGATTGCCTGTCAATTGCCATGAGAAATGGTGCAATTTATTGCACACAAAAAGGAGAATTCAAGCCATGTGATTTGGCTGGAAATGAATTTCAGAATCTCACTGGAGTTCAGCTAAATATTTATTTAGCCCCATGGCTTACCAAACGTTTGTCTATTCCTTTGAAGTCCTGGGCCCTTAGTGAATGCTAAGAGTCAGTCAGATCCTGAAAGAAGCTGAAGTCAACTGTTGGAATGGAATTATCTGCGTTTGCCACCGGTAAACATTTTACATGGCGCATTGTGCATTGACTAGACTTCCTTGACCCTGGTGTCTGTGTAGCTGAGATGAGATTATATCAACAGCAGAACTGACAGCTAGGTGTTCTCTTCACTCTTACACATTGCCTACTGTCAGGCTGAGAGAACAGGAGCCAGATAGACTCACTGGTGGGCAGACAAACAGGGAGGGGGTGAGCATGGTTAGGTAAGAAAGGTAGAGAATATCCAAGGTGGTCAGCTTCTCCCTCAATCTCCTGACTTGAGACAAAAGCCTAGCAGCTTTTGTCTCAGGTCAGCGGGTCCCCTGCTAATGGATTGGCTCATCAAGTTCACGGCTGGATCAGGACATGTCACACAACAGTGGCAGACCAACCAATCATCCCGCCTGTCTTCAAAACTGACCAACCCTGCCGGCCATGGTGACACACACCTTTAATCCCAGCACTCAGGAGGCAGAGGCAGGCGGATCTCTGTGAGTTCGAGGCCAGCCTGGTCTAGAAGAGCTAGTTCCAGGACAGGAACCAAAAGCTACAGAGAAACCCTGTCTCGAAAATCAAAAAAACAAAACAAAACAAATAAAAACAACAACAGCAACAAAAAAAACTGACCAACCCTAAATTAGGGGAGAAAAACTCTTCAGAGGCTTTAAAACCCCTATGCCTCAGGAGAGACTGGATTTTTTTTTGGCTCCCCAAGTCTCCCCTTTGCTCTCTGTGTGTCTGTTGCATGTGTGTGTTTCCTCACCCCCAATAAATGTCTTTCCCGCTAATTTTGTCTGTTGTAAGAATTCTCTACCACTGCATGTTGTGCTTCAGGATTTTCCTGCCCTTTAATTCTTTAACTGGCAGAGAAGACAAACCCAACCAAGAACCCTAGACTGTATAGTCATTTCTAGACTGTACCATTTAGGGGGCTTGTCTGGGATTTCTTTTGAAGACTGTGTCAAGGCCTCTGAGATTAGACCTCCAGCCTTCACTTACTCAGTGTCAGGAGGCCTCTAGCATTCTGAGCAGGAACTCTCTGTCCACTCAAGACAGTCCTATCAGACCAGCCTGGTCTACAAGAGCTAGTTCCAGGACAGGCTCCAAAACCACAGAGAAACCCTGTCTCGAAAAACCAAAAAAAAAAAAAAAAAGAAAGAAAGACAGTCCTATCAAGAGCCCAGAGTAGAAACATTTCAGTTCTTTTTTTAAAAAAAACATTTTATTTATTTATTGTGCATACAATATACTGTCTGTGTGTATGTCTGCAGGCCAGAAGAGGGCACCAGACCTCATTACGGATGGTTGTGAGCCACCATGTGGTTGCTGGGAATTGAACTCAGAACCTTTGGAAGAGCAGGCAATGCTCTTAACCACTGAGCCATCTCTCCAGCCCCAACATTTCAGTTCTTATGCCCATCTCTTGACAGGGGATGCCACAGCTCTGTTGAAAATGTCTCTAGCACTTTTCTGTTGTTCATATATGGATGGTTCCATGCCTGGTTGGCAAGCGAAAGGAGGCAACCTTAAAGTTTGTTTGCTTGATTTCCTGCCTTCCCTTTGGCATTTTCCAATGAGTCATTCTTGGCTGTAAAGATACTTGGATTCAGGGCATTTATCTGAGCCAAGGAAGGTGAGCAGGATCTGGGAGCAGGAGGCTATTAGGGGGTGGCAAAGAAACAAGTATAATAAATACAACAGTGGAACAAGATGTCTTCCAAGTCAGGATCTGGCTGCAGTCCTTGGGGCTCTTCTCTTAGTGCTGACTTAGGTTGTTTAAGGTCAAAGAATATTAATAACAATAAAATTTGGTGTGCTTTATAAAATGCCTTCAGTTACAGCAAATAAAGGCAACCACTGTGAAAAAGTGCCCTGATCATAAGTAGAAGTCAAGTAAGATATGCATTGCAAATGCAAAAGTCGTCTGGCTCCTTAAAATAAGCAGGTAGATTTGTTTGTGCTGGTAGAGAAGGATCTCCAAGGCCTATTAGTAAGTGTGAAAATCATGTATCAAATGAACGCTCGGCAAGAGCTCAAGAGAGCAATAATCTCTATGTTATTTATCTTTTAAAATGATATGCATGTTGCCCATGTGATTAGAAATAGACCCAGATGTGTGAAAATAGAATATCTGATATTTATGCAGAAAGACAAAATTGCCCTTGGAGCTGAACTATAGCATCTGAACATAGGAGGGGTCTGAGGACCCTTCCAGTCCTGGGTACTCATCCTGACTGCTTCTCTGACTCACATGTTCTCTTTCTCTACCATGGATTATAATTCTGATCATCTGTCATTTAATCCATCAATGCATAAATCCCGAGAAGACAGCAAACCTTGCCCAGTCCCTCCAGCTGAGCTCCAGAGCCAGTCTCTTGCTGGTTCTTATCAAAAAAATGCCTGCTATTATGTTGCCAAATGATCGGGGATTCAACTAAGAGATTTGTTGCTTTAATCCATCTTGGAAAAGAAAGATTATGCCTAGAGGCCATGATAAAGCCAAACATACAAACCTCTGAATTTATCTGCTCTGTGGACTTTTATAGGAAGGAAGACCCTTAAAATCATGTGACAGGGGCTTTCTCTTCCAGTTGAGAAGTTTTGCCCTCGATTTTGACGAATACAAATGATTTAAAAAACAATTTTTTTTCTTATCTGTTGTTGGAACCAAATACATCTAGGTTCAGAAAAATCTACACTTAGGATTAAAATGCAGCTCAGTGGTATAGCCCTTGCATAGCCATGCATGAGGCCTTGTGTTCATGCCCAGCCCTATGAAAACCAGACCAGAATATACAATCAAAAGAGGATCCTTTCATGTTTAATAATGACAGATCTAACCCACTGGGAGGAAAGTCTGCCTGACAGTGACTTTGCCAGTCATGAATGCTTCCTAGTTCATCCATCCCTCTGTGAAATTTAGTTCATTCCAATGCCCCTACAAGCCCAACCTCTACAAAGTGTTCATTGGGATTCTCGGAGCTTCTCATTCAGGATAGCCTGAATCTAGTGGGAAAACCACCTGACCAGAGAGAGGAACGGTTTGGGTAAGGCTTCCTCCCCATTCTTCATTCTTGGAAGTGCTGTGTTCACAGAAACCCTTTAATCAGGTTTGTTTGGGCGCTGAGTAAATCTGAGTAGGTACCATATCAGGAAATTTGATCCGGTCTCGTGATTTTCTGCTTCTCACAGGTGGAACTATGAGGACCTCACCCTCTACCTCTGCATCTATAGCAAGTTGCCTAGTGTTTCTGTGCCTCAGAGTCTTCTGTAACACCCGATCTTTGACTTTGCTGAACTTGGAAGGCGCAAAGAGTTCTGGGATTCAAGGCTGCTCAACAACCCAAAGTCCTTCCTCAAAGGAATGCTCGCACACTCCCGTTGGTTGTGAGTCAGGCCCGAAATGAAGGCCACAGGAATGAAGAAAGCGACAGAGCTGCTTCTCACTTCTAGCGACCAAAGAAAATAGTGTTAGCTCTGGAAAAGAAGAGAGCTGCAGTTGGCCTTTGGTAGCCTCTCCCAGGGCAGGACATTAGGAGAGGTGAACCCGGGGAACACAAGGTGTCAGTCAGAGTGCTGCTTTTTAGGACAACGTCTCATTCTAAACGTTCTAGAAACACAATTTATTGGACGAACATTTTAAGCAGGGAGAATGAGAATAACAACCATGTTCGCTGGCTAGTGAATTTGAGGAGGGACAGACATAAAAGGTCGATATAAGAAACCTACCATCTGAGTCGACTCTTCCCCCCAGGACTACCACCCTCCTTCTGTTCTTCTTTCTTAAAAACATCTTACAGGTGGCTTTGAACATAGAAATTATTTCCTTGAACTATAAAAAGACAAATATTTATATTTTTAATAATTTAACATCTCAGCAATGTATTTTTATTTCTCTCGGGAGCAAAGCTTGTGGCTTTTTTTGTTTCAGTGTGAGGGGCAGAACACGAAAGCCTCATACGTCAAAGTGGATGCTCTAACATTAGCCCAGCAATCTCTAGCCTCGAATCTGCATTTTTCTCGGGCTTGCTCAAGCTTTCTCCACAGCATTTGAAAACTCAATCTCAATGACAGCATCAAGGTCGTGCTTCTGCTGAGAACTGGCCTTATATCTGTCTCTGGACCACTCTCCGATCCATTTTGAGGGAAACACTCTTGCTTGGCCTTTGGTTTTGGAACACAGTAAGCATGCCATGTACTAATTACGGTCGGTGACGCCATAAAACGAAAGTGCATTACCGAATGCTTTTAATTACTTATAATGATGGTAAGGTGGCATGTCATGGAGCCATTTTAGCCCCAGACATCACTCCAGAGAATTCCAAACAGATATAGACCTGTGCCACCAAGACCCAGCTCCCTTCCCTCGGGGCTGTTTATCCACAGGAATAGGATGTCCCGAAGCAACACTTCCCCCCAACTTGAGTGCTGATAAGTCCGGTTATCAGAAAGATATTGCTGTGGGTGTGATGCACAAGCGCGTGCATTTTCCCGATAGGTCAGTCCTGTGAAAGCTGGCAAAGACAGAAAAAGAGCTGCGATGTGGTGCAATATTAACAGACAGCTGTCCCTGGCTTCCCGATAAGTGAGATGACTCGCATTGCTGAGCCGTGCGGTCACTGCCAAAGGAATGGCCCTCTCACATTTCCTCCTGATTCGTATACGCTGTGGCCAGCTTGTCATCTCCCTCTTGGGCTTCCCAGACACTGAGTCTGGAATGAGAATTCACCTGCCTCTGAGCTGGCCATCGGTGGGGGCAGGGGTGATACTTGACTTCCCAGGTTGGAAGATTATCTCACCCAGCCCTAGCTATATAACCAGCTGGTGTAGAGGGGCTCCGTCAGGACAACTCCAGGGGTTCATCCACGAGACAGAGACACATCCAGACTCATCGCTGCCAGCATGATGGTGCTGCGAGTAGAGGAGCTGGTACGTAAGACATCTTCGTCACCTGACCAAACCTGGTTCGTCTTGGCTTTTATGCGAAAGCTCAGAAGCCCTTTCTTTTTGGGGCATAATTTAATGTAAGGGAAGTCTGCAAATGTCAAGTAGGGAACAGGGTTTGTTTGCACCAGGAAACAAGTGGAAAATCTCAGAGCTGATAGCTATGCATTTTCTGCATATTTCTTGTTTATTGTCTTCTCCTTGGGTTTCATTCCTGTGATATGCAATACTGTGGTTATCATGCCTTGGGGTACAAGTTTTATGGCAAAAATAAATGTCTGGACACTGCATAACTCAAGACTGAAATGAAAGAATTGAAAAGTAAGTGGGGGCGTGTTGGCGAATTTTCTAAGAGAAAGCAGAGTGCTTGGCTAAAAGTAATTTTATGCGTGCCAACCTGATGTACACCTTGTCTTGCTCTTGAGAGAGCAGGTCATGCTGGGAGATCTGTAGTTATGCCTCCGACAGTACACTGTCTGAGCGTGGTGCTCATCAGGGAGGAGGGATGGAGGATGTCCAACAGCATCCTTTGTGGAGAGGGACCCCAGGATGGGTAGCATTGGCACTGACTTCACCGTCTTCCTCATATATAGGTAACAGGGAAGAAGAATAGCAATGGGGCTGCTGGGGACTTCCTTCCTGGGGATTTCAGAGATGGAGAATATGAAGCTGCCGTTGCTTTGGAGAAACAAGAGGATTTGAAGACACTTCCAGTCCACCGCGTGAACCTGGAGGAGGAACAACGGAAACGTGAGAAACAGCGAGAGGCAGAGGTGAGGACCTCCCATGGAATCTAGCAGAGGGAGACTGGGGTAAGGAGAGAAGGAAAACAAACCCTTCTAAAGATGTTTCTTTGCCGAATTTGAACCCACAAAGATGTAAAGAAGCAATATTCTTGGAAATGATTTGGGAAATGATTCTTAGATAAGACCATGACCTCTGGATTCTGAATCAATGATTTTATGTGCTATGGCCATGTTTTGATCAAAAGACAGAAAGATAGTCATAATTAGGGAAGCCCCAGTGGGACACATTTCTTCATTTTGATAACATAGTTGCCATGGATTATTGTCAGAATAAGTTTGCTGTATTTACTGGCATTTGTTTTTGTTGGCGTTTTTATTGATATTTTATTGCTTACTAAAAATAAGAAGCACACTAGTTGGCAGTGACCTGTGTTCTGAGTCTCTGAGTAGTCGGGGTCACTTAAGAGAGAACAGCATCAATATTTGAGCACTTAGCATGTATTTTCCTTCCTAGGTAAAGCATACGTTAGTTTTTGAGAGTGAGAACACATCTTTAGAAATCTGGGACTTATAGTACTAATTACAAAATGATCACTGAGAGACTTCATTGTGCCTCCATCCAATTAGTCAAGGGCTAGTTCTACAAGCAAAGGAAGTAAATATGACTTAGATTAAAATTAGACCCCAGATACATTAATGAAAAAAAATCACTGAAGTCAGACATTTACTTAAAAGTGTTTAAATTTCCTTTCTGAGCAAAGCATCCACACACTTCCTTCAGAACTTCAGTCTGTTCATACACCACCATAGTTAGAACTCATCAGACTTTTAAACATCTGATTTATTCCCCCAACTCTCTCTTTTAAGCTCAAAAAGAAAAAACTAGAACAAAGGTCAAAGCTTGAGAACTTGGAAGACCTTGAAATAATCGTTCAGCTGAAGAAAAGAAAAAAGTACAAGAAAACTAAAGTTCCAGTTGTGAAGGAGCCAGAACCGGAAATTATTGTAAGGATGGTTTGGTTTCCAGGACTGTGCACCCAAGTGGGCTGTAGGGGTGTGTGCCGTGGAGAGAAGACGGCTGCAAAACCCGTGACTATTTCTCTTTTCTTTCTTCTCCTTTCTCCTCAATCTCTCTCTCTCTCTTCTTTGTTCTCATCCACTTTCCCCTCCACTTCTTTACCACCCTCCTCTTCCTTCTCCTGCTCTCTCTCCATCTGCTCCCCCTCTTCTCCTCTCCCTCCTCCTTCCTCTCTTTAGACTGAACCTGTGGATGTGCCGAGGTTTCTGAAAGCTGCACTGGAGAACAAACTGCCCGTCGTAGAGAAATTCCTGTCAGACAAGAACAGCCCCGATGTCTGTGATGAGGTAGGGTTCATGCCTTCCTGCAGGCTGTCAAATACAGTCTTCAATGCCTTCCGCTTCCTGCAGGCTGGCTAATGCAGTCTGTGATGCCTTCCACTTAAAAGTTTCTCCAGCTGTTGCTACATCTGCCAGGAGCATAAAAATGAATGTTTTGTTCTCCCCCACCCCACAACCCCCAAATACTAGATTAGCATGATGGATTGCATGGAGATTTTCCTGTTCTCACATAATTCTGTCTGATTTATATGAAGAAAGCTGGTCTTTAACTTGGATCCTTTGGAGAGACTTCCATAAAGGCAAGGCCAAAAAGTTTCTCCTGAAGAAAGATATTTTTAGCAGCATCATTGGTTAGACCCAGATAGCTCAGCATTAGAAGCGGGAGGTGGAATTCCTAGTTTAGCTCTGTCACAGCCCAATTTGGAGCAGCTCCCGTGTGTTATCTTTGCCTCAGTTTATCTGTAAGCACGGTCTCATTCTGTTAGCCTCGTTAATCTAAAGCCAACTTGCCAGAAATCGTGACTTTGTATTGCATCTCTGGTGAACTGAGAGGACAGTTCATACCAAGGCTGAGTTTCCTTTTTTTTAAAAATTAACTTAATGGTTTTCGATATTCGCTCTAGCACCGATTCTGGATGGGAGAAAACCGTCTGCCATACTTGGCATGTGCAAATACAAAAGGTGACATTTCACCATGGAGATGGCTTTTGAGGTTTGAAGTCCACATCCCTTTGCCCTGGCCTTCAACACTTAGGAAGGGTCTAGCCGGGAAGCTCAGGTTCTAGCTGCCAGATGATTAATCCTGCAATTTCAGAAGCTTTGGTATTCTGATTCATAAAAAAAAAAATCATGGCCTTTCTATCACTTAGGTCATCATAGGCCAAGCTTCATAGCTCTTAAAGGATTATGCGCATTTTTATATGCACCACTATCTCTTATTTTAATCTTTGACAGTATAAACGGACGGCTCTCCATAGGGCATGCTTAGAGGGACACTTGGCAATTGTGGAGAAGCTAATGGAGGCTGGAGCCCAGATTGAATTCCATGATATGGTAAATATATTTCTTTGTTTGGAAATGAGCCAAAGCAAGCAGGCCGTCTGAAAGCTCGGGGAAACGTACAATGAAAAACCGGCCTGATTGGACTGAAAATTGATCTGAGAAAACTAGTCAGGAGCTCACTTCTCCATCCAAAGGGACACTGGGCGGCGGGGCTGGGTCATGTGGAAAGTATTTTCCAGAGGGCCTGAAAAGGAGAGGAGTGTTGCAGAGAAGAAGAGGAAGTGAAAGTTGTTGGGCAGAATTCAACAATCTCAGCAGAGAGTTTGGGTCATTATCAAGTCAGTAGCATTCCTGGCCTTTCAACACCCCACTCCTTGCTTCAGACAGGGCAGCCTGCTCCTGGCCCCTCGGCTGCCAGCAATGCACGCAAATTTCCTAGCTGCGAACTTTATATGATGGATGCCAATTGCCACCGATGAGATTTCGAGTCAGCCTGCATACTAAATGAATCACAGCTAAGGAAAGTGGCTGCTATTCAGACCCTAACAGTCAGCTGCTATGACTTCCATAAAGACCAGTAGACAGTCTATTTTATACCCTGAAGATTGAACTGGGAAATGCTTCATTTATTTATATGCAGCTCAATTTGACATTATGGTAAAATGGAAAAGGAATAAAAAAAAATTCCAAAGAACCTAGCCTGAATTGAATCAAAGGGAAAAATATTGAAAACATTGAAAAGTCTTAAGTAACTAATAATAATATAGTTTGGATGAAGAGACACCCAAGTTTGGGAATCTGGAAGTCCAGAGACATACCAAACAAAGCGGAGAGGTGGCAATCTCTTCTAAGTGCAGTGTGCAGTGACCACAGTGATTGACAGCTGAGGTCCCTAGGTTGTGCTGGTGTAAACACAGCAGAGCCAGCAGGAAATGGCCAAAGAAAGACAGGGACCTGGGATGAGGTGTTCGATCCAGACTAAGATATTCTGGGATATGATCAGACTTATTAAAACGCACACGAATCCAGCCACTCCCACACAGTTTAGCTGAGCTATTTAGAAGAACCTCAGAAGTGCCTCTCAAGACCAAGAATGCCCAGAGCTATCAGTGGCCCATATTCTCCAGGACCTTTGAAACCAAAGACTAACTCCCATTCCTAACAAAATTCTCCTTCACACTGTCTTGTCTTGTGTTTTTCCTTTCCCAAATAGCTTGAATCCACAGCCATCCACTGGGCATGCCGTGGAGGAAATCTGGATGTCCTAAAACTGTTGTTGAACAAAGGCGCCAAAATCAGTGCCCGAGACAAGGTATTTCCCTGCCTTAGGCTTCTGCTCCCTGCCTGCCACAGAGGTCCCTCTGCCAGTCCTTATTCTGTGGACAGCACACACACACACACACACACACACACACACACACACACACACACACACCCTTTTCAGGTGCCTCGGGGCCTCGACAGTGTCTGTTCTCATGCCTTCCTCCGTTTTCTAACCTTTTAGCTGCTCAGCACAGCGCTACACGTGGCAGTGAGGACCGGTCACTATGAGTGCGCGGAACATCTCATCGCCTGCGAGGCGGATCTCAACGCCAAAGACAGAGTGAGTAACCGACAAAGCTGAGACACCTTATTGAAAATCCCTCGAGCAAACCAGGATACCCTGGCAGGATCCACTTCCTGGCTTCACACTTACCGCCTGCTTACCCTGCTTCTAGGAGGGAGATACCCCACTGCATGATGCTGTGAGGTTGAATCGTTATAAGATGATTCGGCTCTTGATGACCTTTGGGGCCGACCTCAACGTCAAGAACTGTGTAAGTAGTCAAAGCAAGGGTGCCACTGTTCCATGTCCTGCTTTCCAGAATTTCTCAAGTATTTGCAGGTATAATTCCCATGGTAGTAACTTTTGCGATACACTGATGGTTCACATGTGTCTGTTTCCATAAGGACAGGGTGTGACTTGGCAAGGACCTGGGTCACAGGGTCAAATATAGGGGAAACTATATGCTCTGACCTTAGAACCTAATAGTTCTTTGAAAGATTAGTCTTGAATAAAAGATGGTCAAAATTGTTACATTTAAAATGCACATTGTGGGGCCGGAGAGATGGCCCAGGGATTACAAGCACTGTCTGCTCTTCCAGAAGGACCTGAGTTCAATTCCTAGCAATCACATGGTGGCTCACAACCATCTATAATGGGATTCGATGCCCTTTTCTGGCTCGCAGGTATACATGCAGAGAGAGCATTTATACATAAAATACATAAATAAATTAATCTTACAAAAATAAAATAAAAACCACATTGGATAATTCCAACCTGCCTTGGTCATTCCTGGCTGAATAGAGGCTGAAGTAGGTAGGAATAAACACACTTGCCTTTCTCGAAATAGCTCTGAATAACATAGAGACTGAAATTAATCAATAAGCAGTCTGGGGGAATTCCAAATAGTCCTTCTTTCCTGACAACAATGCAGAATGTTGCCCTTCTTCCAGGGGCCACCATGCTTTTTCTGATTTTTAAAAAAAGGTAACAACTATTCATTCTCCACTTTATATGCATATGTCTTGAATTAATTTCCTACATTAGATCCCAAGAATTCCTACCTAAGTATACATATGTATTAATTTAACTTCATCTGTACATGGGGAATGTAAGCAACACACCCTCATGGCTACAATTTCCAGACAAACATCTTTTACCATAGCTTAAAGAAGATCAGCAGGAGGATAGTCATATATTCCCAAAGAAATGTTCTTGAGAGTTTTGAAGAATTGTTTAAAAGAGGAAAGGTCTTCTTGAGGCAAATGACCACCACCTCTTCTTGTGTTACTGTGAGGCAGAAGGGACAATTAAAAAGGAAACTGATCCCAGCACTGTGGAGGAGGATCGTAGGTTCAAGACTAGCTTGGGCTATGTGGAGGGGGATCCTGACTTGATGTGGAGAAGAAAGGAGTGAGTAGGTGGCGCCTTCTGGGCTTGGGGAATGTTAGCAGTAGGGGCCCCTGCTAGGTACTGGGATTAATGTCACCCAATATTTCTCTCTTCAAAAATGAACCTAAGGTATATTCAAGGAAATCTTCAAAGATGCAGAAGATAAGGGCTTATTTATTTATTACAAGCAATGAAAGACCATAAGCAGAAATGAATGGTAATGCATATTGTCACTAGGGCATATGAGTGACATCAGTGAGTGACTACTAGGCTCTGGGGTTTCTTGATGGTGGCTCTTCTCCAATCCAGTACCTTGAGGCATTGTAGAATTGAAAATCTTTCTTTGTGTTTACTTGTTTTTGTAACTCACAAATTTACATTTAAAAAAAAATCTCTTGATTCTCTCCCTTCCTCTCTTTCCTGACCTGAGCAAAACCAACTCTCTGTGTTGATTAGCATATCAAAGCAGCCAGTCTACAACGTCTGGGATCAAGAGTACTTCCCAATACAGATAGAAATACTTAGGATTTCTTATATCTAAAGAGAAGAATTGCAAAGTGCTGTGGTTTTAATATGTGTGAATATCTTGAGACATGTGCATAAAGGAGATCAAATTTGGGACTGAAAAAAATTATTTCTTTACATGTCTCTAACACCAATTTCAAAGAAAGTAAATTTTATAAGAAACCCTGGTGAAAATTCTAAGTTGTGAAAAACCTATAGAGCAGTCAACAGCCGGGCAGCAACTGGATGGTTGCCCATGGCTTGGTGGTAGTATACTTACCATAAGTCTTCAAATAATGCCTCCTCACATCCCTTCTGCAAGGTCCTAGAAATAAATACCTACATACATTTTTGAATTTCACAATGACTTGGGGCTCTTTGTTACTTTAGTGCCTAAGGACCAGAGACTTTTACCAATACCTGGGATAGTTCTGGGGATGGTGAGAGGAGAAGTCAATAGAAACAACATGAAAATCAGTGACAGGACAGTTAGAATAAACAGTACATCACTGACAGCAAAAAGCAGATACTTTGATAATATGCCTCATCAGATACAGAGCGTGTGGACTGGCGGGCCCTCCCACCTGGAAGTCAAAGTTCCCTTTCTTCTGTGTAGGCTGGGAAGACCCCCATGGACCTGGTCCTGCACTGGCAGAATGGAACCAAAGCAATATTTGACAGCCTCAAAGAGAATGGCTACAAAACCTCTCGCATAGCTACGTTCTAAGGAAGGAGACTCTCGACAGGAGCTGTTCAGAGGCGTTTTCGAAGCACTGCCTACCGGAAGAGCAACCAGCTCTAAGATCCAGCTTTTGTTTGCCAGAGGGTAGAGGAGATAGACTTAAAGTCGCTTCGAGAAAGCACTGGGTTATAGGTGTTTAAATTTCCGTTAGTGATGCTCACCATTCTTATTTATTTCTATTTATTTATTTCATAACACTGGTATTCAGGCTTTCATGAGCATTTTGGGGGCGGGGGAGTAAAACTCAATCTGTATGCAGCATTCAGCATCGTCCCATAGATCTTATACCATGTGGGTGAGTGATGTCTAATCGCATACTTTTCTTCTCTGTCACATAGAGCTATTCAATGTACTTTTAAAAGGCAAGGGTGATCATTGCGGCTCTCTTCTGAATTCTTACTGCTCATCTTTGAATGGAGCAGCAGAAGGCATGTGTGTTGATGGGGAAGGGGGTGAAAGGGATTCTGCAGGACAGACACTGAAGCCCGCTGTTCACCCAGAAGTTTGGTTTGATTGGTTGTTTACCAAGTCACACCACTCTCTGTCCCGAGGGGGAGAACACTACATAGGTGAGTGCAGGAAGGAGGTGGAGGGAGTGGGAAGTGAGGCCAAGATGAACTGCGTTCACTGAAATCAAAGGCAAAAGGAAAACAGACACTGTAAATGTGTAAATGTATATTGTGTTGTATGTATATTTTATATTCATAATAAATGCAAACAAATTCTAAACTATGCTCTAAGCTCTTTGTCAGTGCAGTGGTGGGAATCTCTCTGGTAAAGAGTCCTTTAGGAAGATGCTTGTTTATCAGTGTTTTCCAGCTTTCTCAGGTTAGAAAAGTCTAGGGGTTTGGGAAGATGGCTCAGTGGTTAATAGCCCTTGCTGTTCTTGCAGAGGACCTGAGTTTGGCTCCCAGCATCCTATAATGGCTCACAGACATCCATAAAGCCAGTCTCAGGGGATCGGATGCTCTCCTCACTTCCACAGGCACCAGGCACACACATGGTGCACATAATACTTGCAGTCAAACACTCATGCACGTTAAAATAAAATAAATCTAAAAACGATTCATAAGAAATGAAGAAGGAGGAGGGGAAGAAAAAAAAGAAATGTCCTATAGAAACCATAGTCTCAGAACTTAATGTGTTGACAGGTCACCCCAGATATCTTAATAAACTGACGAATTGCCCTCAGCTGGTCTCAGGTGGGGCCTGCAAATCAGCATTTTTTTGTTTTAGTTCAAGTTTTTTATTTCTACAGTTGTGTTTATACATCCAAATGTTTTTACCTGTCATGTAATATTGTAATTGTCCACCCTTTTGCATTTCTTGAGCTCTTTAATGATGAAAATCATAACTTAAACATATCCTTGGTGCCTAAAAATACCATTTTAACATTTTTAAAAATTTATTTATTTTTCAAAAAATGATCTTTTCTCATTTTACATACCAATCTCAGTTCCCACTCCCTCCCCTCCTCCTGTTCCCTCCCCCTTCCCTCCCCTACCCCACTTCCCACCCACTCCTCAGAGAGGGTAAGGGAGTCAACAAAGTCTAGCACATCACTTTGAGGCAGGTCCAAGGTCCTCCCCACTATATCTAGGCAGAGCAAGGCATTCCTCCAAAGAGAATGGGTTCCAAAAAAACAGTTCAAGCAGTAGGGATAAATCCTGGTCCCACTGCCAGTGGACCCACACAGTCTGCCCCACCCATACAACTGTCACCCACACATTCAGAGGGCCTAGTTTGGTTCTATGCTGGTTCCTTCCCTATTAGACTGGAGTTGGTGGGCTCCTATTAGCTTAGGTAAGCTGCTTCAGTGGGTGTCCCCATCATGGTCTTGATCTCTTTGCTCACATTCTCACTCCTCCCACTCTTTCATTGGACTTTGGGAGCTCAGCCCAGTGCTCGGCTGTGGCTCTCTGCCTTTGTTTCCATCAGTTGCTGGATGAAGCTTCTATGGTGACATTTAAAATATTCATCAACTCTACTACAAGGCAAGGCCATTTTGGGCACCCTCTCCTCTATTGCTTAAGGTCTCAGCTGGGGTCATCCTTGTGGATTCCTGGGAATTTCTCTAGTGCCAGGTTTCTCGCTAGCCCCATAATGGCTCCTTCAATCAAGATATCTCTTTCCTTGCTCTCCATCTCTGTTCTTCCCCCATCTTGACTATCCAGGTCCCTCAAGTTCTCTTCCCCCCTCCCCCTCCTCTTCTCCTCCCCTTCCGCCCTCCTTTCCCCCCAACCCCAACCTCCAGGCTTTCTTACTAGCTTCTGCTGTAGAGGCCAAAGGCAGAGAACTAAAAAGGCTGTTGTTTCCACTCCAATGGTGTGGAAAAAGAGACCCCTGGCGGGAAGAATGATTACTGCAGGTTAAGCAAGCACTTCTAGAGTTCTCATCAGGGCTTAACTCACTAATTAGGGGCTTATTAACCTTTGTATTGTGGACAGGTGCTGACAGGGGCAAAGGCCTCCCATGAGAGAATATTCTGGATCAATGGCTTTTGACCTTCAGTGGGAAAAGTTTGTTGGCAAATGCTACGTGAGGCGCTAACGACATCTGGTGAGAAAAATGCATCAGACCGTCTCAACCCCACTGGGACAGACAAGCAATAAAGAAATAAGTAGAAGTAATAGATAATATCAGTCTGTTTTAGGTCCAGTGAAGGGGGAACCCCAGAGTGCTCTCTCAGTATCAAAAATGTGGAGGATCATATGTGGCGGAGTTTTGGGGTTTTTTTTATGACTGCTTGGAGGTGTCAAGCTTGAGGGAGATTCTAAAAAATGAACAGGGCTTATTCAACCCTGGAGTTATGCAGGCAACAGCAGAGCAGACAATCTCAAGGGTGTAGGGAATGTTTGAAACTCGGGACATAAGATGTCTGAGGAAGACTCATGTCAAACCCCAGCACTGTCTTCCCATAGCGTCCTGGGTCTCCTGGTCAGAGATCTAAGGCAACGGTTCTCATCCTTAATGCTGAGACCCTTTAACACAGTTCCTCACATTGTGGTGAACTTCAACCATAAAATTATTTTCATTGGTGCTTCATGCTGTTATGAACCATAATACAAACATCTGTGTTTCTGATGATCTTCAGTGACCCCTCTGAAAGGGTCCCCATAAAATTATTTTCATTTGTGCTTCATGCTACTGTTATGAATCATAATACAAACATCTGTGTTTTCTGACGATCTTCAGTGACCCCTCTGAAAGGGTCCGGAGGGGTTGCGAGCCACAGGTTGAGAGTCAGTGATCTAAGCCATAGGATACAGTAGTACTTCCAACACAGTCAGTGTTTCTCTTGCTCATGATGACATTTGGCTGATATTATTTATCCCGTTTCTATCACATCAACAGTTTTTAGAAGTGCCTGTCTTCCCCCTGAACCAGCTCTGCTTTGGATCTTTTATCTTGTGTTCCTTTTCTCCCTGAAGAAAATACTTCATCGGCCGATGGAGAATTCTGGAAGTTGTTCTTGACTTTATTTTTATTCAGTCCTTTTGATCAAGACATATCAAACATGCTGACATCCTGTGAGACTCTGCCCAGTACTCTGTGTCCTCCAATCTGGGCAAGGCCTGCAACATCAGGGTTACGCAAACATTCCTCCTGCCTCCTGGCCTTCAGGTTTGCTTACTACTCTCTTTTTAAAAAGATTGTGTGTGTGTGTGTACGCGCGCGCACAGGAGCCCACGGAAGCCAGGAGAGTGTGGGATTCCCTGGAACTAGAGTTACAACATATTTGAATTGCCCAAAGAGGGTGCTGGGGATTGAACCCAGGTCCTCTGGAAGTGAAGCAAGTGCTCTTAACTGCTGAGATCCTCTCCAGTCCCACCTCCACTCTGCTGTTTTTAGTTACAGCCTGAAGTTTCCTAAAAGGCAAATCTGATCCAGTAAGTTCCCTCTTTCAAACCATTCAGCGGTGTCCCATTTTTCTTGGGATCAAGAGCAAACTCTTTAACTAGACATAAAATGCCCTTAACATTTGGCTGCTGCTAGTCGTTATTTTCAATATTGGAGTTTAAACCCAGGGCCTCATACACAGGCAAGTGCCCAAGCCTGTGATATACTTGAATTCACTCTAGTCTAGGCAATCCTTGAATTTGTGACCCTCTTAACCTTGGTCTCCCGAGTAGCTGGGATTACAAGCCTCCACACAGCCGGTGAAATCAGCTCAACGTTATTCCAGATTATAAGGAAAATACTTGGGGGACAAATCCTAACTCGCATTCAGTGGCAATGGTCCCATTATAAGTTTCCTATGTGGCAGTGGGGTCCTATAGCAGAGCTCCTAGCGCAGGTCTCAGTTATCATTACGTGCACCAGGGGAGGCTTCCAGCAGGAATCTCTGCCAAGGGTCACCCTAGAGATAAATCAGGTATCTGGTTTCAGATAAGGTCAGTCCTCTAGGCCCAGGGACATTCTGCAGATAAGGGGAGGTAGCAAGCAGGAAGTTTCACTGGGGATGGAGGGAGTCTTCTTGTCAGAGCTTTTGGAAAAAGCTGCCAGGCCGATAGACTGCAACCTCTGACTAGCCAGCAAGGCCTTCCAACGTTAGCTCTGCAGTACAATTTGACGTCAGCGATGGTGATAACTCCAGTAGTTTCATTATTTTTGTTTTAGCTATAGTATATGTGTGTGTTTCCATATGAAGCTGAGAACTGGCCTTTCAAGAGCTGTGAAGAATTATGTTGGAATTTTGATGGGGATTGCTTTGAATCCATAGGTTGTTTTTGGTAGGATGGTCAATTTTACTGTTTTAATCATAAAAAAAAATCGTATCACAGGCTGACCTTGACCCTCCTGCATCCACGTCTTATAGCAAATCCTGCTGCTGTGCAGCACCACTATCTAAATAGAATTCTCAAACAAAGAAACACAAATGGCTGAAAAACATTTAAAGAAATGTTTAACATCCTTAGTCATCAGGGAATGTGAATCAAAAGCACTTTAATTTCATCTTACACCCATCAGAACGGCTAAGATCAACAACAAAAGTGAGCAGCTCATTCTAGATCTGGAGTAAAGGATACTCCCTCCATCTCTGGTGGAAGTGCAAACTTGCACAGCACTATGGAAATCAGTGTCGCAGTTCTTCAAGAAGATGGGAATTGGTCTGACTTAAAATCCAGCTACACCACTTTTGGGTATATAGCCAAAGGAAGCTTCATCCTACTATAGAGACACTTGCTTAACCATGTTCATTGCTGGTCTGTTCATAATAGCCAGAAACTGGAAACAATCTAGATGTCCCTCAACAGAAGAATGGGCAGAGAAAATAGCACATTCACACAAGGGAATATTACTCAGTTGTTAAAAAAGTGAAATCAGAAATTTGCAGGTAACTGGGTGGAATTAGAAAAAAATCCCCGTGAGGTCAGCCAGATCCTGGAAGACAAATATGCTATGGATTTGCTTATTTGTGGATATTAGAGGTTAAATAAATGACAAACAAGCTATAATCCATAGAACCACAGAAATTAGGTATAAAGTCAGGGACTTGGGCATGATGCAGATAAATCTCCCTAGAAAGAGAGAACGGGATAATTACAGATAGTTATGGATATGCTGGGTAGGGACAGGAAAAAGAGGGTCCAGTAGGGTCAACTCTATTGGGAGGGAAGAGGAGGTCAAGGGAAGGGATACAGGAAGAGACAGATAAAATTAAGGAGCATTTGAGGGGTAGTATGAAAACTGAATACAATAGCTTTCTGAAATACATACACACATGGAGCTGATTTGAATGAAATTGCCTTCATTTGAATGAAGGAGACAGAACCCCAACTATCACCAAATGAAGCTTTCAATACTGAGATTGAGTTACATCTACTCAAGCTCTTGGCCAAAGGTGCCCCGTGGGAATCCTCAAACAACCCAAGCTGTTGCCAAGTCTATAGGTTGCTCTCCATAAACTGACAGCAAGGCTCCATTGCTGAAGACAACACCCAGACAACTCACTCAACATGGAGAAGCCAAGCTGGAGCCTACGTAGACCTTTTACCCTTACATGACAACAACTTTGGTACAGGAAGGTACTCTGCATGCTACCAAAGGAGAAACTAGCCACAAATCCTTTGTTCTACAGGGGTGTCCTGCATGCAAGATGGCAATGGAGGTACAAAGCCTGTGGAGTAACCAGCATCTGATTTGACTGAAGATCCATGCCATGAAATGGAGCCTATACCTTGGGTGACCAAGAATCTGAGGATATTCCAGGGACCTAAGTTAAAGCCAAATACCACAGTTAAAAAAAAAGTGACAATAAAATGACTCCTAATGATAGTCGGCTGTACGCAGATCATTGCTTTGCTCAAACATCATCAGAGAAGCTTCCTCCTTCAGCAGATGGGATCAAGTACAGAGACCCACAGCCAGACATGCAGACTTGGGAATACTCAGCCCTAGATTTGATCTTCCATCAAATGTCTCCCCTTAGGGCTCTGGAACCCTGTGGAAAGGGAGGCAGAAAGAGTGCAGGAGCCAGAGGAAAAAGAGGACACCAAGAATAAAAGGTCCTCTAACCACAACCGGGCTGACACACATATGAAACCAGAACCTGAGGCAGCATGCACAGGGCCCGCATAGGTCTGCACCAGATGGGGGCCTAGAACTAACACAGCACATGCCCCCATCCCTAACCCAGAAGCAATCTCCGATTGATAGTCACTTGCATATAAAAAATTAGTTTTCTCCAACGGAGTTTCACTGGGGAAATAAACCACTCTTAAGGGTAGGCTGCAAGCCAAGCAGTGGACGGCTAACCAAAAATGAACTCAACGTCGTCTTTGGAGGTTCCTTGTCTCATAATGTCGTTAGGGCTCTTCCTTTTTTTTCCAACTTTTAAAATTTTATGGATACATAAAATCTTGAGTATGCAAACGAGTGGGTCCGTGTCTATATCTGTTTCTTGTGCCTTTTCTTGGGCTCCTTCCTTTCTGTTGTTGTATCCTATTCTAATGTGTTACTTTTATTTTATTGTATTATTATCCCTTAGAAACCTGTTTGTTTCCTAATGAAGAGACTCAAATGGGACTGAAGAGGGGAAGTGGGAGGAACTGGGAGAAGAGGGGAATCCATAATTAGGAGATATTATGTAAAAATCTACTTTCAATAAAAGGAAACATTTAAATGTATTTGTGTATGGGTACATGGACACTGTGGGGAGGGAGAGACAATATGGGGTACATGTGGAGGCCAGAGGGCAGTTTTCTCCCTCTAACGTGGGGTCTGGGGTTCAGGTCATCATGACAAGCAGCAGGTGCAGGAGTCCTGATTTATTTGACTCTTTTTTATGGCTGAAGAGAGCCCATCATGGAGAAGGCACAGCTGCTGCAGCACGAGGCTCTGGTCAAGTGCATCCAGTCAGAAGGCAGAAAGTGGTGATGTCTGTACCTCTAGAGGCCAACTTCACGACAACGCCTTTCTATGAAGATCTAGGACCTTGGCCCATGGAATGGTAACGCTCACATGCAGGGTGAATTTTCCCACCTTATGAACTAATCTAGATAATTACTCTCAAGGCATGCTCACAGGCCCGTCTCGCAGTTGATTCTAGATCCTGTCAAGTTGATTAGTGAAGTTAACAACCAATGTACGCACCACACTTTCTTATCCACCCATCTGGTGGTGGAGGTCTAGGCTGGTTCCTTATCTTGGTCACTGTGAATAGGTCTGATTTCACAGAGGCCATCATGCTTTACGTGCGCACACAAATCACACAGAGGCACCTACATGACATTCCTCCACTGTTCTCACTTTATGGTACTTATGTGCGATCCTCCGGCTCCAGCCTCCCCAGTGCTGGGATCACACTTGGGAACCACCACGCCTGGCACTTGTCAAGGGTTTTCATTGTTATGTATAGAATTAAGAGTAGATATTGATTTTTATCACATCTTTTGGCATCTATTTGAGTAGTCTTTTCCCTCTCACTTCTTCTATTAATATGGTAAAGCATAATGCATTAAAAAGAACTGCTATATCCTAACTTTAAAATGGAGATATTCTTACATTCCTGGACTAAGCTTCGCAATGCTCATGACTTGTTCGCTGCTAATGTTTGCTCTCAGCAATGCTCTTCGTTCTTTTTCTTTTTTCAGTTAATTGCACTATGTCTTGGTCCTCATATCAATACAGCATAAATGCAGATTTACAAAAATAACAATTTCAACTCAGCCTGGTGAACTTGTTATTAAAAATGAATTATTCCAAAGCTTTTCTTTTCGAGTCAAATGCTTTGAACTGTATACCATTAGGAAAGTCACTATTAGGTATTGAGGAGTTTCTAACGAAAACAAGGCATCTAATTGCTGCTCGAAGGCAGCAAGTGAAGGGGACAAGTAACCTTGTGTGAGTGTCTCTTCTGCTTCTACAAGGTCAGCAGTCCTTTAGGAAGAACTTTTAACTCAACAAATACATAAAAGAGAGGTTAAAAAAATCAATCAGATAAAAGTGACCCCCATAATAGGGTTTGAAATCTTCAAAATAACTTTTTTTCAGATAGTAAAATACAAAATCCATATGTATCAAGTAGAAAAACATTAGTTTATTTATCTTCAATATCTTAAAATACTGAAACATCTTACTTTGGTATACTTACTATGGTTTATTATTCACAAAAAGGATAAAAAAGCTTTTTATCTTAAAGTATATCTAAATGAACTGAACTGCCAGTCTTTAGAAAACGCCTCACTGGATTTTCTTTGCCACTGTTATGGTCTGAGATAAAGCTGTTTTCTAGACTGCTGGTTCTACTTTAGTGAAAATATCCACTCAGCACAAGTTTATTTCCATTGTGCGCGAAGAGCTGTAACGGGAGGAGGAGGCTGATGGAGACCGCGCCCTCATCACCCCTCACATTTAGCTTTCTTGCTAGCTGGAAGAGAATCATCATCCACTTCTGATGGCCGGGGTTTCTTCACTGTAGAAATAATTCCAAAAGCAGTTTTTCTAGTTTCTGTAAAATAGAAATGACAGGATCTTACTATGTAGCTTAGGCTGGTCTTAAAACTCCTTCTATATATGATCCTCCTGCCTTAGCCTCCCGAGAGCTGGGATTACAGGCATGCATCACCACACCCGGTTTAAGATACAATTTAAGAAGTGGTTTAACCAGCACTAACCCATTTCTTTGGCCTACAGCACAGTAAATAAGAAAACCACAGAGAGCGCTTACAAGTGCTGATGCCATTTATAATCACTTTTCCCAACATGCACAAAGAGCAGCATTTCAGCATCCGGGCCATTCCTAAGGATTACCTCCTAGGTTAAACTACAGAGCAGAGCTGCTTCTCCAGTGCTCTCCCCATGGCATCCTATGCAGTCAGAACCAGCCATAGGCACCGGTCTAGCGACTGCTTTATGTATGGCAGAAACACGGACAAATCACAAGCACAGATGTAGGAGTCACGTGTACTGCTCCCACAGCGAGGGCTGTGCTGAGCTCATTTTATAGCACATGCCACCACTCTCGTAAATAATAAAATCCCTCTGAACATGTGCGGCATTGACTACCAATGGCCTGCTAGCCAACACTGATCTAACAAATGCTTGCTGAGCAAACTGTAAAATCACACTCAGGTTTATCAATCCTTTATGCACTGTTAAAGAGGAATTACTTTACATGCTCAGGTCAGTTTGGCAGCAGAGTTGAACTTAAATTTGGTCAACCTGTCTTAAAAACATGCTAAGAGACCAGACACTGTTATATAACGATTCCCAACAGTGATTTCTAACTGTTCCAAATGTTGGGATTAGTACCCTAAAAATACACATAGTAGGAATGAAGGCACACAGGAGAATCAACGGACTGGATGAACTAACGAAACACCACGGAAACGCCAGTGACACGGCAAGAAAGAGCATAGCCAGGACAGGAGGAAAAGCAGCCTCTGCAGGGAAACAGGAGGAAAAGCAGCCTCTGCAAGGGAAACAGGAGGAAAAGCAGCCTTTGCAAGGGAAACAGGAGGAAAAGCAGCCTTTGCAAGGGAAACAGGAGGAAAAGCAGCCTCTGCAGGGAAACAGGAGGAAAAGCAGCCTTTGCAAGGGAAACAGGAGGAAAAGCAGCCTCTGCAGGGAAACAGGAGGAAAAGCAGCCTCTGCAGGGAAACAGGAGGAAAAGCAGCCTTTGCAGGGAAACGAGGGCTCTGCCTCACTTGTGGGCCTCCCATTTTACAAGGGTACATAAATCATACATGTGCAGATCACATGGAAGTAGAAGTCCAGGAATCTAAGGAAACTGTCTAAGGAACACAGGGGACCAATGTGGGGCCCAACGAGGATACACACAAAGGGACCAATGTGGGTTACTGGAAGAGACTATGAACAAAGAGGACTAAGGGGGGGTGAGCAAAGGAGACTAATAGATATGTATGTGTGTGTGTCTGTGTGTGTGTCTGTGTTGGTGGTGAGTAATATGCACAAAAGGGACTAATGGGGTGAGAAAAAAGAGGGTAGAGGGGCATGGGGGGAAGAATATGTTCAAAGTACATGTTATTATAGTTACAAGGAAATGGCCTTATGTAACTTACTATAATATATTCAAATAAGCAATAAAACAAAATAAAGTAAAACAAAAGCAAAAAACATCTTGGGGGAAAAAAACACCCAAAATATATACTCAGTAGATACATGCTCATGTAAACCAACACAAGAAACGAAACACTCTGAGTTATAATAAAAGCAAAAGTTACAGACTGACTTTAGATAGTCTGATTCACACAATTTTTTAAAAAAATCTGTTTGTTTTTCTTCTCAATGGTTTAGCATGCTTCTTTTGTTTTTCTATTCCTGTTACAAAATACCCTTATAAGAGCAACTTAGACAGTAATGGGCTTGTCAGCCCACAGTTCAAGGGTAGAGTTCGTCATGGCGGGAACTCAGGGAGACAGGAGCTGGAAGTGGCTGGTCAAACCATCTTCACAGTCAGGGAGAAGGCTATCAACACTGGTGCTCAGCTTGCTTCCTCCACTTCATCCAATCGGGAACCCCACCCAGGGGTCTTTCTCACACACATTAACCCAATCTTACGTTCTCAGGGGGCTAACCGTTAGCAGGTGAGTCTGAAGCCAGGTGCTTTTAGATCCTGTCAAACTAACACCACTATTCCCATTTCTGTTTCTGAAACTCATTATTGTTAGCAGGGAGCAAGTTCATCCAGAGAGAAGCAAGCAGGATGGATGTTAAAAACCTGTGAAGATGTAGGCAGGGGACACTGTGTTGTTTGAAAGAACACATTTACTATTTACTCCTGCAAAGTAAACTCTACAATGCATACACTACAGAAAGTAAAGTGTAATGTCTAACGGGAGGGCAAGGAGCAGAGTGCATGGTTAGAACTGGCTGAGAAAAGATGGTCTTGGAGGACTCTGCAGAAAGGACAATAAAAGCAGATGTGTCAACTGCTTGTTAGTGACCTGACTCTAACATGACCTTGCTCACCTCCATGGAGAAACGCAGCTCGGCAATTTGTGGACACGGCAGCCTTGGCTTCGCTCTCAGACAGCCCAAACAGCAGCCCTCTGATAAGTTATTAAAGATTTCAACCCGGAGTTGGCAAGGATATGAGCCAACACAAACACAAATGAAAATGCCAGCTCACCCGGTCAGCAGCACACACACTAATTCTACGGCAGGTCTTACCCAACGGAAACCCACAGCTGAGAGTCCCATTGAACTGTCTTTGTCACACAGCGAGAGCCCCTTGTTTCTCAGTTCTGTTGCTTAATTCAAAACCAGAAGGATGAGGAAGTTTACGGCCTGCTGTAATCTGCTTCTGAGGCTACTGATTAGTAAATTACAACTAAAGGGTAAGAAAACACCAGGCTAAACTTTAATACCACTTTTGATTCAATTTTCTAAGGGAAAATTCCAGTCCAGTGTGATGGCTCAGCAGGTAAAGGCACCTGCTGCCAACTCTGATGATCTGAGTTTGATGCTCAGGACCCACAAGATGGGAGGGAAATGACTCTTGAAAGTTCCCTACTTGACACATGCATCTCTCCACCTAATACCAACTGCTTTTATGCTTTTAAAAAGAACACTAAGAGGATACAAGTTTGCCACATCATACGGTCCTCTTATTTCCAAAGGCTAAAAGAAGAAAAATGGAAAATAAAATGTTATTAACATTTTAACTATTTACAATAAATAAGATACAACTAAGTATCCAAAAATAGGTAAACTTCATAAGGTTCTTATAAATTGTGATAGGTTTCTAAAAATATAAACATATCATGAAAAGCATTTTTAACATGGTAAAGGGAAAAAAATAAACTCATTTTATTCTAATTAACGCACAAATATAAGTATATATAGGCAAAACCTGAGCCCAATGAATAGGATACATTTTAGCAATGGCTATGGGCAAATGCAGTTAAAGACAGGCAATACATGACACTGCTATTTCAGTTCTAAAAACACAGTGAAGCTTTACAACTACAGAGACAAAGCACTACAGGCCATACTTACCTTCTCTGCAGCACTGGACAGAATTACATTCTATAAAACAGAAAGTGTGCAACATTAATCTTACAACTGATAAAATAATTCAAGAACTGCATAATGCAATTGACCAGCAACCCCTCTTTGGCACTGAAGGCTCAAATACCAACTTCTTTTAAAGGTAAATAATTCATGTGCAAATACTGAAAACTCTCACACCCAAGGCAGCCAAAACAATAGGCAGAATAAGCTTCATAAACAAATCCTATTTGTGCAGATGAATGAAGTTTAAAGGCTGGATCTTTAATTCACTCAGAGATAACAACCATTATCTAGAGGAGGCTTTTCATTGTGGCAAACTGCAAATTCCTCATGAAAAATAAAGGCATTCCAAATATCTTTTCCCACCATATCTTACTTCTCCCCTGGGAGGCTTTTGTTTTGTTTTGGTTTTGGTTTTAGAGTCAAGCCATGCTGGCCTTGAACCTACAGAGATCCGCCTGCCTCCGCCTCCCAAATACTTTTGCTATCACTGCCCTGCTTCCCTTGGCAGTTTTTACAAGGCCCTGTAATATTCACTGAAATGGAGGAAATTAAGCCTCAGGAAGAGCTGACAGCACCAGCACGTCACTAGTAATCGCAGAAGTAAAAGTGTCCTTGGCTCGGCGACTGTACCTTTCCTCTGCAGATCTGCATCAAACTGAGGGCGTTGGAAATTGTGTACCTTCTCATGGTGGCGTCTCTGATAGCAGGGCCATAGACAAGCTCAAAGCCCAGACCCCGGTCAATTGCCTTCAGCAGAAATAAAGAAGACAAATAGAAACTGTCAAAGAGAAGCACATTAACGAGTCTCTCCCACCCTCTTTCCCCCCTATGCACACCTCCTATACAGCAAGGGACTGGCTTACACAAAGGGGGTGGGCCCCACACCTCTGCACCCCAACCCAAAGTGAGGAAAACAGACACAAAACTCTATCTGATTGACAGAGCTGATGTTAGTTCCAGAAAGCTAACCGCACAAACAGGAAGTACAGAGGCGGAGGACGGCAAAGTCAGTTAAGGGCAGAGGTGCAGAGGGCTACTATCCCATCAGCGGTGCCAGGAAAAGGATGTGCTTCCCACAGGCAGGGAAACTGAGCAATTGACCCAAGAATGAAGGGAAAAGAGGAGAGGATCTGAAGGGTCTGGTGAGCAGGAATGGGAACCTTACAGCTAAGTCACTTACTGCATACTACTGAATAGCAGAACAACCGCCATGGCTGGCTAAACACTATGTCCGAGGAAATGCGCTAAGAACTGTGGCTGGTACATGTCCCAGCCCATTCTGCTTAAGTAACATTGTTTAAGGTCATTGAAGCTCAGGAAAAATGGTGAAAGAGATCTGGGCCCTTCAGGACTTGCCTAGCTTGCTATATGGGCCTGGTCTTTTCATGAGGGAAAAAGTTCTTTCTCATTCGGTGTATTCTAAGGTTGGAAAGTCTACAAGGCATAGGCGTGGGACTGAAATTCTCCAGTACGTAATGCAGCTTCCCAGCCAAAGGCTACAGTGACTGTCCGTTCATAACAGATGTGTTCACACCACTCACTACTGTCAAAGGCTGCAGTGACTGTCCGTTCATAACAGATGTGTTCACACCACTCACTACTGTCAAAGGCTGCAGTGAATGTTCACAACAGATGTGTTCACACCACTCACTACTGTTAAAGGCTGCAGTGACTGTCCGTTCATAACAGATGTGTTCACACCACTCACTACTGTCAAAGGCTGCAGTGAATGTTCACAACAGATGTGTTCACACCACTCACTACTGTTAAAGGCTGCAGTGACTGTCCGTTCATAACAGATGTGTTCACACCACTCACTACTGTCAAAGGCTGCAGTGAATGTTCACAACAAATGTGTTCACACCACTCACTACTGTCAAAGGCTGCAGTGAATGTTCACAACAAATGTGTTCACACCACTCACTACTGTCAAAGGCTGCAGTGAATGTTCACAACAGATGTGTTCACAACACTCACTACTGTCAAAGGCTGCAGTGAATGTTCACAACAGATGTGTTCACACCACTCACTACTGTCAAAGGCTGCAGTGAATGTTCACAACAGATGTGTTCACAACACTCACTACTGTCAAAGGCTGCAGTGAATGTTCACAACAGATGTGTTCACACCACTCACTACTGTCAAAGGCTGCAGTGAATGTTCACAACAGATGTGTTCACAACACTCACTACTGTCAAAGGCTGCAGTGAATGTTCACAACAGATGTGTTCACACCACTCACTACTGTCAAAGGCTGCAGTGAATGTTCACAACAAATGTGTTCACACCACTCACTACTGTCAAAGGCTGCAGTGAATGTTCACAACAGATGTGTTCACACCACTCACTACTGTCAAAGGCTGCAGTGAATGTTCACAACAGATGTGTTCACACCACTCACTACTGTCAAAGGCTGCAGTGACTGTCCGTTCACAACACATGTGTTCACAACACTCACTACTGTCAAAGGCTGCAGTGAATGTTCACAACAGATGTGTTCACAACACTCACTACTGTTAAAGGCTGCAGTGAATGTTCACAACAGATGTGTTCACACCACTCACTACTGTTAAAGGCTGCAGTGACTGTCCGTTCATAACAGATGTGTTCACACCACTCACTACTGTCAAAGGCTGCAGTGACTGTCCGTTCATAACAGATGTGTTCACACCACTCACTACTGTCAAAGGCTGCAGTGAATGTTCACAACAGATGTGTTCACACCACTCACTACTGTCAAAGGCTGCAGTGACTGTCCGTTCATAACAGATGTGTTCACACCACTCACTACTGTCAAAGGCTGCAGTGAATGTTCACAACAGATGTGTTCACAACACTCACTACTGTCAAAGGCTGCAGTGACTGTCCGTTCACAACACATGTGTTCACAACACTCACTACTGTCAAAGGCTGCAGTGAATGTTCACAACAGATGTGTTCACACCACTCACTACTGTCAAAGGCTGCAGTGACTGTCCGTTCACAACACATGTGTTCACAACACTCACTACTGTCAAAGGCTGCAGTGAATGTTCACAACAGATGTGTTCACAACACTCACTACTGTCAAGGGCTGCTGTGATTGTCCGTTCACAACCCGTGTTCACAAAACTCACTACCTGTCAAAGCAGAGACCTTCTCAGAGCTCTGGTGCATGCGAGCAAGGAGACGTTTGCAATGAAGAGAATTAAGCTATTTCTTTTGCTAACTCTAACTGGACAAAGGAGCCGGACTCCTGTTTCCCCACCTTCTAGTAGCAGGGGTAGAGCATAGGGCAGTAGGATTAGGACAGGAATTAGGGATGTGAGCAATGTGGTGTGGGCGATCAGATCCCTGAGGGTTTCTAGCTGAGTCAATTTAAATTTTAAAGCTGTCTGGGAACCACAACAAAATAAAACCCCTTTGAGGGAGAGCACTGGGGAAAATAGGATACAATTACCAGCTTAATTCCTTCCACATATGATTCTGGTCTTGGTACGTTAATCAGGTTCACTTTAAAATTGCTATGAACACTCTTTAGAAAGAAATTAAAGATAATGTGCTACTGAAGGCTGTATTTCTTTCATAAAACTTTACTGATTTAGATGAATAAAATGCAGTCATTACCTGGTCTCCTGCTCCTAAGAGCATTTTTATGTAAATTGTTGTAAGTGCATCATATGATTGTTCACAACAATGTCTTTACAGAGAATGACAGCAGCGGCCTGATTGGCTTTTGTTCTCATGTCTGAACAGAAGTGCCTGAATAGGCAGAGGATGAGAGCTTTTTCTTACTAAGGAGAAATAATAGTCACAATGATGTCACCAAGGGCAGCCTGTGACAACTGGCTCAGGAGACACTGATAAGAAGACTGCAAGCACGAAAAGCTTAAGTTAAGCTTTGGAGAAGGAAGAATGGAAACCAAGAGTTTGTTCCAGGGCAGCATGCTGATTGCTTGCCTTAAAAATCAGTGCCTGCGCTGAACTCAGGGTAGATAGCCTTCCAGCGCATCATTCGGTAAGATTCCACCCTCTCCTGACTCACTGATCCAATCACAGAAGGAAGGAGCAAGTCCTCCTTGCATCTGCTCTTACTGCCCTATCCCCACTGCTGGAACTGCTTTCATGGATTTTTTATGCGCTCCTCCAGCTTCTTCACACAAATATAAGCAAGTGTGAATACACATCAGTTTCCTTTTCTTACTTAAAAGGTAGCCTGTTAAGTTATCTTGCCTGATTTGAAAGCTTCCCCATGTCTGCTTGTAAATTTAATTTTCTTTTACAGCTGCCTAGCATTTACTGTAGGGGTGCAACAGGTACAGCGCTTCATAAGCTTCTAACAGAAGTGGGCTGTTTCCAATTAGCTGCAGGATAAGCAAACACTAGAGTGGGTCAGCATATGTTACATTCCTAACCTGCAGGATCTCAGATCTCAGACTGTAACCGTTTATACAGACAGCCAGTGCAGGTATAACCAAGATGAGGAGGTCATACTGAAAACAGTAGCTCCTAATCTCAATGGTGTTCTTATAAGATGGCTTACAAGACTCACAGGAAAGCTTGCTGATGACAAAGACAGAGAATGGTGCTACTGTGGCTGTAAGGCACTAGCTGTCAACAAATCACCGCTGGCCTGGAAGACTCAAAAAAAAAAAAGGCTCCCTTACTAATATCTGGAAGGAGGTACAGCCTGCTCACACCTTGATTTCAGACTTGCAGTCATATGCATTTGGAATGTGTAAATGTCTCCCACGAGTCCATGTGCTTGACATTTGGTCCCCAGCTGGTGGCACTGTTCCGGGAAGTTGTGGAACCACAGACTACCCTGCCTCCTGTCCTGCATCTCCATGTGAGATGCTGCAGCTGCACTGCCGTCACCATGCAGCTGCTGGCTGCCTCGCCTTCCCGACCATCAACTGCATCCCCACACACTGTGAGCAGACACACATGCTTTCTCCATGACACTGCCTCTGTCACATTTCAGCGATGACAACAACCGACACAAACCTGGAGGAAGGAAGAAATATCTTTTGGGGTAGCTACTGGGAAGAATGTCAGGACCGTGACCTTGTCCTTTCATTTCCTGGCCATCATGAAGCGCGAATTGCTGTTTCATTAAATTTTAAAAGTGCGCATGGTGTGCACACACCACAGTTTCCACCCTGACAGACTGTCTTGCTGCACACACCTATATAGTACAATTTTCCCCAAACAAAAATATAGGCACCTGGCTCTAGCTTTCTCTTTCTCAACACTGAGTGAATAAATTAACAGGAACTTTCCTGCTTCCTGGCCAGCTCACACTGCAGACTTACACACCAGATGAAGACTACATGTAATCCTATGCAGCCTTCTGTCCACACCTCCATCTAGCTTTTATTAAGCAACATATGCAAAATGTTCATACGGTTGTGTCTGTATAAAACAGACACTGTTAAATATTGCATATTCCTCCTGTCAATTTTTTTTTAACTCTTCAGAATTTCTAAAGTGAAAATGTGGAAATCATGCCAACAAGCATCAAACACTCAGCAACTTTTCTGCACTTCCAGATGGAATTGGCAGGTGGTGGTGTCCTGGTGCCTGCTGTGAGGGCCACTCTCCTAATGCTTAGTACCCTACTTCCCTCGTGCATACGTTCCTGCCCAACACTGACAACTACCTAATGACTAATAACAAGCATCTTGGCCAGACTCCCCAAAATGCTTACTGCTAATTTAGATATACCGATTCGATAGCATATTTCAGGTAGGTCTCATAGGTCAGCTAGCACTAGGGTATCTGGAAAAGCCTTGCCACAGCTGGTGTACTATGGAAGCTCACAGGCTGCTTTCATGGTAAGGCATGCTCATGAGAAGACTCAATTATAAACCCTCACTAACGTAAGTCTCTAGGAATCTGACCACTGTCATGTGCCACAAGGAATTAGATGGTGTGCACTGTTCCTTTCCATATTTTGACCACATGTTACCATTCCCTCCTAGCCAAGGTCACAGAACTGTGCATAAGCTTATTCAGGCAAACTGCCTAGAAAATGGGCTTCCTATTTTATTGGGTTAATGTTGTTAAATGTAACAAAAACTATGCACAGTGGCTGAGCTGTCTAACTCCAGGAAGCTATTTTGTGGGATGTACTGGCAGTCTGAGACCAGTGAAAAGTAGAGGCAAACTTGCAAGGCAGAGATTGTCTTTTCAACTCAAAAGAGATGACCATAAACTTTGGTCCTTTGTACCTAACAGTACCTAGGCAGCAACTTGGAGCTGTTCCCAGGTGTGGAGCACACAGATCTTACCCGACAGGCACAATCAGATCTGTCTGAAGCCTGTGACTGACGCCGGATGACTTGACAGTCTTCATTTCTCATTTCTGAGAAGTGAGCTGCTGAATGACATGGACCCCCAGGACTGAGGTGTGCGATGCTTGGGGCTTAGAAAGCTCACTTCTTAAGTGCTCCCAGCATCCCAGTTGGGGTTCAGGCTCTGCAGCACACTCAGAAGAGCTCTTCCAGTTTTCCCTACACGTTTCTGGCACTTTTCCAAAGCCCTCTTAGTAGCATAAGTCCAAGGTTAGAATACAAGTCATCTTATGTTTTCCCCACACCAAACAGATAACTCTTAGTATTGCCCCTAATACACAGGATCAATCAGAAATTCTTTAGGAAAAAGGAGACAAAAGCAAGAAAGATATAATTCTATGAAGGCTAAAGAATAAGGCAATTGTCTACTTTGAAAACAATCGAATTCTGACATAACCCAACATGGGATTTGGAAAGCTTGTTAAATCTTTTCTTGGGTAATAGTTTTTAATAATATAACTAAGTTCTGGAAGTCACTACGCTAAACAATATTCCTATGTTCTGGCTAGCAAAGCAAATAGTTACCAGCTGCAGTGACCTCATAACTATCAAATCAATTACTGGTGTGAGACAATACTACCTTTCTATAATGAAAATGGGGGTGGAGTGGGGTGAGGAGGGGTGTGAGACTTAGAAGGCAACATGGCAGGTGGAAGATGAAGGGTACAGGGAAAAGAGAAGCTAACAAGGTAGGGTAATGAGGAAACATCTCAGGACCCTGACACATGGCTGCCCTGCTGGAACGGCTCTGCATGGAGCTGGCACGCCACAGTGCATGCTGTGATCTCACTCACCATTCCTGGGGATTTCACACCATTTCCTTTTGTATTGCAGTTTTCAGGTGTCTCAAGGACTCCTGTCTTTTTTATCTTTTCTTTTTCTTGTTACTTTTTGTTTGCTTGTTTGGTTTTTTACAAGACAGAGTTTCTCTTGTAGCCCTGGCTATCCTGGAACTCTCTCTGTAGACCAGGCTAGCCCCGAACTCAAGAGAACCACCTGCCTCTGCCTCCCAAGTGCTGGGATTAGAGGCGTGCATCACCCACATGTGGCCATTTTTTCACCTTTTCTTTTCCATCGTAACACAATGTTGAGGTTTTAAATAGCTATCATCATTAAATATCAACTTGACAATGTTCTTCATAAATCTGAATTCCTAAGTCTTTCAAAAAAAAAACCCTTAATAGTTAACTGTATCCTTTTTATTCATTAATATTTTGGTTGTCAGGGGGTAGACAAGGTCTCAGTGTGTTGCTGTTGGTCTTGAACTTCTGGCTCAAGTGCCTCTTGCATAACCAGGAGTACCACATAATCATCTTAGATATTTTATTTGTGTGTGTGTTCACGAACAGCATGTGTGGAGGCCAGAGGGAGACATCGGATGCTGGGCCTCACACCTGAACCCAGAGCTGGCTGATTCAGTTTCTCTAGCTACCAGATTGCTCTTGCCTCAGTTTTCCGCATGCTGAGATTATGAGCAGGTTACCATGCTGCTGGCGTTAGTGTGGGCGCTGGGACCCACACTCCTAGCCTCATGTCTGCACAGCAAACCCTTTACCCACTGAGCCACCCCGTGGCTCCCAGCTTAGACACTTTCTATTTTAAACTTTCTCTTTTAGTCAGCTTAAAAAACCAAAATTCTCTTTTCTGAATCTGCTCCAATTACCAAGTACCCAGGCGCCGGTCCCTAAGAACACAGGTTTCTTTAGCTTCTTTTCTAGTCTGCAGACACTGTTTCTACAGATTCAAGTTTGGAGCAGAAAAAATCAGCACTTACCACATTAATAGGGGGTCTTTTGAAGTAAAATGGTAATTTCTCGGTTACAGTTATACAGACTAAATCCACATCTAAATGTGTGCAAGCAACCTGTCAAGAAGAAAAACTAGATTAACAGAAAACTGGCATGCGGTGGAATGAGAGACATGGTCATACCCAGCATACAGAAACGTAAACAGTAGGGCTGACTCTACAGGCGTCATGACGGTTCTGTGGTAACTGTCTAACGAGCCTATTACAGGGTCAGCTGTTTACTCTCCTTCAGGCTTGGCTTTGATGGTTTAGTTCTCAAGTGCTAAGGCCCGAAGGCCCTTTAATTCATAAAGCTTTTTATATATGACTGAACTGGTGACTTAAATCAGTATCTAGAATATTACTTTTAATTATTCCAGAAAGCAGCAAGTAATTGTTCCGAAATCCAAGGAACTGGGAAGTCAAAAAAAATGCATGCCTGGTCCCTCTTTTCCACAAGCTATTTAGTAAGCACATTTCACCAGGAATTGTCCAGGATGATAGTTCCAAGCAGACCGTACTGTGGCTAAGGACAGCACGGGTGGCGGCAGGCCTTTTGTTCACAGTTTAAGAGGGTTACAGCAGAGCTGAGAGGAACCAAGCGAGCGCGTCTTCACCTTTTGTTCACAGTTTAAGAGGGTTACAGCAGAGCTGAGAGGAACCAAGCGAGCGCGTCTTCACCGCTGCTTGTTCATCTGTTCCCTCCACTCACCCTAAAGAACTTTCGCCGCTGCTTGTTCATCTGTTCCCTCCACTCACCCTAAAGAACTTTGAAAGTGATTGTACAAACCACATACAGAATAAATGAAACAGATAAGGCAACCAGGAGAAACAGAAAAATTAGAGAGGAAAGCAAATTGGTGGACAGATTAGAGAGCAAGTCAGAAGATACTGCCGGGAGAGACCTAGAGAGCAATCATTCAGCCACTACTTATTTCGCAGTAAAAAGATTGGCTGTTTTGTACCATGTTGACAATGTCCCTGTTGAGATTAGAGAGATGGCTCGGCAGTTAAGAGCATCTATTTGTTGCTTTTTCAGAGGGCCTGGGTTCACTTCCCAGAACACACATGATGGTTCACAACCATCCATAACTCCAGTTTCAGGAGATCCAACACCCTTTCTGTCCTCTGTGGGCATCAGGCAAACATGTGCTGCACATAAATACACGCAGCAGATACTCATACACGTGAGGAAAATTAAACAAAGAAACCCACCCTACTCAGAATGCTGATGCACACAGTCTGCATGAGCAAACTCGGTGAGCCAGTGCCTACAGCAAGAACAGGAAAGCGTGATGTAAGGAGCAAGGGGAAACAAAATGCTGGTAATGCCTGTAGGATGGGCACAGTTCTTCAGCAGTGACAAATGTCACATCTCACCCATTTTCCTCAGAATGCCAGCTTTGGTCACTCCTGCCCCAGCCCACGGCATAGTGGTCATCAGAGACCATCTGGTTTGAAGATGGTCATAGTTACACGGTAAGCCTGGGAAACTATGTTGTTTTGGCAGAAACTCTTGGCTCCTAAAGCATCTGCCCATTCCAACTGCTCCAGCTGTCTAACTCACAAAGAACAACAGAGACTTTGCTCGGAATGAAGAAAAGTCCTGCAGAGGAATGGAGCTGAGTTAAGCATCTGTCCACTTTTAGGAGCACAGTGAAGGTCAGGATGACAAGAGCATCAATATTTCACTCCATTGTTGCTGAGGACCAGACCAGGGTGTTGAGCATGCCAAATGCTCTACCACCAAGTCACAGCCCCAGGAAACATTAACAATTCATATGTTCGTATCAGCACTATCACTTACAGAGACATATCATATACGGACTTTACTATATTCTAAATATTTATGTATTTATTATGTATACATAGTCTGTGTGTATGCCTGCAAGCCAGAAGAGGGCACCAGACCTCATTACAGATGGTTGTGAGCCACCATGTGGTTGCTGGGAATTGAACTCAGAACCTTTGAAAGAGCAGGCAATGCTCTTAACCACTGAGCCATCTCTCCAGCCCCGACTTTACTATATTCTATAGCTATAAATTCCACACAGACTAAAGACAATAATGCAAGAACAGTCACTGCCAGACCAATCATAAAGACAGGAAAGAGTAAAAAAAGTTTCCATTTTACTTAAGTAAATTACAATCCCCTTGGTCTCTTATAGGACAGAATGTGCCAATGTTTTAAAGGATGACGTACATTTGTAATTATGGAACTCACATACTGTAAAAGACAAAAGGCATAGTGACAGGAAGAAGAGAGTGAAAAACGAGACAATGAGTTCAAGAAGTAGGTAAAAACATTTATGAAAAAATAAAAAAGAATGCTTGCGGTGGTTGCCTATGAAGTAAACAAGCAAGAAGTGTTAGTTGGGGAAGGTATTTCTAGGAGATGCACAAGAAAGTCAGTATTGGCTGCCTCTGGAGAAATTTTAGTTTGGAAAGCATGCTTTTTATACATATACTTCTGTGGTGTTTAAACTTATTATTACGAACATACTTAGTTTTAGTGAAAAGATGGCTTTAAATGACTGCCCTCATAAAGCTGAACTGGGTTCCTTCTCGTCATACATTTTGTTTCTTTCTCTTTCCTATGGGGGAGGCAGCTAACCAATGGATCTGTATTGGCTGAAGGACAGGCATTGGAAAGAGCTTTCAGCCACAGAGATGCATTTGGGATCCTCTGACCTCTTGAATTTAAAATGCTCCAAACTAAAGTACTTTGTGATTAACTTTCCATCAATCTAAATGTTCACCTGAGTCACTCAAAGAACTATGTGAAGCAGGGGCACATGCCCATATTCCTAGCACTGGGGAGGCTTAATCTAATATTCCCCAAATCATTAAAACAACTTAATTATGTCTAAAATAGTTTTGGAGCTAAGTATCTCAGTTCTCTCTGAAAATTGGTAGACTATATATGAATTCACTTTGCCATCTTTAACTTTTTTTTTTGGAAGAGGCAGAGACATATATGATAGTTTAAAAAAATTGTCCCCACAAAAATGTACAAATATATGCATATTTTTGCTGCTGTGAACACAAGGCACAGGAGGGCAGGGCTCAGCATCCCTTCATCCTGGGTGTTTTACTGGCGTCAGCACTTACTATACTACACAAGGAAAAGTCAGGCCTGCCAAGGCAGGGGGTGCCCATTGACAGTAACTCTCAACTGCACAAAATTCACCTAAAAACTATGACAGTGACTGATTCAGTAAATAAAGCCTAATAATCTGCAATTGAATATTAATCCCAGATAGATCTGAAGCCAAAAGACTTAGAGGCTATCTCTTGAGAGATGCTCCCTTGGTGCAGACATTCTATAGCAGCATCCTGCAAAGGCAAGGTTTCAAAGATTTCAGGAGCAGCACAAAACCAGAACTTTTTAAAGCTACTTCCCTGCCGGGTATGGTGGTTGTCCTGGAACTCACTATGTAAACAAGCTGGTGTCAAATACAGAGATCCATCTGCCTCCACCTCTGAAGTGCTGGTCCACAGGTCTTTGATGATTGAATATTTGCTTCTACTTATTCCTTAATTTATAATCAAATACTGGAGAATTAATACAATCTTTCATTTCATAAAAGAAGCCACCAAAAACCAGGTGCTGTGGTGTGTGTGTTTGCACACAGGCAGCCCAGATAACCTGTGGTTCTCTGGTGTTTCCCTCTAGTAACATAACTAGCAATTAACCTAGGACGTGCCACCAGTCTCCTTAGTCAATGGCTCCCTCTACTGGATAAACTTAGGGTAAAAAGAGCTGTCTATAATTTTAGTACAAATTTTGCTTAAAAGCCGGTCAGCTCTGAAAACATACATACAAGTAACATTTATATGATATGGACTCAACAGGTTATATTTAGAAATAGATATGTATATACAAATATACATATGTATACAATAGAAATTAAAGAAGAAAGAGGACATGAATCTGAAAGAGAATGGGGAAAGGTATATGGGAGGATTTGGAGGACGAAAAGGGAAAAGAAAACCTTTAATTAAGTTATAATCTCAAAAATAAACAACAAAAAAAGAGAATACTATAGTTAAAAGAAGAAAGTGTAAAGTTAAAAGATGTGAGACCAGTATTTTTTCCTGCAATATTACTTTGTTAGATGGATCCTTTTTGAGACTTTAAGAAAAACATTAATAATTCCATCTAAAAGTAATTATGCTTCTTTTTTCTCAGTAGTCCTTAAAAAAAGCATTCCTTAAAAGCAATCCTTAAAAGAGTATTTCAGTCTTTTTTGCCCACTGTAATCATTTGAAAGAATAGGGCATCTATCTGGAAGACAAAATGAGCTCACGTGCTGAACTCCTCTTCTGAAAAGTCAACAGGAAATTTTAATAGAATAAGAGGAATTCAATTCACAAAGGCTCTCAAGAATAGGAAGGGAAATCATATTAGCATATAGTGATTCTGAGGATTTCTGAAAAACTAAGGGCTGACACTCTCACTGGCATATATATGGGTTATATCTCAGAGCTGGCAAAGGAGAAACCTGGATCAGAGAGGCGCTTGCTTTTTTCTTCTATCAAAGGCAGGAGTAGATAAGGCCAGAAACTGAAGTGGATACTGAATACAAAGTGATAAATTTACCAAGGAGCAATTTCAAATGAACAAAGTATAGAGAAAGAATCAGGAGAAAACTCAGGAGCTCTTCCATACTGAATCCATCAAATGTCTATCAGGGTGACTAAAGCCAACTGACATGCCACTTAAATCTGCCCCTATGAAACCCTATGACTTTTGAGCACAAACAGAAAATAATACAAGTTTCCAGATAGGGCCTCTGACAGTTGTTGCAGGAGAGAGCCGCTTATTCATTTCCGGCTGCCCAGCCCAGAAATAATCTCACAGAAACTATATTAATTAAACCACTGCTTAGCCCATTAGCTCTAGCTTCTTATTGGCTAACTCTTACATATTAATTTAACCCATTTCTATTAATCTGTGCATCACCATGAGGTCGTGGCCTACCAGCAAAATTTCAGCATGTCTCTCTGACTCTGCCTTTTTCCCAGCATTCACTTTAGCTTTCTCCACCTAGCTCTGTTCTTTTGCCCTATCACAGGCCAAGACAGTTTCTTTATTCATTAACCAATAAAAGCAAAATATAGAGAGAAGGACCTCCCACACCAGAAGGTTAGCTCTAATTGTAAACTTTACACAACCCAGAATCATCTGGTGTTGTGGGAAAGTGATCACACTCTGACACACCCAAGAATGACAATAAGGTTTACTTTGAATCAGAAAGTGGAGCTAACTACTAGCTGACCAAAATTTGCCAGAGAGGTTTTGGAAGACAGAGGACATATAGACAGACACAGGAAGTAGTAGGCCCTTTGGGAAGGGGAGGGGAGAGAGAGGAGGTCACTGGTTGCTTCTCCGCCACTTCTCTGATCATTCAGGTTCTTTTTTTTTTATTATTTAATTAAAAATTTCCACCTCCTCCCATTTCCCTCCCGCTCCCCTCATCCCCTTCCCCTCATTCAGGTTCTTAACTCAATATCTGACTCCTGAGTATTTATTGACAAAGAATAATTAGATAAATGCTTAAACTTGGGAAGACAGTCTCAGCGAGGGACTATCTATGTTGAACTGACCATGGATTATGAGGAATTACCTTAATTAAGACAATCAATGAGGGAAGATAGCACACTGTGGGCAGCACCATTCCCCAGTTGGGGGTGTGGTCATGGTAGTGTCTTGAAGAATGGAACAGACTATGATCAGCTGCTGTTTGAAATTCCTGCTTTGATTTTCCATAACAATGAACAGTAACTAATCCTTTCTCCCCTGTTGCTTTTTGTCCAGTTATGTTATTATAGCAACAGAGACAAAACTAGAACAGAGAACAGAGGCATCTACTGTGGTATAACAGCAGATTTACATTATTACATTAAAAAGAAACATTATTCTCTTTCACTGGTCACTTACATGAAAAAGTTTTTCTGTCTTTGGAAACACTGCAACAATATCATACAGCCGGACCCTTGAAGAAGTTGCTCTCTATAAGACAAAAATGAATGTTATCACACAGTAACAAAATACATAAACAGAAGCCTGGTCATCTAGCAACACTCAACATCCTCAAACTTAAACCAGTCCTGCTGTCTCAGCCTGCTGAGTGCTGGGGTCTGAGTTACCACACCTGGCTGCAAGCCCTGTGTTCACGACTGACTCAAGAGCTGACACAGAAGACTATGAACTTGAATCACTGATAGTGGCTGGATTTCCGTGACTGACCGAAGGTAACAAAGGTGGGAACCTTTTAGGGAACAAAGGTTCTTTTTAACGTAGATTTCAAACCATTCAGAAAAGACAGAGAAATGTCACTTTTTTTTAATAGAACCAAGAGTAAATGCCAAGACAGTTTTATATTGTGCAAAGTTATTAATCTATGTATGTGTGGATAAACTTTTTCCCATGACAATAAATATGACTGAGCTCTAGAAGGTACTGTAAGCTTGCAGCCTTGTGTGTTTGGGAAAAGGAAACATGAAGACAGCTGGTCTCCAGTTTCCTGGAGTAAGACAGAATGTAACTTTTTATTTTACAGAGCCCATAGTTAAGAGACTGAGCAATTTTACAGAGAATTTGCATATTTTAGAGAAGATTGAACTTTGAAAAAGACTTGGGATATTTTAAAGAGACTCAATTTTAAAACTTTTTAATCATTTATGTTTTTTTGTATACATTCTCTGCATGTACACCTGCAGGCCAGACAAGGGCATCAGATCCCATTAGAGAAGGCTGTGAGTTAGTCACCATGGGGTTGCTGGGAACTGAACTCAGGACCTCTGAAAGAGCAGCCAGTGCGCTTAACTCAAGTCATCTCTTCAGCCCTGTTATTTGTTTTTGAGACAGGGTTTCACTGTGTGTGTATCCTTGGTTATTCTGGAACTTGTTCTGTAGACCAGGCTGGCCTCAAACTCAAGAGACCTGCCTGCCTCTGCCTTCTGAGAGCTGAGTTCATGAAAGGCGTGTGCCACTACTGCCTGGCAAAACTGAACTTTTAGAGTGTTGAATTTGTAAAGACTGTAGGAATGTTAAAAGTTGGAATGTTTTATATTATGATACTATTAGATATGGGAGATCCCGGGGAAGAACAAGATAGGAAATTTATGGTTTAACAGTGATGTTGTGTGTGAAGTGACAGGAGGTCAACTGTGCTGGCTAACTGCATGTCACCTCGACAGCTAGAGGCATGTGGGAAGAGGAAACTTCAGTTGAGAAAATGCCTCTATTGGACTGGCCTGTGGGCAAGCCTGTGGTGCATTTTCTTGAATGATGATTGATGTGAGAAGGTCAGCTCGCTATGGGCAGCGCCACTCTTAGGATGGTGGTCCTGGGTGCTCTAAAAAAGCACACTGAACGAACTATGAGGAGCAAGACAGAGAGCATCATTCCTCAGGACCTCCGCACCAGTTCCTCCCTCCAGGTTCTTGCCTCAAGTTCCTGCCCTGACTTTCTTTAATGAAATGACGGACTATGATGTGAAACTGTAAACTGAAATAAACACTTTCCTGCCAAAGTTGCTTTTGGTCATGGTGTTTTATGACAACATAAATCCTAACTATGACAGCCATCAATGGAATTAGTATTTTTCCTAGATAGAGCCAGATAAGACTATTTCACGTGTTGTGGATAATTCACATGATTGTGACACACAAGCTCACAATAAAAATTCTGCTCAATAAAATTAAAATGCCAGATGTATAAGAAAATACTTCTGTTCTAGGAAAGGAGACTATATCAGTAAAACACAGTTATTGCTTAACAGGGAAAACCTCAAACCTGCATATGAGAATGAAAAAATACATTCAAAATGTACAATCCCTTAGTGCTGGAATAATGTATGGTATTTCTTCTTTGTCCATTGGCACCTTCTAACTTTTTGGAAGAGACACATTCCATATAGTGGAGCTTCTACACACAGAGAAAGCAGGCAGGTGTCATGGATTTGAGGCATACAGGTGGTGGGAGAACGGGGTGAGATAAAATGTGATAACGTTAGTTAACATAGTGTAGAAAGTCAAACGTAGAAAAATAATGAACTCACCAAAACATTACAGTGAGACGGATCTGTAACTATAATTGTCAATCTAGTTAAAATTTTAATCGGTCTTGATTTTCCCTACAAACAAAAATACATTATTAAAAAAAAAGCAAGTGATTCATTTCCTTTTTATCGATGGAAAACAGTAAAAGTTACAAAGGACAGTGAAGATCAACAAAGCATGCTTGCCCTACAGGTATTTATAAGAGCAGAAGAAAATACTATGTACATCTAGTAAACTACACGATGAGATAATTTAGTAGCTGTCGGGCTTTAGGAGGATACCTAACAAGCACTGATGGGCAGTAAGAAAGTGATGAAGAGGGGAGCCCCACTGGAAAGGTGGACCTGGTGGGAGGCGGGAGCCGCTGAAGTTAGAGAACACCTCACGAGGGTGGGCATGTCTGAATTAAACGAACAGACTCTACACTTAAACAGTAAACCACCTACCTGTACAATTGGTAAAGTTGTGAAGAGTTCAGAAACTGCTACTGGCTTTTCAATCTCCTACAATAAACAATAAACAGGAATTCCAGCTACATGTTAAAGAATAAAACACACGAAACACTTTAAGAGCATCTCAGGGGAAAAAAAGAAACTAATTTCTGGTATTCAAATTTACCAACTAGTTCTCTCTCTCTTTTTAAAGAAAGAAACTAAAGAGCAGAGAAGCTGCTAAGAACATCAGAGGATAAAAATAAGAACAATTTTTGAAGCCAGAAATGACCTACAAGGTACAGTTGTTTGCCTAAAAAGAAATACGCGTATCTTAGAGTCTATTAAAGAGAAAAAAAATTAGTGAGTTAATAAGACCATGGCAGCAAAGTAAACAACAAGATATTGTGGTTAGAGTTCATTTACAGCAATGTAATTTTAAACATCTTTGAATTTGTATGAATATATACCAGTTCAATTATTAATGTAAAATAATAAGCACAGGGTGTTTTTAAGAAATATAATTGAGGGTTGGGGATGCAGCCCAGTTGGTAGAAAGTTTGGAGATTCACTGTTGTGAGATATTTGATTACACCGTGTAAAGATATGTCACTGTGATTGGTTTAATAAAAAGCTAAATGGCCAATAGCTAGGCAGGAGGTATAGGTGGGACTTCTGGACAGAAAGAGATCTGAGAAGAAAAAAGGGGGAGTCGCCAGCCATACTCTGAGGAAGACATGTAGGAGGATAGGTTAAAGCCACGAGGCACATGGCAGCATGCAGATTAATAGAAATGGGTTAAGTTCTAAGAGCTAGTGAGAAACAAACCCAAGCTAAGGCCAAGCTTTCATAATTCATAAGTCTCTGGGTCTCTATTTGGGAGATGGCAGTACAGAGAAAGACTTGCTACAGTGCAGTTTAGTTGGTTGAGTGCTTTCTAAAATGCACACAGCTTTGGCATTTCATAAATTGGGCATGGGTTTGTAATCTCAGCAGCTGGAAGGCAGAGGCAGGAGGTCATCTTTGGCAACACAGTAAATTCCAGACCAGAAAACATGACTTATCCTTTACTCCTAATTTGACTTGATTTAAAACGATAGAAGCAAATCTCTGTATTTCTATAAAGGTATTTCCATAAAGGATTAGCCCAGGAGGGAGGATCCACCCTGAATGCGAGCTGTGCTATTTCTTGGGTTGGGATCCTAAGCGAACTAACTGAAAAGGAGAAAATGAGCTGAGAGCCAGCATTCATCTCCTCCTGCTTCCTGACTGAGGAAAAACTGACCAGCCACTTTATGCCCTTGCTGCCATGACGGACTGTACCTTCAAAGGAAAAGCAAAACAAACTCCTCCTGCTTTATATTGCTTTTGTCAATACAACACTTATTTCAAGCTCCTTATTCTCGACAGACATAAATATTTGTAAATTCTTAATATTTATTAACTAATTAATCTGAGAAACCATATTTTACCTGTTTCTTGTCCTTAAAGTCAACAATATGGTTGATGGCAACAACTGAATATCCAACTGAAAAAAAAAATTGAGTATTTAAAAAATAGTCTTTCTTGTTCACAATGATGATCCCAATCTTAGATTTAGGAGTATGAGATGAGGTTCGGGATGTAGCTAACTGTTAGAATGCTTGCTTAGCATACACGAAGCCCTGGGTTCTAGTTCCAGACCTGGAAAATAAGTGGGTGGGGCAGGAGGCAAATCTAAGCACTACCGTTTACTATTACTTAAGGTTTCAGGTTCTTCACCTGCCAACAAATGTTAATAGCAGACAGAACTTTCAAGTGTCATGAAAATTAAGTGCAATAGCCCTTGCATTTTAGGAGAGTGCCAGGCACATATTCAGGCTCTGATTTACGTTCACACAATAATAAAATGCCACACAACATTCCCGGGATTTCCTGTCTCTGTTCATTTTCATTCCATCAAGTTTATGCGTCTTTCTGTCACCTCCATTACCATTCATTTCTTCTGCGATGCTCTTTCTATTTCCTCTCTTTCCTAACGCACAACGGAGGAATGACTCCCTTATACCTCTTTGGGGTGCTCTACAGTAATGGGCAGAGAACAAACTAGGGGTTTGCCTTATCCCAACAGTTAGCGCTGTCTGAACAAGTGTGATGAGTCTCTCTGTCTCCCTACATCTAAATCACGCCTCCTGTCTTTTAAGTTGTCTAAATACTTCGGGATGATAGGGTATTAGCATTAAAAGATAATGCTAGGTAATGACAAAATAGCGGTCCTTTCTCTTATCACCTAGTCTGGTAACTCCCCAGTTTCCTTCCTCTCAAAGATATTTGAGCATCTGTCATTTGACAGGCCCTATCCCAGGTGAGAGCACACAAGAGCAATGCTCACCCTCAAGGAACTTTCAATGTATGAGAGAAATAAGGTAATAGCTTCCTCATTCTCTAAGCTTCCACAGCAGTTCTTGCCTGTGACCCTGTTTTCTGTATCTGACAGTTGTCGTGTGAGTCAAAAAGGACTGATATTAAAAACACCGGCTTGGGGGGTGGGGGTGGGGGCTGTACACCTGGAGTCCAGTCCCAGTTTCTACCATCCATCACTCCACAGGCCCCGTGCCAATCCCTCGGCCGCTTTGGCCTCTGTTCTCTCCCTCTGAGCGAAAGTCGGGGCAAGCACAAGCAACAGCAGCTTCTTCAGGAGCCTGTGAGTCTCCCACGCCGGGGATCCGGGAGACACGGCAGGCATCTTCTGCTTCTATGGAAATCAGGCAGACCCCACGAGAGACAGAAATGGCGCCTGGAGAAACTACCGAGAAAACTGGATGGTATGAGGGATAGCGAGGGCAGGGCTCGGGCGCGAAGATAACAGACTCACGGTGAGCAGCGGTCTCCACCAGCCCGCGCAGAGCCTTCAGGTCCGAGCCCGCTCTTATGTCCAAATCTGCGAAGGCAGCCATGCTGACGACCCAGGAGCACCCGCGCGCCAATCTGCGCAGCCACTGTGTTCCTCCTCGAGCATGCTGGGAGTTGTAGGCTGTCACTTGGGCATCCTGGGATTTGTTGTTTTTCCTTCTAAGTAGTCTAGTCTCAGAGAGTACCTTACTCTCTAGGAATCGGTCTAAATTAGTGTGCTCGAACATACAGCTTCACTTATTCCCTTTTGGTCGTGATTTGAACGAGGGTATTTGGTAGACGCTGTAGGGGCTCCCCCATGAGCCTGCCATACAACAGTGTAGAAAATGATTTATTCTGAATACACCCATTCTGAGATCAAGCAGATGATCTCTAAGATCTTGAAGTCCTGTTTAAAGCTCTGGAAGAGCCTGGTGTGGTGGTGCACGCCTTCAATCCCCCCAGTGAGACAACTCTGTGAGATCAAGGCCGTCCTGATCTACACGGCGAGTTTCAGGCTAGTGTGGGCTACATAATCTCCCAAGTAGATAAATTGGTAAATAAATAATGAGACAGGGGAACTGTTTCTCTTTTTGTTCTTTAATGTACTTTCCATTTTTTGAAAATGGACTTAAAAGCCCCCTTCAGCACTTGCTCAGGGGCTAAGATTGTTTTAATTCTTTGGGCTAAGTCTAAGAAAAGGGGCATCTGTTACAGCTGACATCTACAACACAAGACAGCAGGGTGCTCTCAATGATGAAGGCTTTGCACCAGCGGGTTTTTTTTTTTTTTTGCCAGAAATCTGATAGGAAGGAGAAAAACTAAAAACAATTTTTACAAATTTTTATGAGAAATACGCAAATATCATTTGATGTTTCTTCTTTAAAATTTTTCTCTTGAATATTGACAGATCAGTTACCCAACAATATAAAATGCTAGCATAGTTTTCAGTCTACTTGATTCCGAAGGCCGGTCTTTTACTCCTTTCCTCTCAGTCTCTAGTTGGCCAGCGTGTGAAACCTTTATACATTACCAAAGAGCACCTCCAGCCTTGTGCGGCTCAATAATATGATATCTGAATCGTTGGGTTCTCAGATAACAAAAGTTCACCAATCAGGAACTTGTCCATCAGGACAATGACAAAGTGCTGAAAATGTTTAGAAACATTTTTAGTTTCTGTACTGATCACAAACAATATGTAGACTTCCCCATCTTACTACATTTTAGGTAATACTCCTCAACATAACGGTCTCTAATTTCATAAAGATTATTATTATTATTTTGAAATGGGGTCTTATTAGTAGCCTAGGGTGAACTCGAATTCACAGTCTTGCCTCAGCATCCTAGGAGTTGGGATTGCAGCTGTGCATTGTCACAACTAGTTTTGGTTAATTTTCACAAAGAAGAAAATATTTGGTTGTTTCTAACACTTTATATTCCCCTAAACAAAACAACTTCTGCCACTATAGCAAGGCCATACAAAACAAACCCCTTGCTTTTCATCAGAATGTCTAGTGCTAACTTTTGTAGGGGTGGAGAGGCATCTTATATGATCGCAAAATCTAGATTGGTCAGAAGTAATGTAGTGGATGTAGAGAAGATTAAGAGCTTGAATTTTTCGATGCTAAGATTAGGTCGAAGAGGACACATTTGTTTTAAAGTCATGGTGATGTTGCTCTGGACTTCACCGCTTAGAATCCCTTTGCTTTATACTCTAAGCTTAGCTGAAGAGAAGGGGAAAGGGTGAGAAATAAAGCAGATAGAAATCATTGAGCGCCGGTTGTGGTGGCGCACGCCGGTAGGATTTGCTGAAGGAGGCAGAGGCAGGAGCATCACGAGTTCGAGGCCAGCCTGGGCTACACATTGGGCCGGGCGGTGGTGGCGCACGCCTTTAATCCCAGCACTCGGGAGGCAGAGGCAGGCGGATCTCTGTGAGTTCGAGACCAGCCTGGTCTACAAGAGCTAGTTCCAGGACAGGCTCCAAAACCACAGAGAAACCCTGACTCAAAAAACCAAAAAAAAAAAAAAAAAAGAAAAGAAAAGAAATCATTGAGCGCTATGGGACAGACCATCTGTACGTACTTCTCTGTGTGTGTTATTAATTTTCAAAGCAATTAAGTTTTGTGTGGAGGCCTGAAATTATGAGCCTATTTCCACGTTGACCAAGTCAGATAGTTGGGACTTCCCTCTAGTTCTTTCAAGGTTTGGTGCTTCTACCTCAAAACAAAGGTCCCACCTAGATGTTGGTCAGAGAGTTCTGCTCTCTCAAGGTTATTGTCATCAGGTGTGGCTGATAGCTAGACTTTGTGCTCCAGGAATAAAGAAGTACATCTGTTCCTACCTCAAACAAAAGTCTAAGGATCCAACTAAGTTCCAGTTCCCTTTTTGGAGATAACCTGGGATTCCACCCAGAGAGTGGTTTGCCTACAGATTGTTTACATCTAGGGTGTAAGTGTGACTTGTTTTGTTCTAGCATCAGAATGTTTAACTATGATGTAGCATGAGACTTTCAATTGGTATGTTCATTTCCTTGCGTCGTGTTAATGCAGTTTTTTTTTTCTTACTCCTACCTTTAGGGGTCAGGGTATTTTAAGCAGTTGGAAATTAAACAGGGACAGATTTTCAGACTCACTGGAATTCCCTCCTGATACTATTCTATATATTTCTCTGTTTTATTATTTTCATTCACATCTTCATATTCTTTACCATATTTCTAATCCCCATACCATTACCCTGGCGAGAGGTATTTTTGTCATGGCTGGTCCCCGACAGTATTGTTTTGTTTTTTGGGTTTTTTTTTTGTTGTTCGTTTTTTAACATTTGAGCACCTGAAGGTTTGACAATATAATGGTGGACTGAAGCATTTTGGCTCAGTTGCTGCTTAGAGTACTGTCTTTTGAGAAAAGCAAGCAGAGAGGACAGTTGTGGATGACAGGCAAAGGAGAGAAGAGAACAAGAAAGAAAGGAGAGAGGAAGCAGGGAGTGGGAAGGAAGTAAAAGGAGGTAGAGGAGGAGGCAGGATTGGGAAGATGGAAAATGATGGGATAGGGAAATGACAGGGAATAAAAGGTTAAATGTTGGCCTGCGTGGGTGGCAGAGGCAACAAGGATGCAGTTGGAAGAAAACATTAGAAATTCCTGAATGGAGCCAGGCAGTGGTGACACACGCCTTTAATCCCAGCACTGGGAGGCAGAGGCAGGCAGATTTTCATGAGTTCGAGGCCAGGTTGGTCTACAGAGCTAGTTCCAGGACAGGCTCCAAAGCTACAGAGAAACCCTGTCTCGAAAAACCAAGAAAAAAAACGAGGCGGTGGTGGCGCACGCCTTTAATCCCAGCACTCAGGAGGCAGAGGCAGGTGGATCTCTATGAGTTTGAGACCAGCCTGGTCTACAGAGCTAGTTCCAGGAGGACAGGCTCCAAAGCCACAGAGAAACCCTGTCTCGAAAAAGCAAAAAAAAAAAAAAAAAAAAAAAAGAAAAGAAAGAAAGAAAGAAGGAAAGAAAAAAATTAAATAAATTCCTGAATGGAACACAACTGTACTGTGCACTTGCTGGTTTTATTATCAAAAGAAGCCCAAAGGGGTGGTGGTGGTGTGAAGATGATGTTGGTGGTGGTGGTGGTGTGAAGATGATGTTGGTGGTGGTGGTGGTGTGGTGATTACGATGGTGTGGTGATGGTGGTTGTGGTGGTGATGGTGGTTCCTGTTATCCAGGCTTTAAGATACTGGATAGTAGATAATTTTCTCTTCCGTAGTGGAACTTAGTGTCATGTCCCAAAGAAACTGGGAGCAAATGGCTAATAGTGGTGCCTGTTAGCATACCGAAGTGCATGCTGGCCTCCAGACTGTCTCAGCATCTCAAGTAACCAGTTACAGTGTCCACCCTGCCCTCTGCCCTAAACTTGTCCAGCTCCTGGGCTTCCCTGTGACAGTGAATAATGTGTTCTCAATGTAAACCCATGAGAAAAACGCTTCAGTTTGTAAGCTGCTAGTTTGTGAAATACACCATCACATCTTGCTCAAGATAGATAGCTCCTGGAGTAGAATAGCTGAGCTAATCTTAAGAAACTGTCTATCCTTGTAAATTTTACTGCCTTTGTTGTTCTTGCAAGACAATGGGTCCTGGGACTAATCTATAATTTTGCTTCTATAAAGACTGTTTCCTTGGTGGAGACTGTTAAGTATTTTCTCTTAGGCGAGCCTCTCCACCAGTGCAAATAATCCCGATCATACCTTATCAGACCAAATTAAAAGATGCCCATGTTTAATGGAGAAAACATGGAGGGGCTGGAGAGATGGCTCAGAGGTTAAGAACATTGCCTGCTCTTTCAAAGGTCCTGAGTTCAATTCCCAGCAACCACATGGTGGCTCACAACCATCTGTAATGAAGTCTGGTGCCCTCTTCTGGCCTACAGGCATACACACAGATAGAATATTGTATACATAATAAATAAATAAATATTTTTAAAAAAAAGAAAAAAGAAAAAAGAAAACATGGAGAGGGAGAGGGAGAGAGAGAGAGAGAACAGGGGAGACCACATGAAACCCAGAGACCATGTGTTTATTCTCTGGGGGGCAGTTTTAATAGCCTGTGGGAGTAGTCTTGACCTTTCCTGGGGAGGAGTCACTGTCTGGCGGCTTTCTCAGAGTTTGAGTTTGGATAGAGGCAACTCCCAGGGGAGGGAGCTTATTCATGAGCTAGGGTAAAGCCCTGAGCCAAATAGAGATAATGGAGACATCTATAGGATGTTTGTTGTGGTACAATGGTCTTTTATCCTGTGACTTGTATTATTTTTAATAACATGCTGATTGGTCAGTAGTCAGGCAGGAAGTATAGGTGGAACAACCAGACAGGAAGTAGAGGCAGGGCTACAAGAACAGGAAAATTCTGGGAAGAGCAAAGCTCAGTCTACAGTCACAGACACAGAGGAAGCAAGATGTGACTGCCTCGCTGAAAAAGGTATCAAGCCACATGGCTAACACAGACAAGAATCATGGGCTAATATAAGTTATAACAGTTAATAAGGAGCCTGAACGAATAGGCCAATCAGTTTATAATTAATGTAGGCCTCTGTGCGTTTATTTGGGACTAAACAGATGTGGGACCCGGTGGGACAGAAACCTCTGCCTCCAGGGTGTCTGTTGTAAAAGTTAGGCATCACCGGATGTGTAACTTTGTGGTTTCTGCCTTTATAAGCACAGGGCAAATATGACTAGGTGCTGCATTTTGAGAATCCTGAATCTCAGCTGCAGACCTGGTACCAGTATTTAATAGAGCCTCTTATTAGTTAAAACTTTTTCAAGGTCATGGTGAATCTCTGAGTGAGTCCAGACCCACAACACCCTTCCTCCAGCTTCTCATCCCTATATAACTCTGCCATCTTGAGCATAGGCTCTCTTTGCTCTCAGCCCTCTTCAGCCCCTCTCTTGGTGCTCTCTCCTCCCTTTCAGTCTCTTGGAGCTCTCTCCTCCCTTTCTCTCCACACCCCGCTCCCTTCTCCTCTCACAGCCCACTTCAGTCTTCTGACCATGGTTCTCTCTTGATTCTCTCCCTGCTCTGGACTCTTCCGCATGCCTCTGACTGTATTCCCCCTCATCTCTACAACACAACCCTTCCCAACCACAACTCGAAGCAGCCATTTCCTCTCTTTATACACTGAGAATCTGTTTTTTTTTTTTTTTTGTTTTTTTGCCAAAGCAGCCTTTGGGCTCCTCTCAGTGTCTCCAAAGATTTCTAAAATTCAGGGTGGGGGGTAGAAAAATACTGGGGAGTCCCAGCAGAGCCCATCATACGATGCCTGGAAAATCAGGCTCCCTTTTTCTTAGTTTTGGGGTTCTTAGTTTCGTCAGTAAAAGAATTTAAGAATAGACACAAATAGGCTGGAGGACAAGGAATGAACTCAAGCAGAAACTCAGGCCAATTTATTAGAACTTAAAAGGAGAACTCCAGGGCAGTCTGACTGTAAATACATCACAGCTGCCTGCAAGGAAGAGGAGAATGGAAAAGAACAAAAGCGGCCCTGCTTGAAATAAAGCAGCATGAAGGTCAGCCACCTGGCGGCAGGCTGGGACACCAAGCCTTAGAACAAAAAGCTGGGAGGCACAGAACACTAGTTAGAAAGTTGAAAGTCCCTGGCCAGCTGAGAAGTGGTTACTGCATTGGGAGTTAGGCCTCAGAAAGGTGGGTAGATCAGCTGAAGCTCATGGAGGCCGGGAAAGACTAACGTCCTAGCTCATGCTAGTCAGGCTGGAAGAATTCTCCACAAGGAGAGGGGGCTCAGTGTGCGTAGCATTTTCCCGTTCAACAGACTGGCTAAAGCCAGACCTCAGGGAGCGCAAACACTTGACTCAATTTACTTACTAAAATGCAAACTTCATGGAGAAGCTCATGCACAGCCTAAAATAGAATGATATCCTCCCCGACCACAGGTCAACTGAACTGACCAAACCAAAGCTAAAGCAGAAAGAAACCAGCAAGGGAATGCTGCTCCACATCGTGGGAAAACAGTTGTTCAGATAACCCTTTTTATTTTGGGCAAGTTTACATGGGGCATTAAGGCTAGAGAAGAGAGCAGATCCTCAGGAAAAAAAAATTAGCAGCATTTGCAAATGTAACCTTAGAAATCCTATTGTTTGGTATATTGTGGTAAGGCTTTGAACTCAAAGGACAAGTCCCATTAAAACAAAACAAAACAAAACAAAACAACATCAAATCCTCAAAAGAAACCTAATTTACTTCTGGCGTTTTTTTTTTGTTTGTTTGTGTTTTTTTTTTTTTTTGCAACTGATAAGTGAATAGATGCCCCAAATCTGCTTATCTTTCTGAGAATTTTCCTTTATGTTTAAGTTGTGTATCAGTGTGTGTATTTGCAAGTACGTGCCATTGCCTGAGGAAGCCAAAGGTATCAGACCTCCTGGACCCAGAGTTATAGCTATTTTGAGGCACCCAACATGGATTCTTTGAATCGAACTTCGGTCCTCAGAAAGAGCAGTAAGTGCTCTTCACTGCTGAGCCATCTCTAGCCCATGTTGTGAGAATTTCGACAAGACTAAAATCCCTTTAGAAACGGTGCTCCTCAGAAGTAGCTTATTCTTGTGTAGGGAGATGAGTTTTGAGAATTTGGAAGTAGAATCCTCAGGACTGGTAACCATGACAACAGATGGGCTTCCTGTAGGGGTCAGTATTCACTTCAGACTTATGAAACACAAGCACAATGTGACATGGAGTCATAAAATGTAAGCCAGTTTATTGTACTATTGACCAAAAACCATTTTGGACTCTAAATTTAAAAACCATAGAAATGATAGCTAAAGCATAACCCTCACATAGATCATGCTCCAAATAACTATAGTGACTATTGAGAGATGTTTGAACTGTCAAAAGACATTTACTTGTACATGTCTCCAAGAATACAGTCTCCATCTTAGCATGTTAGCAAAGAGTAGATCAAAAACTGGATTCTTCTGGTTGATGGGACTATGGCCCCTTTAAGAACTCCGAAGTACTCTATCTTTCAAGGACACATAAACTGATTTGCTCACACGTAGGAAAATGAAATCTCTGGAAAACTCATTAGACTAGCAGTAATCTAGACAGTTTTTAAAAACTGCAACTCGTTTCTCCATATGGAAATTGAGGATTTCCTTCCTAGCACAGCACGAAACTGTTTAGGGGATACTGCAAGATATGAGGTTTGCAGGGTCCTTGTCAGGAGTGCTAGATCCGAGAGCAGGATTGGTGCTCCAGATACAGAGTTTCATCAGGAGCAGAGATGGGATAGTAAGGAAAGATTCATATACATGGGAGGAAGAAACCAGAGCAAGGACGAAGTTCAGGAGCTCCAACAGCGACTGCACACAGAATCAGGGCTTGTATGGCCCATAGCCTTTAAGGGCTTTAAGGGATATTTACATAGCAGGGGCTCTCTGGCGTATGCTTGGTCTGTCTGTCACATATAGTTCTAAATATGACTTCATGCTTCCCATGTTTCATTAGCGTCTTAAGTCTCCACCAAGTGGTGTACAATTTTGGTATTATACTGAGTCATACGTCACCTTCAGACACTCTGGGATGCCAGTGTTGACAAAGTCTATCCAAAAGTATCAGAACTATGAATATTTTCACTATGCTAACATAGGCTAATACTACTGTGGTACTAATGCCAGAACAATCCCCCGTAATAAAAAAATGCTAAAGTGCAATATCTCCTTTGAATGTGGATGCGAAAATACTCAAGGAATGCCACAAACTTAAATGCTGCAGCATTTTAAAAATATCATACAACCACGGTCAAGTGGGATTTACCTCAGGAGTGAAAGGCTGGTTCAGCAGTGAAAATCCACAAATCTGGTATTCCACACCTGCAGAAATAACCAACAAGATCATACGATCATCTCAATGCCAAAAAGCAAAATCTTAATTTTTTTCAAGGTATCCCTTCTAATTTTTTAAAAAATAATATTTTTACTGTTTGAGGAATTTTTATCAAAACAAGAATTTTCTAACCCAATTACATTTCCTTGACCAGTATTGATTCTATTACTCATAACAGAACTGACATGGATCGCAAGCTGTTCCACAGTAAAGAAAGTTAAAGACAGAAACCCTTTGCCTTTTGTCGTCTGCTGAAAGCTCTTTTCCAAACTCTGTAAAACATTACTTTGTTTTTGTATTTTACTTGTGTGTATGTGTGTGTGTGTGTGTGTGTGTGTGTGTGTGTGTGTGTGTGTGTTTGCTGTTTTAAAATCAAGTAGCCTAGGATTGGAAAGATGACTCAGTGGTTAAGAGCACTGACTGGTCTTTCCTTCGTTCAATTACCAGCAACCACATGGTGGATTGCAACCATCCATAATGAGATCTGGTGCCCTCTTCTGGCCTGCAGGCATACATGCATTGAGAACACTGCATACTAATAAATAAATATATTTTTTAAAGAAAAATCAAGTAGTCTAAAACTAGCATTGTTTGCTAGACCTGGCATTTGCTCCATAAGGTTTAGTTTTCTTCCTTAAATTGGGTTACAAAACATTGCGTTTGTATGTGGTTTTTTCATACACCCTTTGCTATGCTTAGGCCCTAACCTCACCCTGCATAAACCTTCCCATTCCATAAATCAATAATTTTTAGTGATAAAAATCATTTCACAAAAATAAGAATAAAAAGGACTTTATTGACCTGTGTCTTAGTTAGGATTACTACTGCTGTGATGAAACACCATGAACTTGGGAAGGAAAGTGTTTATTTCGCTCACAGTTGCGTGTAACACTTCGTTATCAAAAACAGTGAGGACAGGAACTCAAGCAGGGAAGGAACTGAGAGGTAGGAGCTGATTCAGAGATCATGGTGGGTGCTGCTTACTGGCTTGTTCCTCATGACTTGCTCATCCTGTTTTCTTATAGAACCTAGGACCACCAACCCAGGTGTGGCAGCACCCACAATGAGCTGGGTCCTTCCTCATTGATCACTAATTAAGAAAACTCCTTAAAGCTGGATTTTATGGAGCCCCCCCCCCTAAGGCTTCCTCCTCTCTGATGGCTCTAGCCTGTGTCAAGTTTACACAGAATTAACCAGTACAACCTGATAAAGGTTATCTATGAGAAACCCACAACTGGCATCATACTCAAATACAAACCACTGAAATATTACTCCTTGTTCTTCTCCCAGAATAAGTAACAAAATAAGGATGCAAATTTTGCCACTGCTATTTGATATTTCTCTGTAATATAAGACAAGAAAAAGGAATTAAAGCCATCTAGATTCTCAGATGATTTTTTTAAATCTGATTTGTATCTAAAATGCGTATGAAATCACTCATAAAAGTTTTTTGCATTAGTAAGTGAGCAAAGCTTTGGTATATGAGATCAATATAAACATTAGTTTTATTTCTATATACCTTCAACAGGAATCCAGAAATGAAAATAAGAAAAATAGCAAACGGGCTGGAGAGATGGCTCAGCGGTTAAGAGCATTGCCTGTTCTTCCAAAGGTCCTGAGTTCAATTCCCAGCAACCACATGGTGGCTCACAACCATCTGTAATGAGATCTGGTGCCCTCTTCTGGCCTGCAGGCATAACATGGAGGCAGAATGTTGTATACATAATAAATAAATAAATATTTTTTTTAAAAAAAGATGTTTATCTTTAAAAAAACAAAAAAAAGAAAAACAGCAAACATTAGTATCAAAAAGTAAAATAATTAGGAATAAATTTAACCAAGATATGCCAGGCTTTAATATTTAAAATTAGGGCAGTATTAGAAAACAGTGAGTAAGATCTAAATAAATGGAAAGACATCTGTGAAATAGAGGGCTCAGTATCATTAAGATGTCTATATTATCCAAATTTGTCTATATTTTTGTTATGGTTTGAATAGGAAGTGCTACCCAAAGACTCACGTTTTAACACATACTCCATGTCTGGTTCTGTTTCTAGAGGTTGTGAAACCTTTAAGAGATGGGACCTGGCTAGAAGAATTCAGTTTTGCAGAGTGGGTCATAAAAAAGTAATAGCCTAGCCCTTAATTCTGACTCAGCTTTCTATTTCTAGTACAAAGTCATGCTAATGAGACTCTTCCATGCATTCCTGCAACCATGCTTCTCTTGCTATGGCGAACAAAGAAATCGCTCGAAAACCGTAAAGTGACCTAGTTAGATGACAGATTCTTTGACTGCTCATCTTTCTCTCCTCAAAATCGAACCCCTTCCTCATACTCTCAATATGTCCCTTTTAAATAACAACTCACAGATCTCAGTGAGACGATCCCGGTATCTCCCACTTGCAAGAGCAAGATATCTTTGGGTCCCTACCCTCTCCCCTATCTTGGTACATAGACTAGGTTAGACTAGACAAAGTCACACTGTTGGTGGATTTTTCTGTCCTGCCTGTCAGCTCCTAAATAACCACATGGAGAATTCTTATTAATTATGAAAACTGGGCCAATAGCTTGGGCTGTTTTTTTAGCAAACTCTTATGACTGAAATTAGCCCATTTCTGTTAATCTATGTGCTAGCCTGAGGTTCATTACCTCATCTATATACCGTACATCCTGCTTTCCTGCTTCCTCTGTGTCTCCTCATATTTCTGTCCTTCTTCCCCACAGCGTCCTCTATGCCTGGAAACCCTCCTAGCTGTTGGCCATTCAGCTTTTTATTAAGCCAACCAGAGTGACACTTCTTCACAGTGTACCAAAAGATCATTCCACAACATCCTACCATTCTTGAAAATTTATAAAATAAGAGAATTCCTTTGTTCTTTTTTTCTTTTTAACCTTTAGGTCCTCTGTCATGCAATAAATACAATGCAACCTTCTCTCCTAATGCAGCGCCCCTCTAGACCTGAATGCAGGCGCATCAGCGTCTGGGCCTTATTTCACGTAACTTAGCTTCTTTCTGAGTTTGGGAGGGAAGACTTTCTCTTTTTCTCAAAGACTCTGCCATTCTGTATAGTCTAATGCTCCTGTACTTCAATGGCCCTTCCTCCATGTTCACAAAGAGCTTTCTCCTCCCTCCTTCCCTCCCTCCCTCCCTCCCTCCCTCCCTCCCTCCCTCCCTCCCTCCCTCCCTCCCTCCCTCCCTCTTTCTCTCTCTTCATAATGATCATTCTGAAAGGCAATTTCACGTAAGCTCCTTTTCAAAACCAACTAACTTTCTGTTCTTCTGCTACTAAAAAATTTGGGAGTCCCACGTGGGATGTCATATGTTACCCAGGAAATTGGGTCCTCTCTTGAAATTTTTGTCTCATTAATAAAATAATTTAATTACAAACTCAGAAGTAAGCTTGGAGACAGTTTTATTAGATATTAAAAGGAAAACCACAGGGTAGGCAAGCTGTCAATTTTGGTAATTGCCCAGAAGGAGACAGAGAAACAGAAGAGAGAGCCATGCAATTTGTAAATAGGCACATGGCAGGGAAGAGAGCTTCAGAGAAACAGTGGAAGCATACTTAGGCTCTGGTCAGCACCCAGAGGCAAGACATTAAAAACAGAAAGGAAAAGCAGTTCAGAAAAGTGGTCAGAGTTAAGTCAGCTGCACGGCTGTGGCTGCATAGCAACTGTGCTAGGGGCGGGCTTTCCAGTGCCTAAATATAACCTCTCAAGTATGGCTATCCATGGTCAATACTACCCAAGATTATCATAACAAGTTTTATATACTTCATGCATTTGATTTTAAAGGACAGGAGATTAATGCTACTAGTTCCATAAATCTACCATTCTGTGAGATGAGGATTATGAATAAGGTCTCTGACTGGGTACACTGGCAGCAATGTAAGAGTGAGAAGCCTCGAGTGCTAATTAATATCTCCCAATGAGATGTCATTGACTGGAGTCTTCTTGGCTCCCCTCAAGGAAAAGATTCTCACTCAGAGTTAAGATGGAAACAGTATAGTTTGAATGGAACTGTAGAAATCAGTGCTTCTGCTAACAAACCTATCTAATGGCATGGAGCTGGGATGCCAAGTCCCATCGTACAATTTGGCAATTTAATTCAAACTAACTTGTGGAAAATGGCAAGTGCCTTCTACCATCTTAAGGCTTGGGAAGGAAAGCTAACGATTAAGGATGATAAGTTCACTCCGTCTTTTAGATTCAATCAAAGCTATCCTTTCATGGCATGTGTACCACTGCCTTACTTACTACTGAAAGGGCCCGTACAACAACACTCTAATAACTATAGCATCGCTAGTGAACCCTGTAGCCTCCAGTTAATTCTAGTATGTTTCTAAACCTGACCTTTGAAAGGTTATATATTCTTAGAGCAAGGGCAGCAATCTGGATACCAGTGAAGGTGTCAAGGCCATGGCAAGACTCTCCTGTGATGATTCTGGTGAGCAGCTTGCTGGAAGAACAGTAAAAGGAACATGTCAGATGGTTGGATTGACTATTGCAGTTATTATGGGAATCATTGCTTTGAGGGCTATGGCAGCAACAGCTGGAGTGGGGCTTCATAAAGGAGTTCAAATGGCTGAGATCGTAGGAGACTGGCATAAACTTTCAACAGAACTTCGGACTGGGCAAAATTGCATTGATAATGAGATAGTGAATGCCTTAGCTGAGTTGAGGCAAGCTGTTATGTTGTTAGGGGACCAGTTAGACATATTGAAGAGCAGATAAAATTAAAATGTGATCGGAATGCTTTTTCTTATTGTAGTCTGTGTTACACCTTTAATGTTTAATGGAAGCAAGTATGATTGGGATAAGGCTAAAATGCATTTGATGGTGAAAGACCCCCGGAGTTGGGAGACTCTCACTCAAGTCTCGAGATAACACGACTTCCCAGGAACTCACAAGAGACCGTCCTTGCTGCAATCACACGAGGTTTATTGACAGGAGCCAGCCCTCTGGGGCCGAGACTCATATCCCATGCAGGGGAGGAGTTCAACCCCAAGTAGCTGGGAGAGGGAGTATTTAGGGGAAGAAACCACAACCCAAAAGGGGGTAGGGAGGGCCTCATTGGAAAATTCCAGAAATACCAGTGATCATTGAAAAATTCTGAAAATACCAGCCATAATCACGAGGGGGTAACTTCCCGTTTCTCAAGATTATTCTCAAGATTATAATCTAACTTTATGGTCAGCTAGTTCCTGGAACAGAGTCACTGAACCGGCTAACCTAGATTTTTGATTCTTCTCCCCGTACTTAGATTTTTGGCTCTATTTTTTTTTTCTGCTAGAATTTTGGCTCTATTTTTTTCTCCGGGTCTTTCAATGGGTCACCCTAATTCCTCTCAAATGGCTTATGATTTACAGAAAGAATCAAGGAAACTTTTGCAAAGAAGTTGCCTGATATGATAGGAATGGCTGTTATGGAAGGTCTTACAGATGGCACCGCATCATTCAAACCAATGAATCACTTTAATAGGTTTCTTATTCTAGCAGGTGTTGCTCTTGTTCTAGCAATAGTAACTTCATTGGCTTTAAAATGTGCTTTGATCTACTTACATAAGATTGTAAAACAAAAGGCTAGGGAAAGGCCATATGTACTGTGAGGTTACATTATTAATTTCTGTGTAAAGTTAAGGGGGATCTGTGGGAGCATTCCCACTGGGCTATATTTGGTCTGGCTCCAGAGTGCTAGCACCTAGCTCTAATCCATATTTTGTTTAACAGATCCCTTTTGTTTCTCTTGGTGCCCTATGTAAATCTTGTCTGAGACGTTCCCAAAGGTGCAAAGCCTATGCAAAACTTAGTTAGAAAACAACCCAGAAAACTGTGGTATTTTCTTATCCAGAATTTGCACTTGGTATTGTTCCTTTGGAAGCTTGGTCAGGTTGTTTTGAAGACATGGAAATCAACTTGCTAAAGTGTAAATGGGAGAACAATAAAAGAAGCCCTTACTGAAGGGAAGCAGTTCAGTCCTTAGGGACAGATCCACCCTACAGACAAGCAAGGCTACATTCATTCTTCCAAGGACCCGCATGAACACTGTCAAGCTTGGAGGCCAGTACTTTTACATCCACTGAAACAGTCCATTGAAACAGATTTTTTTAAAAAATAATTTTAATTTAATTTTATTTTTTTGAGACAGGGTAGCTCTGGCTGTCCTGGAACTCACTCCACAGACCAGACTGGCCTTGAACTCACAGAGGTCCACCGGTCTCTTCCTCCCAAGTGCTGGGATTAAAGGCGTGCACCTCTTTGCCCCATGCTCTTGAAAGTTTTAAATGCAATTTCTATCCATACTGCCTTCTTGTTTTTGAAGAACTAGGCACGTCAAGCTTAAAATTCATATTGCACTGCAAATAGAAAATCTTGATGAAGCAGGATGTTTTGGAGGACACATAACTTACTAAAAACAAAGCAGCGTGAGAACTGCGGAATGAAGAGCAGAGAGTACAGGAGTCCAGCCATATATTCCTGGCCAGTGAGTTTTCACCCAGGTGCCAAAGCTATTTCCTAGGGAAAGAACCATCTTTTCAACCAGTGATGCTGACGCACTGAGTGCTCAGACAAACAAGAAAGAGTTTCATTCTTATTAAATACAAAAAGTAACTTGAAATGGATCAAACACCCAAACATAAAGCTATTAGAAAGAAACACTGGTGCAACTGTTCATGGAGTTGGGTTAGAAACTATTTAATTAGAGAAAAAGATTATTAGTTTATTTTATGGGTATGAGTGTTTTACCTGCATGTATGTATGCATACCACATGTGTTTCTGGTGTCTGAGGACAGAAGAAGGCAGTGGATCCTCTGGAACTGGAGTGATAGATGGTTATAGGACACCACGTAGAAGCTTAGAACTGAGCATGTTCCTCATCAAGAGCTACACATACTCTCTCTCTTTTTTTTATTATTATTATTTCTTTTTAAAGGGCTTCTATTTATTATCTTTTGTGGGAGCCAGCCATGATAAGCTAAGTATGGGCAGGTCACCCAAAGGAAGTTCTTTATATACAACCACTATCACCTGTCAGAGTAGGACTTGGCCATCGATAAATTTAAATGGAGGCCCGAGTCTCAGTAGTTTACCCTGAAGCAATACCTGGCTACAGGAAGAATCACAAGCTGGGATTACTTGACCCCCACCCCAAAACAGACCATCCAAAGGAAATGCCTAACATTCTAACCACTGTAGATAGGACCGCCTGCCAGAACACACTCACCATGACACCCCTAGACAAATGTCAGCCGCAGGGGTCCTAAACCTCAGAAACCCCTCACCCCCACCTTTACTACTATAAAAACCCAATTCTAACTGAGTTCGGGGCTCTCTGTTTATTCCAATATGTTGGACATGCGGAGAGACTGAGTTTGCAAACTTGCTTAAAATAAAGGCTTTTTGCTTTTACATACGGGACTCCATCTCCTTGTTGGCTTTTTGCGGGGACTTCACAGATTTGGGCATAACATTTATTATTGTTTTATTTTTAATAATATAGTTTAATTACAACATTTCTCCCTTCTCTTCCCTCCCCAAAAATTCTTTCACATACCCCTCCTTGCTTTCTTCAAATTCATGTCCACGTTTTTCACTAATTGTTATTGCATGCATATATGTATATGCATATATATTACTAAATATAGCCAGTTAAGTCTGTATAGTGTTACTTGTATGTATGTTTTCAGGGATGACCATTTTGCAATGGACAACAAATTGCTGTGCTCTTTTCCAGGGACGAACAGTTCTCTTGCATCCAGCTTTCCTCAGTAAGAAGAACAAGTACTCTTAACGAATGAGCTGTTTTTCCCCATACTGTACTTAAATTGGACATTGTAATCCTAAGGGGGAAAGGAAAAAAAGGGACAGATCCATCCTGGTCAAAACTGCAGATTTTCTGTGATTAACAAGGTCTGTGTATCTTGGGATAGCCTGGAGTTCCTGACTTCTTTCCCAGCCTGCCAAGTGCTAGGATTAAAGTTGTGTATCATGATGCCAGGCTAGAAGCAAAAACTTTGTATTTTAAAGCACGCTATTGGAAAAGTAAAAGTATTGCTCAAAGAATTGGAAAAACCATTTGGAAATCATATATCTGAGATGGGTCTTACATCCAGAATGTGTAAAGAACTCTTACAGGTCAGCATCAAGACGCTAACAACCTAGTTTTAAAAGGGCCAACGGACTTAACCTTAGAACTTTCTCCAAGTAGATGAACAGTGGACCATAGGTGCTGGAGAAAACATTTAACTACCAATGATCATTAAAGAACTTTCCATGAAGACAACGATGAGATACTAATTCATACTTACTTGGATGTCTATAAGTAAATAAATCAAAGTCGAGAAATTAGCAAGAACTGAGGATGATACAACAAGCTGGAAGCTTCATAGTTCCTTGTGAGAATGTAATATGGCGTAACTACGTCGGAAACATTTCAAAACATCTTAAACCTTTACACAAAGAGGTATCACAAGATTCAACAGTTCTGCTCACAAGTTTGTGCAATAACTAAAAGACAAGTTCATTAAAAATATTACACAAAAGTTTTCACTATAGCATTTTCCTTAACGGTCAAGATGTGGAAACAGTCTACATGTTCAACAACTGATGCACAGCAAAGCTGAATTTAGGTTTCTTATTCATTGGGAAATGACTTAGGCACAGAACTATTACAAGTCTCAACATGGGAATAGATTGGAAACATTTTTCAGTGAGAAAGAAACTGGATACCAACGGGCACACACTGCATCCTTCTGTTTATATGAAATGCCTCCAACAGAAAAATTCATAGAATTAGAAAGCGGATCAGTAACAAACTGCTAGGCACTTCAGCAAAGGAACTGGAGAGGGACTGCTTGACAGGCATGGGGATGAGGGTTACGTTAGCATGTTGAAGACTGCACCTGATGATGGCATTACTGAGTGGTGACAGTTGCACAGCTTGATGAATGTACTGAAAAATCACTAAATTGCACACTGTCAAGTAGACGATATCAGATTATGGAAATTTCGTGTTAATGAAAAAAATCATATGCTTGTAGACTGTTAGGAGCATTCGGCAGGACCTGTGTGAAAGGGCCTTTCCAAAGATGAAATATTTAAGATCTCATTAAGGGCATCATTAAGAAATGAACATGTCTAATTGCTTTGATGGTAGGAGATCACTAATTTTGAACACCAATTAAGCAAAATGTTACCCCTCAGAATGAATGACACTCTTCTCAGTAGTAAATTTATATTACAAACAATTACCCTGTACTATTATATTTTGAATTTCAGTTAAAATTTGTGGAAACGTTTTCTCTCTAGCCGTTGAAATGCCTAACAGGTGTGATTTCTCATTTTGATCTGGAGAGTCTAAAATATTAGCTGTTTGGCTAGTAGTATGTATGAATATATATCTGTAAAGGTATGTTTGCATCTATGTGTGTATATGTATCTATGGTATATATATGATTATAAAACTTGCTATATAAAAGACCTACTCACTTTGGAAGTATTTATATTTCCCCACAATTCTTTTTGGGTAAGAATATGAATCAAACTGAATATTATTTCCAGTTAGAGGATTCAATGCAGAATTCTATACTATACATAATAATACTAATTAATGATAGCAAAATGAGAACACCTGTATACTTCATTTCATACTATGATTAAATAGTATGTTTTCCACTCTAAATCAAAGAAATACAGAACTACCTTTATAACTTAGCTAATATTTTATTTCTCACACTGGGCATTTTCAGTTTTAATGTAATCTATAGCACAATTCTTTAACTTTTACATAAAAGACATCTGGGAGCAGCTAATCCTGTTACAGCATTTGTCTTGAGTTTTTGTGCTGTTCTGAAGCTCCTCTTTCGGAGGATAGCATCAGATGCTCATAGCATCCCTCCAGTCCTGGCAATGGAAGATGTTTCTAGACACTGCTGAAAGTGTACCAGAGGACAAAATCCTTGACTAGTAACTGAACACTTGTGTGAAGCAACGATGGGCCAGTGTACTGGTGATTCTAAAGATAAGAATTATCTCAGAAAGCCAGATGGGAAGGAAAAAGAATTATACTGACTATAAGAAATACAAGGTAAAAAAAGGCCTTCAGGGAAAGACTCTTTTTTTTTTTTTTCTTGAGACATGGTTTCTCTGTGCCGCTTTGGAGTCTGTCCTGCAACTCACTGAGACCAAGCTGGCCTCAAACTCACAGAGATCCACCCTCTTCTGTCTCCAAGTACTGGCATTAAAGGCATGCGCCACCACTGCCTGGCCCAGAATAAACTCTTATTCCCTTCAAGATGAGAGCTGTGGCATTTGTATCAGTACCAGCTTGGCAATTTTCATTTCAGATATAATGTTTGAAGAATACAAGAGTCCCAACATGTTGAAAAAAAAAAAGCTTTGAAAGATATAGTTAGATGTATGCCATACCCCAATTCTTCAGTGAAAGCCCCTCTTTTTTATTTTCTCTTTACCACACATTCCTGTAGCTTCTGCCTGAACTACAGGCTCCTTTTGGAGCAAAACCCCCCTAAATGCCATCTGCTACTGTTGCTTTTCCTGTTCCTCCAGCTCCACTGAGATTCCTTGAGTTTTCCTTCTTTGTGGTGGTTTGGATGAGAATGACTCCTACAGGCTCACGCATTTGAATACTTGGTGGAGTTGTTTGAGACAGGTTAGGAGGTATCGCCTCTTGAAGGAACGAGTTGTGTCACTAGGGGCGGACTTGAAGTTCCAAAGCACTCCTATCATTCCTTCTCTCTCTCTCTCTCTCTCTCTCTCTCTCTCTCTCTCTCTCTCTCTCTCTCTCTCTCTCCCCTCTTCTCTCTTCTCCTTTTCCACCCACCTCTCTCTGACTCATGGTTGTAGATCAAGATAAGAGCTCTCAGCTGTTTCTTGCTCTGCCACCATGGACTCTAATCTCTTGAAACTGTAAGCAAAGTTAAATGTTTTCTTTTATAAATTGCATTGGTCAGATGTTTTATCATAGCAATAGAAAAGTAACTAAGACACTCTTCTTCAAAGCATAGTCTTTCTCGGGCTATCTCTGGACTATCTCTGTGTCCAGTCTTTGCTGGTTCTCCCTACACATTCCCCTGCTTCTTTCTCTCTACTGCTCTTATGATATTTTCCCTTGAACTTTTGCCCGCTTACTTGACATCTGCCCTTGAATATCCAAGATATTCTCAAGTTAAATTTGCCCTTTGCTACTCTCATTTATTATTTTTAATTTCTCTTTTTGTTAGATGTGTCCTATGTAACCTGGTAAAACTCTTTGTTCGTGTTTTTCTTCCTTGGCTTTCCTTGGATAGTGTCTTTGTAGAATTTCCATTGTTGAATAGAATTCTCACTAGAGGGCGCACAAGTATCACTTTTATGTAAAACACAGGCCTAGTAAGGGAAAATACTGAACAATTAAAGTAAGTGCTTTTGAATATATCTGTTCTCCGACTTTCCTTCCTTTCCTCCCTTCCTCCCTTCCTCCCTTCCTCCCTCCCTCCCTCCCTCCCGTCCCCCTCCCCCTTCTTTATTTAATTCTTTCTTTCTGATAAGGTCTCCCTCTGTAGCCCCACATGGCCTGAAACTGACTGTGTAGGCCAGACTGCCTTGAACATGTGATGATCCACTCAACTCTGCATCTGAAGTGTTAATGTTCCAGGCATGTGTCACCATGCTCACCTGTTCCTTGATTTTCTAGTCATCTTGATCAGAAGAGTTTATTTTTTATTTTAGACAGGGACTAATGTAGCACTGACTGGCCTGTAACTCTATAATATGTAGAGCAAGCTGGATTGGAACTCAAAGGGATATCAGAGGTATGTCTGTCTCTGCCTCCTCAGGGCTGGGATTAAAGGCATGTGCCACCATGTCCGTTAGAAGAAAAAAATTAAAGATTACAAATGTAAATTTGATTTGCATAGAGCATGATCAGTTAGTTCCTCAATGGAAGTAAGTATATTGTTTAGTATATTAAGATTTAAAGCAAATAAAAGTAACATGATTACATGCCTATGTCTTGGTCTGGACTAAAATTCCTGTGACCTCTGCGGGTGCCAGGCATGCATGTGGTACATAAACATGCGTTGGAGTAAAGCACTCATACACATAAAAATAGAAGTAAATGGAAAGGTAAGGTATAATGCAACAGGAAGTGCTATAGCAAAGACACAGGAAAAGTTCCCTAAGAGCCCAGGGAGGAAAGTGGGAGGAACTCTGGTGACAGGGATTGTCACAGGAGACATTTGTGTATTCTGGACCAACTGGCTTTCATCACAGAGACGCCCCAGAATGTCTCTGGTGACAGCTTTGTGTCCTATTTCTAGAACGAATGTTCTGTTATCTGTTACTGCCCTAGAGTCTTTCTAGCGGCCTCAGGGCAGGTTTTAGATATTTACATACAGAAATCCTGGGGCAGGTTTAGCACCTCTAATATGGGAATCTGAAAACCAAAATGTTCCAAAATTTGAAAGTTTCTGAGTGCCTGTATGGTAGGGAAATCCCAGGGTTAAAAAGCAGGTGCACTAAAAATATTATACAGAATTACAGCTAGGCTCTGGAGTTAATGCAAATATGAGGGAGTTTTGTGTATAAACTTGAGACCCATCCCCAAGATATCTGTATATGCCTAGACAGATAATCAAAATCAGGAGGAATCTGAACTAGAAAGGGACACCCCGCCCTCTAGCATTTAGCACAGTGCCTACAAATAGGGAACAGCTACATGGTTATGGGAGGATTCAAAGGATGTGTTGGGAATGGATTCTTACTACACATACAGAAATGCAAAATCTAGAAAAACATCGGAAATGGGAAGTTTTTGGGTCTCAGCCATTTCAGATAAGAGATATCCAACCTATACTATACCCATTTAATATTTTCTCATCTATTTTTAGGGCCAAAGGACACCCACCTTATTAGTTTATTTGAGTTAGGTAAGGGGCATTAAAAAGAAAGACCAAAAAATTTGGACAAGCAAAAGACTAGCCTTGCACCAAAGAAGCCTGCTGCCTTGGGCCTGGGACCCAATCATTGGAACCCCATCAGGCATTCTTGAATAAACGGTGAGTTTCCATGAGCCCTTTGGCATAGGCGGCTTTAGCCTATGTTTGCTCCTTGAGAAAGGATGGCTAGGTTGTCAGAATGTTCTGATTTATGGGAAAACAACTGTCTCAAGTGTATGTCCTGTATACATCCATGTGTGGGTCTGCATAGCTATGATGAAGGATGTGCATTTGGACAAGCCAGATGAATACCTAGAGAAGGAAGGGCACGTAGCAAAGATGAGCATTCATGCTGCACAGTGATGCTCTTCCGCACTCCCCCAGAGCAGTTTCCAGAGCAGGAGCTGGCCGGCTGAAAACCCCAGAAAGCTGCATTCTCAGGCTCCCCCACATTGATGATTTCACAAGGATGACTTCACAGGCAATGAGACTGGTATGCTCTAAAGCTGTGGTTTCTCTTAATGAAAGAAATAAAGGGGATAACAACTGAAGACATGATTTTATTTAGATGCCAACATTTCAGTTTTCTCCAGGATAAGTGGCAGAGGGAGGAGGCAGGAGGCGTTGGGAAGGAAGCAACACTTGCATACACATGTTAAACGGGCAGGAGACGAACGGGATGGACAGCAAAGTCACATGAGTGCCTCTGCATTTTGGAAATATTTTGCGGATCTATACCTTTAATGTTCCTTTGTAAGAAGAGCATCAAGAAACAGACCCAAGATTTTAGCATTTTTATTAGGACCCAATTATTGGTTCATGAAGGGCTGGAGGGGAACTGCAAGAATTCTAGATTGTTCTGTCAGAATTTCAGAATAATACAATGATAGATGAAACATAGATAAGTCAACATAAACAAGGTGATGCTGTGGAAGCCAAGAATCTCCATAACTGGGTTTATGTATTGTGACAGCTTATAAATTAAAAATCTAGCAGATCCTAGGAAACAAACCCAGCCGCCACTAGGACTAATATAATAGAGGTGACTCCTCTATGAAAGGGGGAGTTTGGGCCATGTACTATATTGACAATGAAAAGGAAAGACATTTTGAAAATCGCATTTCATGATTACTCAGAGTGTCCATATGTCATATAATTTAAAAGTTGTTACGGACTGGACAGATTGTTTTCTTATTAAATTCACATGTTGAAATCCTGCTGCCCGGTGTAGTGGCGTTAGTGGGATCCTCTGGGAGGCGGTCAGGTCACACTGGACAGGGACCCTAATGGGTGGGATTAGTCTCTTCATATAGGAGACTCCCAAAGGCCCCCTCACCGCAGTAGGAGGACAAAGCAAGATGGCTGTCTGTGAATCAGGGATTGCCGCCTCATTGAGCACCCAGTCTGTTGGCCTTTGTCTTGTGTTCTCTGGCCTCCAGAGCTGTGAGAAATTACCCCACCGCTGTAAAAGCTCATTAGACATTACCCCAACCCTGTAAAGTCTATGGTGTTTTTCTGTATCAGCTTGACTGAGCTAAAACAAAACAAATGTTACTGCCCTAGACAAGTGTGCACCTGAAAGATACATTGACTATAAATTTCTATGTAAAAACTACCAACCTCCAAATCTTTGTATAAGCCCCCATTGTGAAATATTATTTAAAAGCACTGAGGCAGAATACATATGCTGAATAAATTGGGGGTGGTGATGCACAAGAAGAAAGTGAATGAGTTCAAATTCAAAGAAACAAAAGTGTCTTGAGTGATGAACCCCTTCAAGGGTTTTCAGAAGCCCGAGGACAGGTCTAAACCTCAAAAATGAGCGCTGCGGCATTTCGATGTAGCCACGCAAACCTGGAGAAACAAACTTCCCAGGCTCTGTTTCGCCCTCTGTACATGGGTGAGCGGAAGGTTGCAGAGTTGCCTTCCAGGCACAAATTATTATTTTTTGTTTGAGAGCAATACAGCAATAAGTGAAGATGAAGAAACATCTTCTCCCAACATCTTCAGTGCTAGACAATCGTGTTTTGTGGCCTAGGCATTATCCCATACCACCTCTCACTTGGTTGCCTTGCTGTTTGCAGCAGAGGACAGCCCTAGACTGTAGATTCTAGCAAAGGTGCTCTGAACATCGGGCCACCGTTCAGGACATCAATTTTTCTCTTTTATTTCTTACAGTGTACAGGGGAAGATTATAGACCTGGTAATTAGCCAAGCCTGAGTTTGAAATACAGTAATTACTAAGCCAGTGGACTGCAATAGTAACTCTTTCCTTATCTGCCAAAATAGGGCTATTTCCTTGAAAAATGAGAGTATTACTCAGCATCCAGATCAATATATTTGAGTTTTTTTCCTTCCTCTTTCTATTTTATAAGCCATCGGGACCTAACTAGAAAAGAAAATATATTTGAATATTTTTGGAGCCCAAAGCTATAGAAATCACTGTGGCTTCCCATAAAACTGTCAAACAAATGGGATGAAGCGAAGTCTCATATCAATAGTAAGATGCAGCCATCCTGCCAGCGTGTGAATTCTGGAGGGGGTTTTAGGCAAGAGATAGTAAACCAACATTCACCTCCAGGATTACCTCTGCAGAACATTATAACCTGTCGTTCTCTGCATGTGTGTGTGCAAGACTTCCTGAATGTTAAGGGAAATTCAAGCCGCTTCTCGGTGTTGTGTATTTGGAAACCTTAATATGAAGGCGGCCAGGGTCTCTTTTCAAGCCAAGAGGCCTGTCTCTAGCCCTCAAGAAGGTTAGTCAGTGTTGGGGCCCCCAGAAGCAGGTGCCCAGTGCCAGCCAGCCTAGCTTCCTCCTCCCACTTTTTTCTTTTTTCCTTTTTATCAGAGCTCCTGCACCCACCCCATCTGTCTGCTTCTTCTTTTCCATCTTCGCTTTCTCTCATAAGTGGTCAAAACGGGAAACAGAAGTATCTATTTGTTGCTTCGTGCTCAAAGGGGCTTTTTTTTTTTAAAAAAAATATTTATTTGCTTATTTATTTTTTATTAAAGGGTTTAAAAACAAAAATCTCCAACAAGGTTCTTCACCGGCTCATGCGCTGACCCCCCAAATCTTCTTGAAAAGCAAACCTCCCCCACCGGCTTGTCATTTGCTACGGTACTGGGGGAGAAGGGGGGTCTGCGGCAGGGCGAGCCGGGGCTGGGAATTGGCATCGTGTGGCGCGGCGCGGCGGGGCTGCCTAGCAGGGGAAGCCCGTCCCAGAGCGCGCGGGGAGCTGGCGGCGGCCGGAGGCGGCGGCTGGGACGCGGCGCGGCTGCCGCAGGGGAGCGGCGGCGGCGGGCGCGAGGGGCGGGGCGCACTCCGCAACTTCGGCCGCGGTCGCCGGGCGGGCGCTCTCGGCCCTGGCGCGCGCCGCTGCGGGGCTGCGGTGCGGTCAGCCTGGCCCGGGCCGGTTCACCATCCCGCGCCTCCTGCGCGCCCGTCGGGGACCGCTGGCGCCTCCCGCGGGGAGTCCTCGCCCACGCGTCACCCGCAGCGGCTGGGGGACCCTGGGACGTGCGGGGTCGCCAGGCCGAGCCGGGCGCCCCCCAGTGGCCAGCGCCGGCCCCCATGGCTGGGCCGCGCAGAGCCGAGCGGGCAAGGTGAATCCAGCCCCGGGGCCGGCAGCCGGAGCGCTTGGCTGGGGTGCCGGCTCCATGGGCAGCGGCGCTCGGCACGATGATGGACGTTAACAGCAGCGGCCGCCCCGACCTCTACGGCCACCTCCGCTCGCTTATCCTGCCGGAGGTGGGGCGCAGGCTGCAGGACCTCAGCCCCGACGGTGGCGCCCACTCAGTGGTGAGCTCCTGGATGCCGCACCTGCTGAGTGGCATCCCGGAGGTGACAGCTAGCCCCGCGCCCACCTGGGACGCGCCCCCGGACAATGTCTCCGGCTGCGGGGAGCAGATCAACTACGGCAGAGTCGAGAAAGTTGTGATCGGCTCCATCCTGACGCTCATCACGCTGCTGACGATCGCGGGCAACTGCCTGGTGGTGATCTCGGTGTGCTTCGTCAAGAAGCTCCGCCAGCCCTCCAACTACCTGATTGTGTCTCTGGCGCTGGCTGACCTCTCGGTGGCCGTGGCGGTCATGCCTTTCGTTAGCGTCACCGACCTCATCGGGGGCAAGTGGATCTTTGGCCACTTCTTCTGCAACGTCTTCATCGCCATGGACGTCATGTGCTGCACGGCCTCGATCATGACCCTGTGCGTGATCAGCATCGACAGGTAAGGGTCAGGCGGCCCGGTCCCAGGCTCTGCTGGGGATGTGCTGGGCGCTGAGCCCGCGCCAGCCTTTCCTGGGAGGATCAAGCCAGACTTCACCGTGGGATGAAGGGCTGAGCTTAAAATACAACCCCACACCCATTCCCTTACACCAACCAGGCAACTTCAAGCACAGACTAAGCACATCTTTAAAAGAAACCTTGAACTGTTTCTGGTTTAATGTAGTGATGATTCTAAGACCAGAGTTTTTAAAGCACCAACAATTCCATCAGGGGGTCCCTTTTTTTTTTTAAAAAAAAATTATTTATTTTTAAAAGAATTTGGTTTGATGCTCTCTAGCTTGACAAACCATTGCTGTGACCCACAAAATAATTTCTCTTTTTAAGAAATCAGTTAAGAGGGAAAAGGCACCGTGCTTCCCAGACTCTGGAGGATGAAGTAAGGCCTTTGACTGGCTCTAGCACTGGGTTCTTAAACCCTGCACTCTTACGAATGCTAATTTTGAATTTTGTTCTCATGAAAGTCTGGTTTTAGTTTCCTGCAAGCTTACGGACTAGAGCCTTACTCCTGTCTTAAAGGTTGGTTCTAGTCTTTCGTCATATTCCTTGGGAATCTAGGACTTTGATCTCGAGAACCCCCCCAGTGGAGCAATGAAGCAGTGGTTGACCATCTTTCGGGATGCTGGGGAAAGAAAAAACAAAAACAATAACACTGTTTTAGGGGTGGTGTAGGACCATCCTTGGAGTTTCTTCAGACTCTGAGGGTGTAGGATTTTGAGGTGGAGCTGCTCTTTGGCCTTGGACATATGCAAATGACAACTTGGAGTATAGTTTCAATACTCTCTGGCTACAGACAATTCGGTTTCATTTGTAACATAAAAATATGAAACCTCAATACCCACAGTTGAATTCTGCTGGTGACTTCAACCCAGCACAGGACTATATACCCTGTTGTGTTTAATGAAACAGAGAAATAGCTGCCTCTTTTCTTAGTGGACCCGCGGAACCTTCAAATGTGCAGCTCTTTCAGCCTGAGGAGAATAATTGATGCCTCTGCCTCTGAGATGACAGTGCCTCGGAGGATGCACAGGCGTGTAGCTGAGGTTTCTTCCCCATTTCTCCTTGAAAACACTGCTGTGCGTGGTTTGTTGTGTTTGAAATATCTTTCACTTTGCTGCTTGACCAGCATTTATCATTACTAAAATAAAGGTAACGAGAGGAAAGGGAATGTTTGTCAGGAAAAACATCGTAGTTGTATTTAGGTAGTGATTTAGACTTAAAAAAAAGATGATCCTGATATTTTTTGTCATGACAGGGGCTTCTGAGAGCAAACAAGGAATTATTTTAAGTCTGGAGCATGAACTGCCGATGTGAGAATATTGTCACCAAACTTGGCAGCTGAAGTTCTGAATTACTGTAGTTAAAAATGACAAAAACATATGCGTTTACAGTCTGGCTGTGGCAACAGGAGCTCAGAGTGTGCACTCGATATACATAATAAGTACATCCACGAGTGACATGCACAGACACTGACTGCTCAGCCAACCAGAAACAGTTCTCCCATGACTGGAGTCCTTGTAAGTGGACCTTAGTGCCATAAAACAAATACCAATTCATGATGCGAGTGATGGCGTTATAAGCCTTTCTTCATCTTGTAATTGGAAAATGATAAACAGCGTGCTGTGCTCACTTGTCCGCTGGTGCTTCTGTGGCTGTGGGCACATTCAGGTTCGGCTGAGCTCACCCTGTGATTCCTATACTTGGGCTAAAGGCATCCTTCACTCTGTGTGCCCATGCAATTTGGTACTATCAGGATATCCTGAAGACAGCATACAGGTTAATTCTTCTTGGCAAGATCTCAGCTTGTCATTAACTATATCCTTGTGACTGTTACAAGTTATGCCAATGTAGGCTATATTTTATCTTTTGTTCCTCCAAGAATTGACTCATTGGTGAATTCCCACCTAAATAGAATTTTAGATCTGCATATTATTTTTTTTAGATAAAATGAAGAATTGATGAAATTGGCAGAAATACTGATTTTTTTCTCCCAAGAACTTTCAACGCTAAACGTTAGAAGAATTAAAAATACATTTATAATTAAGGTGAATTATTTCGGAAAGAAGTAGTTCCTTCCGCTCTGCTGTGGGACATGCCAGATGACACAGAATGTACCTTCAAAACAATTTACTCTTCATCCATTCCCCGAGTAACTAAAATAGGTGGCATTGTACTTCACAAGGGCAACCAAGGACGAGTAACACTATTCTTTTTGGCTCACACTATGCTATTGTATAATTTTGGATATCTGTTGGAGGTATAACTGGCCAAAGTGAAACCTGAAAGTTTTCTTTACCATGCCTACCATGTTGGACTACTTGCCCTGTGTAGGCAGAGACTACTCATCGGTTTCGCTGGTAGCCCAGACCCAAATAATCACACAGAAACTATATTAATTACAACATTGCTTGGTCAATAACTTAGGTTTCTTATTAACTAACTCTTACATCTTAAACTAACCTATTTCTATTCATTTGTGTACCGCCACGAGGCTGTGGCTTACCTGGTAAGGTTCCGTTCTGGTGTCTTTCTCCTTCGGCAGGTACATGGCATCTCCCTGACTCTGCCTACTCTCTGTCTTAACTCTGTTCAGGTTTCCCCACCTGTCTTTGCTCTGCTAAGCCATTGGCGGCGAAAACAGCTTTATTTATTAACCAATGGTAATAACATATTCACAGCACACAGAGGGGAATCCTACATCTGCCCAGCTCTTTCTAATGCAAAACCATGTTATTCTCCATAGGCCTGAAAATTCCCATCCTGCACCTCTTTCAGAGAATGACTCATGTTCATAAAAAAAAGTAGTAACCATTAGATTAGAAAACTCTCTTTGCATCCTATCCCTTTGTAGTGTGAATTCTAATTGGTCTTTATAATAAAGACTCAGAGTCAGATATTGGGGTAAATGATGAAAGATAAGAGAGAAAAAGGAGCAAGCCATATAGGCACTTCTAACCTTGTCAGCTCCTCAGCCTGAAAAGGGGGTGAGATCCTATCTTCTCCTGCCTTATAGTCCTCTCCCCGCCCAGCCACATCACTTCCTGTTTCCTCCTCCCTACTCCTGGGATTAAAGGTTTGTGTCTCCCAAGTACTGGGATCAAAGGCATGAGATCCCTCAGTGCTCTTCGAGCAGATGAGGGAGGGTGACTTGATCGGGGGAGGGGGAGGGAAATGGGAGGCGGTTGCGGGGAGGAGGCAGAAATCCTTAATAAATAAATTAATTTAAAAAATAAAAAAATAAAAATAAATTGAAACTGGAAAAAAAAAGATTTGCAAGAAAGGTCCATGACTACCAAAAAGAATCCATATTATGTTTGAAAAATGTTGAACAATATTTGTTTCTCATGTAACATTTAACTACTAGCAATATTTGAAAAATCACAAAAATAAGCATAAAAACATTAAAATTCTGTTTCTAAGGCAAAAAAAAAAAAGGCATGAGATCCCAAGTGAAGGGATTAAAAGAAACCACTGCCTGGTTTCTATGGTTAACTAGCGGCTAGCTCCACCCTCCGATCTTCAGGCAAGCTTTATTTGTTAGAGCACAAACAAAATATCACCATGTCCCTTCTCAAAGACTTAGCTTTTTATTAATGCTTATACTCTGGTCTGTTTTTGTCTTTTCTTCTCTACGAGGTCAAACTTCAGTCTTAAATTCAACTTTCAGATGAATTTAAGAATTCATCATTTTGTCCTTATTTCCTTCTCTGGTTTTTATGCCACTTCATGGTTAAGCTCCAAGAACTGTCAACAACTGTATTTCCTTCTTCACTGTTCAGTGTGTGAGTTCAATATTACCAGATCTGCTGCAGTGTTTGAACTTGTCTCTCTAGTTTCATTTGCCCATCCCCATCCATTTCTTAAGAAAAGTCTATAATGATCCGTTATTATTATCGTCATCATCAGGGTGAACACAGATTTATTAATGAAAAGTGCTAAAGAACTCCTGAGAGTGAGAGAGACTGCAGGGAAGGAACAAAAAAAATCATAGTTAAGATAAAGTTAGGTACAACAAAATACACAAAGTTTCCCCCCTTTTTTTTCTTTTGAAACAAAGGCTTATTATGTAGCTCAGGCTGAATTTGAATTCATAATCCTTTTGCCTCAGCTTTCCAAATGTTGGATTACAGCTATGAAATGGCAATTGGCTATTAGATAAATCCTAAATGTCCACTACAACCCATGCGATCAACAGCCTAGGAAAGATATAGTTTCATCATTCTGCAAAGCTCCCTTGTGTTTTTCTTAGCAAGTTCCTTTTATAAAGTCATATAGACAAGGGTGACCTCCAACTTGCTGTGGAATCCCAGAGTGGCCTTGGACTCTTCATCCCCCTTGTTTCTGTTTCTAAGTACTTGGATTGTACATATGTGCCACCATACCTCGTTTCAAATTACCGAATATATAGAGTTTTAAAACACATGAAATAAACTTTGTTGTTTTTGGAACTTATATAAGAAATAGAAGCATAAACTAGTGCAGAGGCTTGATGGGCATTCAGTTCAGGAGAGAGATTATCTTGGGTGGGTGCTATCAGGAATCAGCACACATCAACTGTATTGGATTTTTTTTTAATTCTCAGATGTAGATGCAATCTTATTATTATTTGTATAGCTTTTCACACACCTGAAATGTATTTTATTTTAATTAATTAATTTTTTTTGTTTTTTCGAGACAGGGTTCACTGTAGGTTTAGAGCCTGTCCTGGAACTAGCTCTTGTAGACCAGGCTGGCCTCGAACTCACAGAGATCCACCTGCCTCTGCCTCCCAAGTGCTGTGATTAAAGGCATGGGCCACCATCGCCTGACCTGAAATGTATTTTAAAACTTACATTTTGAAATACATACAGAACAGTGTACATTCTAAGTGCAGAGCCTGGTAACTAGCAGAATCTTATCTTTATAGTCAACAGTATTAAAAAACTAAATGTAACAGTGTCAACCACACAGAGGTCTTGCCCTCCCTTGTTCTTCACAATGTGCAATGTAACCTCTATTAGGTGATCAAGAGAGAATGAGTGAAGAGTAAATTGTTTTGTAATTTTCATAAGGAAGCCAATGTCCTGAATTTTAGCATTATAACATAGTTTTCCTTGACTTAGAACTTGTGAAAAGGTAGCACTGGAACTCTATAATAAATGTTCTCTTTTGTTTGTGACAGGTGTGATTATGTAGTCTGGCTGGCACAGTCCTCCTGCCTCAGCTTCTCTAGTGTTGGGATTGTAGGCGTATGCTACTATGTCCAGTGTTAACACTCACTCCTTTGAATCCTCCTTCTTAGGCTCATCATAATGTCCATAAGATTCATCGGTAGTTTTAACCTATTAATGATTCATTTATTTTTATTTATGAGTTGTATCTCATTGTACAATGATGTAATCATTTGGTTTGTGTGTAATTTAAATTTCTAGTTTCTACTATTATCTATAAAGCTGCTCTGAATGTTGATTGCTAATTAAGTCACTTAGTGAATCTTGTATTAGTGACTTTTCTATTGCTGTGGTAAAACACCGTGACCAAGGCAACTTTAAGAAGGAAGACTTGATTTGGGCTTGTGGTTTCAGAGAAATTAGAAGCCATCACCATCATGGCAAGGAAACATGGCATGGTGGCTGGAACAGCAAACTGAGGTCTCATATCCTGAACCACAACAGGAAATAGAAACAGCAAACCCGGAGTGACGAGAGTCTTTAAATTCTCAAAGCCCACCTCCAGTGACACATTTCCTCCAGCAAAGCCACGCCTCCTCCTAAGCCTCCCCAAACAGTGCCATTAGATGGGAACCAAACATTCAACTGCCTGAGACTACAGGGAGCATCTCATTGAAACAGATGCAAGGCAGACATATCAAGGAGGTGATTGTTTTAATTCAGCTAAGGGATGAGCTCTGTATTATTTTTCTTATTATTATGACAAAATATCTGATAAGCAACTTAAGGTAGAATAAGTTTGTTTTGGCTTATAGTTGGAGGGTGTGGGTCATCATAGTGGGAAAGACATGGTGGACAGGACATAAAACAACAGTTCACATGGGTTTCACAGTCAGGAAGTAGAGAAAGATGGATAATGGCCTTATTACTTTCTCCTTGTTATTCACTCTAGGTCACTAGTTCATGATATAGTGTTGCCCAGATTAATGGTGCATCTTCCCTTTTCAGTTAAAACTTCCCAAAAACATTCTTACAGACATGTCCAGAGGTGATACTAAATTCAGTCAAGTTGACAGTTAAGATAACAATCAAATTCATCTTTCTAATTCCAAATCCAAATATATTACTTAAATCATAATATTCCACTCTGGCTCCTAACGTCTAATTTTATCTTAATGCAAAATATATTTAATTAGTTTGTAAATGTCTTCATAGACTTAACAGTTCCAACACTGCTCAGAAGTCCAAAGTCTATTCTGAAACTCAGAGGAATGTCTTAATTATGACTGCCCAACAACAACAACAGCAACAACAAACACTGTCTATGCCTTGAATATACAATGGAAGAGAGTAAACATTCACGTGCCAAAACAAAGAACTAGGAGGATAGTAAGGAATAGTCAGTCAGATCAGAACAAGACTGAAAACATTAAGGGCAAACACCTAACCCTTTAGCTCCATATTCACCATCTGGGACTCATGATGGAATCACCTGGGCTCCAACAGCTTTAAGCAGTTCAGCTCCTCTGCTTATGCTGCAGATATCACGTACAGACTCTTTCATTGGTTAGGGGAGAAGCCATCAGTTCCGCTCTGTGATTTTAGGTTTCCCTGCTGGATGTCCCATGTTCCTGGCATCTCTAAAATAGTGGAGTCTCCACTTCAACTTAAGCTTCACCTTTCCAGGTTTATGAAATGGTCTCCTAGGCCTTCTTGGGGGAAATCCAACTTTGCTACACATTGCCTGGCCTCGTTTGCTTTCTGGAACCTCAGTGAAAGCCCTTGTGAGCCATTCCTTCTTGTATCTTTTCATGCCTGAAAAACTGATACCCTGAACAAGGCAGTGCCTCTTGAGATGTAGCCTGGGACCCTTGGAACATAACTGCAGCAGCACCTGCACGCCATTGAGGTTGACCCTGGGAAAGCACTTTCCTGGATGGTCATTTTGGAACAGAAAGTTCCTTCACCAGCATTCTCTCTCCAATCACTGACCTTTTAAATGTATTTGTATTATTGTAGCCTGGAGCCTTCAGTGGATGAGGTCTCACCCAGAGCACCTTCCTATTAGAGTAGTGTAGGGTGAGAGGTTTCCCTTCAATGGATGGGGCTTTACCCCAGAGCACCTTCCTATTAGAGTACTGTAGGGTGAGAGGTTCCCCTTTATGGCACTAATCACCTCAACAATTACAGCTTATTTCTCGGCACCCTCCTTCTTCACAGTTTTAGGCTCTTTCATGCTCCTTTCTTCACAAGTTGCATCTTTCATGTCTTACTGCTTAAAATTTTTTTTTCTCACTGTAGATCTGGATAAGAGCAGTAACTGATAGCCATGTCTCAGTCTGTTTGTTGCTTTTCCTTTCTTGAAATTTCGTCTACCAAACAAATTCATTGATTATTTTAAAATTCATCCTCATTCAATTTCTCAGGACAGGCAGAATGATGTCAGGTTCTTTGCAGGCATAGACCATGAATGACCTCTAACCTAGGTCCTGATAGAATTCTTGTTTCACTCTGAAACCTCATGAACCAATGTGTCAACTTTCCACAGTTCTCTTTGCGTTCTGGTCCTCCAGACTCTTCCTGGACTGACTCACTGAGCTCTATTGACAGCATGCTAAGGCTTCTTTAGCTTGAAGTTTCAGGTGCTTCCATTCTCTCCTGCAGATTCGTTCTAAATACCTAGGAACTACGTTGTCAGATTTATGACAACAATTGTGCTTCTGCTACCAACTTTCTTGATTAATTGTATTTCTTGTTGCTGTGGCCAAATACCTGAAGAAATGCAATTTAAAGGAGAGTTGTTTTATTTTGAGACAAGGTTTCTCATTAAACTTGGAGCTCACTAACTGGCTAGGTTGGCTGGCCAGGCTTAGCGATTCAGTGATCTCTGCTTCCTGAGCCACACCTGGCTTTTCTTTTACCTGGGTGCTAGGGGTTGAACTCAGCTCCTTGCACTTGTTTGGCAAACACTTTTCTGGCTGGGCCATTTCCCATGCCCTGAGAATGGGTTTAGTTTGAGAGGGCATAGCTTACTGTAGTGTGAAAACCATGCTCACACACAGCATCATGATACAGCTGGTCCCATTATGTTCTCAGTTAGGAAACAGAGAGATGAATCCTGGTCCTCAACTTACCTGCTCCTTTTCTATTAAACCCAGCATCCTAGATCATGAAATATTGCTGACTCTATACAGGGGATCTATCATTTTCAGTTAAACTTTTCTTGAAACACCTTTTTTTTGATGCAACTGGAAAATATTTCTATTGTGATTTAAAATCATTATTGACAATAACGGTGAACATGGCAAGCTGTCCCCTTAACTTGTGCTTTACTGATGAAATGCTACCACAGGCAGAGAGCCCTTTCTAGGCTGTAGCCTTCCTAGGATTTCAGCTCAGAGACTTGGGTGTTCCCAGTGACTTCTTTCTCTGACTTACTTATATTTTAGTCTCTTGAGAACTGTGAGACTGTCAAAACTCCCACTGGAAACTTTTGGTATGGAAGCTCTATCCTTCTTAGCCTCCTGCTCGCCTCTGTTCCAGAATTCAGCAAATGTCTTAAGTGGAAAGCCAGATTAGTGCCTGCATGGTTTTCTAGTTCTCCATTCTCACTGCGTGCTTGGTCTCTCAAGTCTCTAATTTTTGTCTCTCTTGTTCAAGAAGATTGCCAAAAGCTCTTCTGGTGTTTTTGACTCTTAAAAGCAGTTCCTTGCACACTCCTGCATTGCTGGTGGGAGTGCAAACTGGTACAGTCTCTTTGCATATCAGTGTGGTAATTTCTCAGAAAATTAGGGAACAACCTTCCTCAAGACCCAGCAATACCACTTTGGGGTATATACCCAAAGGACGCTTAACTGTGCCACAAGGACATGTGCTCAACTATGTTTATAGCAGCATTGTTTGTCATAGCCAGAACCTGGAAACAACCTAAATGCCCCTTGACTGAAGAATGAATAAGGAAAATGGAGTATTATACAGTATTTACACAATGGAGTACTACACAGCAGAAAAAAATAACGACATCTTAAAATTTGCAGGCAAATTGATGGAGTTAGAAAACATCATTTTGAGTGAGGTAACCCAGACCCAGAAAAACAATTTTCATATATACTTACTCACAAGTGGTTTTTAAACATAAAGCAAAGAAAAACAGCCTACAAATCACAATCCCAGAGAACCTAGACAACAGTGAGGACCCTAAGAAGACATACATGGATATAATGTACATGGGAAGTAGAAAAAGACAAGATTTCCTGAGTAAAATGGGAGCATGGGGACCTTGGGAGAGGGTTGAAGGGGAGGGGAGAGAATGGGAGGAGAGCAGAGAAAAATGTAGAGATCAAAAAAAAAAAAAGAAAGAAAAAAAAAGCAGTTCCCTGTTTAGGCTCTTCCCTGGATCCTCAGCCCTTTAAGCCTGACTCAGTTTTGGGTAATGACTCAAGGGGATTTTAGCCTACCTTCCTGTCTTCTACAGTGCTTTTAGTCTTGAAGTCCTACTGTTTCACAGCTCTGTGATACTTACAAGAAGGTGTGTGAGCACTTTGTATTGTATCAGACTTTTTGCAGTTTTTTAAGTGGAAACATTGGTCTGAAACATCTGAAAACCTCATTACAGCTAAAAGTGAATGTGCCTGAAATAGTTTAAACATACAAATATAGAAATAGCATCATGTAAATTTCTTGTTTAAAACCCATCATTGGCTTTTCGTTTCACTTGGGATGAAATTAAAACACTCTAAGCATATCTACAAGGACCGTGATTTGTCTCCGCCTTGCTGCTCCACATCTTGTAGAATATTATGTTTTGCTCTCTACATTCTTGATTGTGTATTGTTATATTGATTTTTTGTTATGTTTTGTTATTTTTCCAGGATACTAAATGCTTTCTTGTATCAGCCCTACTCCAAGAAAAACCATTAACTAATATCCAGTCATATTCTGCATACTAGTATGTCAAGATGTTATGCTATATGAATGGGTGTTCTGCCTTCATGTGTGACTGTATACCATGTGTGTGTTGAATCACCTGGGACTGGAGTTACAGGCAGATGTGAACTGCCATATGGGTGCTTGGAATTGAACTTAGGGCTTCCGGAAGAGCAGCCAATGCCCTTAACCCTTGAGCCATCTCTCCAACCCCCATCACAACATTTTAATCAGTGATGTGCTGCAGGTGTAATTTTAGTCTCATAAAATTATATCACCTTGGGATGTTATAGCCTGTCTTAGGGTTTTCTTGCTGTGAAGAGACACCATGACCATGACAACTCTTATAAAGGAAAACATTTAATTGGGGTGACTTACATTTGCAGTGGTTTAGTCCATTATCATCATGGTGGAACATGGCAGCGTGCAGACTGACATGGTGCTGGCTACATCTTGATTTACAGGCAACAGGAAGTGGTCTGAGTCCCTGGGTGGTATCTTGAGCATATATGAGACCTCAAAGCCTGCCTCCCCAGTGACATATTTCATCCAACAAGGCCACACCTCCTGATAGTGCCATTCCCTTTAGGGGTTATTTTCTTTAAAGCACCACATTCCATCCTCTGGCTTTTCAAGGCTTGTAGCATATCATAATGCAAAAATGAATTCAGTCCAACTTCAAAAGTCCCCATAGTCAATAAGTCTCTAACTCATTTAAAAATTTAAGGTTCAAAGTTTCTTCTGAGATTTAAGCAGTCTCTTTAACTGCAATCTCCTATAAAATCAAAATCAAAACCAGATCATATAATTCCAATATATAATAGCACAGAATATGCATTATTGCCCCACATGTCTGATGTCAAGACTCTTCAGATCTCCAGCTCCTTTCAGCTTTGTTGACTGCAACACTCTTCTTTCTCTTGGGCTGGTTCTACTCCCTGTTAGCATTCTCTTCAGCAGGTATCCATGGCTCTGGCATCTCTAACATCTTGGGGTCCCAAGATATCCAGGTTTTAACTTCACAGCTTCATGCAATGGCCTCTCTAGGCCTCCATTCAAAGACACCCCTGACACATGCCTGGCCTCAGCAGCTTTCCTTAGTCACAGAGAAATGTTCTATAACTCCTTTCTTCTATCCTTGCCTCTACAGCCAGCGGCTGAAGCTGCTAAGTTCTGCTGCTGGCTGGGGGAACATGATCGCCTTGTTCAATCATAGTTTTCCTAGCTTTCTGTCTTTCAATGACTAAGTTTGGCTGTCCTGAAATTTGTTATGTAGACCAGGCAGGCCTCAAATTCAGAGATCCACCATCCTCTGCCTTCCAAATGTTGGTATTAAAGGAGTACAGCACTATACCCTGCTGTAAGTTTTTCTTTAATTTTTTTTCACAAATTGGAGACTTAGGTGGTAATCTTGCCCTGAGGTCACCATTACCTTTATTTCATTTTATCTTCCTGAAAACAGAATTTAGCCCCATTCTACTTCCTGGTGCTCATTTTCTCCTCAAATATTTTTCTTTGCTCAGCTTTCTTCTTTTTATTATATATTTTTATTGGAGTTAATGCTAGTAACCACAAAACAGAGCCTATACTAGGCTGTTTGGAGATTTCCTTTGCCAAGGGAATTAATTCAAAACCCTTCACTTTAGCATCAAGCAAACTTTTTGGACAAGGGCAAAAAAATCAGACGCAATATTCATCAAATATCACAAAAATAATTTTTAGGCAATATAATAAAATTCTTATCTGAAACCTCTTGAACCAGTTACTGGAGGTTCAAATTATTATCAGCATCTTTGTTTTCCAAGCTCCTACTAGTATTATTCATTAAGCAGTGCTTAAAGCAATCCTCTGCTCTCTTAACCCAAAGTACCAAAGTCCAAATTCCTTCAAACAAAAAACATGGTCAGGCCTATCACTCCAATACCCTAGCCCCTGGTACCAACTTCTATATTAGTTAGGGTTTCTATTGCTTTGAAGAGACACTATGACCTTGGCAACTCTTATAAAGAAAAGCATTTAATTGTGGTGCTTCACTTACATTTTCAGAGGTTCATTCCATTATCACCATGGTGGAATGATGTGGAATTTCCCTCTGTATGCTCTGAAAGAACTTATAAAGGAATTCTAGACGCAAAAACAGAGTTTAACACAGCCTCTTGCTGTTTGCTGGTGGCATGCTGCATCTCCCTTAAGAAAGGTCTCCCTGATTCAGCAATAGCAGAAAAAAGCCATGCTGTTTTAAAAATGCCAGCTTTCTAAGCCGTGTTGTCAGTGTGACCTCTGGTTCTTTCAGGAGAGCATTTGAATGGGGTTTGTGAGCAATATGATACAGCTTGCTTGGTGGCAACATGGACCAGCTGTGTGGCTAGAGATGGAGCACTGTGCATGGCTTTCAGAGGTTGAGAACAGTTCTTCCATGTTGGACTTGCGGGGCAAGCAGGCATTGCTCTATATATCCTAGTAATGCCATGGATTAAGTTTTTAAGAAGTGCTTAGCATTTTAAGGAGTGCTTCTGGTCAGAAAAATAATTACAGATATGCAATAAAGACAAATCCAGATGGAAAAGACCTCTGAATGGGTCACAGTGTTGGATAAATGTACATAGTCTTGGGAGAGAGAAGAAGAAGAATATAGAGAGTTGGAAAATAAATAAATGGTTAAAAAGGTAAAGTCTTTAAAGAGACAGTTCAGACAGTCATAGATCAAAGGAGTAAAAAAATAATAAGCCACATAAAGATAGAGAATCTCCTAAAAGATTGCCTTAAGCACCCCTCAAAAATTACTTTGCTCAATAACAGCAGGAAGCAGTTTGGAGAAGAACTACACCCAAATTCCCAAATATTGTTTATAAATGTTTGTTTACATTTAAAGGGGAATATGCTATGAAAATTTGCATTGGTATGGATCTTATTCTATTGATACAAATTTAAGATCAATTTTGTTATATATATGTATTTGCTTTTGATTAAGGTATTGTGTTTGTGTAGATCACTTAAAAATGAAATATATAATTAAGAAATATAGTTTAATAGATAATCAACTATAATAGTCAAGTGTGTAGTCATATTAGGTTTTCTAGATATGTAGAGATATATTTCAGTTGGATAGGCATTCTTCAAACCTTTCAAAGACTGCAGAATATGGCATTTAAAATGTTTAAGAACTTAGGACTTTTCATGACACATTTGCTCCTGGCAGCACCAATTACTTCAAGAGGAAGATGGGCATCAAAGAGGCTCCTTATAAAGTTGGTTAGCCATTGGGGAAAAAAAAAATCTGCTCTTGCCTGGATTGCTTGATGAACTGGACATGTAGGACTGAGAGAAAAGTGACTGTTGAACTTGCGTGAAGGTGAAATTTTTCTTCAGGGTTCTTGCTACATGAAATAGTCAGCCAGACATTCCACAGAACACAGAAGAAAGCGACTGACAAATTGCCAATACAGGTGGAAGTGTCTTTGAAATTTCTTGCTTTGTGGAAAAGTCTGCTGGATACTATGGGCCTGTAGGCTGAAGATGGATGTCCCAATGGTACAGAAGAACTTTGGGTGGCTGTCCAGGCAGCGGGATGTCTCTGTCAATTCTAGAGTTTCAGGAGTTGCTTATAATGCACTTCCTGTTTACTTAGGTAATATTATATCCTTCTGGAGTCTTTGATGGAGTTGAAGTTATAGTTATAGTTTTAGTTATAGTTTTTATAGTTATAGTTTTTCTTGGTTATGATAAAAGATAAAGTAGATATAAATATTCTAACTGTAGTTCTTGTTTGATACCTGTTTTATTATATGTAATTTTACTATGTTAAAATTAAAACCTTTTTATTTAAACAGAAAAGGGAAGGTGATGTGGGATTCCCCTTTGTATGCTGTCAACACAATTGGTTAATAAAGAAACTGTCTTGGGCCTGAGCAGGGAATAGAAGTAGGCAGGGAAAACTAAATGACATGCTAGGAGAAAGGAGATGGAGTCAGGGAGAAACCATGTAGCCCTGCCAAACACAGATGCTGGAACTTTACCTGGTAAGCCACTGCCATGTGGTGATACACAGATTAGTAGAAATGGGTTAACTAAGAAGCTAGAGCTAATGGGCCAAGCAGTTATTTAATTAATACAGTTTCTCTGTGATTATTTTGGGGCTGAGCAGCTGGGAACCAACAAGTGGCCTTCTTACTGCCGTGGGCATGGCTGTGTGCAGACAGACATGGTTCTGGTGCAGAAGCTGAGAGTCCTACATCTTGAGCAGGCTACACAGAGTGGTCTGAGTCACTGGGCAATATCTTGTACATATATGAGACCCCAAATCTTGCCCTCACAATGACACACTTCCTCCAAGAAGGCCACGCCTACTTTAGTAAGGGCACACCACTTAATAGTGCCTCTTCATTTGGGGACCATTTTCTTTGAAACTACTATGTGATCATTTTAATTTGGGTAAATAATGTGTTTCCATAGTGATGAAACTGACTGACAATGTACTCCTTGGAATGTATCTCCTCTGGTCTCTGTTGCTAAGCACTGTTTGTATTTGTGAAGCTGAGTTCATATTTGAAGTTCTGTTCATTAATGGGTGTTTTTTTTTTGTTCTACCTATTTGTTTTTGAGACAGGATCTTGTAACACAGTCTAATCTGCCACTGAACTGGTAATTTACATGCCTCAGCCTCCCAAGTGCTGAGATTACAGGCATGTACCACTATGTTGCACAGTAATTGACTTTGATCTTAAGTTAGAAAGCTTAAAAATGCCCACCTCTCCAGATGATCAATAAATGAAATGTCTGAAAAAATACTAAATGTTGGCAAGAATGAAGAATAAAGAGAGTTGTCATATGTAGCAGTGAAACTGTAAGCTGATAAACCATTTAACATTTTTTACTGGTGTCATATGTTACTGAGGACATGTATACACTATAACTTTATTAATCTACTACAAGTACATATAAGAGAGACTACTGTCTATCAACAGCATTCTATAAAAATGTTTATAGTACTCATTAATTTAAAATTCCTGAGCTTTAGATGAATAATACACATATGTGTCAATGATAGAATTAGTAAATAAATTGTGGTATCTATAGATAGTTGAATAAATTGACTGTGAATCAGACCCACTTTGAGAACTTACGGAAACATACAGCACTGATTAAATCAAATTTTATATGTCATATCATTTTAACAATGAATATTGCGGAGTCATATACATAATGTTGAACAGAAGGAAAAAGTACATAAGAGTAAATACATGTGATTCCTAAAAGTAATAAACAATGACATGTAGGGATGTGTGTTATTGGTGACTTAAATAAGGAGGGTATGTAGCTAAGGAAGACAAGAATAATTGTCATTTCTACCTTGGAAGAGATTGTAATCCAACTGACATGCTTCTGGGGTACTGCAATGTTTGCTTTCTGAACTGGAGTTGGAATTTGAGTTTAAAATTATTGTTAAAGCATTCATACACACTTAGGCATTTCTTAGCACAAACAGGTCATTTTTTAGCAAAAGAAACAAAAGTCTTTATTTGATGACAACTTGTAACGTGCATTCGGCTGTCTTTGAGATGTATGATTAATCTGAGCAGATGTGGTTATTGTCTAAGTACTGTCAGCAGCCCCTGGTGTTTAGCTCCCAGTGTAGGGACAGGGATCATCTTTAGGTTGTTCACAGTTACAGGAAGTCATCTGGTGCTTTTCCAAGAGCCACAGTGTTTAGTTCTGACTGGTGTCTGGCTGAAGTCTTGCTTCCCTGCCAGGTTCTATGAGTCATTGCCTTCGATGATCTGAGTTTGGCTATTGGCATTAGTTCTGCTGTGATCAGCAGTGCAGGGGTAGTCTGGCATCTCCAGATTGTCTTTCTCTTCGAAGGAAGTTGTTCTTTTTCAACTCTATATTAATTTTCAGCTTGTACATACATTTTAAGAATTGTCGGAGTCTTCTTCTAGCTTTGCAAAGGAAAGATGAGAGAGAAGAATCAGAATCCCTTGTTCTTTTTGGAGGTAACACTTCCCACAAGCTACTTGAATTTTCTTCTTATGTTAACTAACAGGATTGCTTTTTCTGTTCATAGATCGCTTCCACACGCCAAGTCTCCTCTAATCCTCCTTGCAGCATTATGAAATGATTGTTCTTATCTCCAGGTGCTGTTGGAGGAACCAAAGGTTCAGAGGGCACAGGTGACTTGTCTAAAGATATACAGTTTATAGAGATGGAACTACGCTCAAACCAATTTAAGCATTATATATGTATACATAGCATTTATGTTTTATATGAATATAAATGTTTTAAAATTTATAAATAATTCTAAATAAATATAAAACAGAAATAATATTTGCAGAAAATAACAGGAAAAATATATTTGTGAAATATAATAGAAATTGGGATATGGTCCAATGGTAGGGGTAAATCTTTTCTTATATCACAGTAGAAATGTGGTATTAGTTCAGTGAAAATACCAGAAAGTATCCCAGACAAATGGAAAGCGTATGAGTGAGTTTAGAGAGAAGAGCAGGGAGGCCTTCCAAGTGAGGGGATGGCAAGGAAAAAACCCAAGTCAATAAGGCTTTACCTCTTGTTGCTGATTCTGCACTTGCTCATCCTGGTCTCTATCCTTTTTCTTTTTCTCTTTAGTTATGGAAATACTTCCAGACTCAGGCTAACACTTCTTAGTATAAAGACTATTTCCTAGCTTCTCTTGCTTCTAAGTGTGGTCCTATTTTGGTCCAAGAATTGTTAATGGAGCTTTTAATGTTTTATATTTCTGATAGCATTCCTCAAATCAGTTAGCATGAACATTTTTTTCTCCCCTTTTGTTGCCTAGAATACGAAGCTGATAATTAGGGGTTCTGGTCACTTTGGATGAGGACCATGCTTCAGAAGGAGGAGGATGTGAAGGGTTATTTGGCTTCCAGATTAAGGACTACTGGATTCCTTAACTTCTTACTGATTAGCAGTTACTACTATGCTATCTATTATGTGGTTCAACTCAATCTGAACCATGAAATTTCACTACCAATTTCTTCCCAACTTGATTTTCCTTCTTACAAATATTTTAACATTTCCTTGAAACTCAGTGTAGATGTGTCATAATATAAATATTGTAAATATTTTAGATATAATCTACCATTTGATGAGTGTTTCTTATGTTACTTAAGTTTATAGACATGTAACAGTAACCTATTATATCTCATCGAATCTTCCTAGCATCCTTGCAAGTATGTTTATTGAGTATCTGACATCGAGTATCTCTTCTGATCAAAAGTGAACATGACATGTTCTTAAGACTATTCTGTAGGTGAGGATGCTGAGGAAACCCATGCACATTGCAAATAGCAAGAACTGTCTGAATCCAAATTCATTTGGTTCTTTTACATCACTGTAGGCATTGCCTACTGTGTTACGTGTTAAGAAGCATTCCTGGAATCCCCACACTTAAATAGTCTCAGATCACTCTGCACTTTTCCTTTCTTGCAGTTACTTCAATTTGTAATTAAAGCTGTGAGAAATTGACTGTAATAAATTCATAATTCATGGCCTCATCTGTACAGTCTGCATGGCAGGAGCTGGGCTTGTCTAGCTAGAAATTGCCTTTCTAGTTCCCGGCAGAATATTTGGAAAGTAGTAAGTGTTCAGTTGTCTTTGTGGGTTGACGGGGGAAAAAGGGGGAAGTTGGGAGGGAAGAAGGAAGGAATGATGTCTCAGATTCCCGAATCCACATTTCTGGGCCTAACTTCTTACTCTCCAACTTCTATAGAACATTCCTCCTGGTGAAAGGTGGAGGTTACTTGGGAAACCAAACTAAGATGAAAGAGATTGCATGGTGAGAACAGAAGCAAGGAGTAGGCAGCGATAATGCCAAGGAATGGTCCCCCCCGCAGGGCACTGTGAGCTGGTGAGTCACTTATAGCTCTCTGCACCTGTGGAACACAGACATTAGCAAGTCGTCAGTATTGTGAAAGCCTTAGCGATTGAAAGCCAGAGATGGATTTTTACCATCGTTGCTGTAGTCCAGGATAAAATGCAAACAAAATTAAATGAAAATTCCAAAACTTTTTCTTTCAGTGAATCAACAGATTTTCAATTAAGCTCATGAATCTCACAAAGAAAGTCATAGGTGTTAAGTATGAAGGCAATGCCTGTGCAGCCAGCTGGGCGTAGAAATACTACTTATTGAGTGTGTACTGTATCCCAGGCCCAATGACAGATTTACATGATTCATTTTACTTAATCCCTTTAATGACTTTGATTAGTTTCAAACCCCTCTAAGGCGAGGAAGAGAAGTAAATTATTTAACCGTGGTTGCTAAATATTTGTTTTCTAGGGATACACGGAAAGCAAGAAGCAGTTGTAAGGTGTGTATGTGCTTTGACGTTAGGTCTCTTGACCCTTCCTCAGGTCCTTTGTAATTGGCACTGTGAACATGATCTGTTAACCCTGTCAACCAGCAGAGCATTTTCTCTTCCATTTCAAAGAAGAGTATGAGGATATTAATAACAACTGTAATTGTAATATTAGCATACTTCTTTAATGTTATAGCTGAAATCCTTTGTGCTGGCAGGATGTATTTCAGAGTCCTGGATTCTTGGAGTTTAGAAACGCAGTCAGTGAATGTACATTATAAGGTCTCCGCGACAGTTAATTGGGTGTCATCTTAGTTATATTATGAGTCACCCGTGTAAATGCTAAAACATTTTTTTTCTGGGCACGTTTGCATTTCTTGGAGAAAACTAAAGACAGAAAATTAGCAATGTCAGTTCACATCATGTTTTACTGCCACATAAGCTCTCACTGCCAGCTTAGTAGGGAAAAATTGGCTTTTCTATGTACACCTGCGTCCAAATTCCTGGAACCTGAAAATGTGAGACCCTGCATGGTAAAAAGGGAGGTGAAGGTAGCAGGTGGAATCAAGGTTTCCAGCCAGTTGACTTTAAGGTTGAGAACCTCTCCTGGATTGTCTGGTTGTCCCCAGTATAATCATGTCTTCAAATGTCGTAGTGGAGGGCAAGAGAGTTAAAAAGATGACGCCGTGGTTGGCTGTTCTGGGGGAAGGGACTCAAGCCACCACTGTTAAGCTTTGAAAGTGGAATGAAGATGTCAAGGGATGGGAGTAGCTTCTGGGAGTCAGAAAAGAGGAGGAGGAAATAGATTCTTCTTGAGTCTGGAAAGGACTACAGGCTTCTAACATCAATATTAGCTAAGGAAGATGCATATCACATGTAGGACCCAAATAACTATTAATTAATACATTCATGTTGTTGGTAGGGGCTAAGTTTGTGGCCGTAGGAAATCTGATGCAAGCAGTTTAAGGGGAAGATCTGATTTCAGAACTTTTTGGCTGCCAGGGTCATAGATGAGAACTGTGGGGTTGAAATTAGTTTTAACACTCAGTAGGCACTGCTGAATTGGCTTAATCCTTTCTAGAGCCCTACGTGAAGATGCCGTTGTTGATTCCTTTTTAAGGTAGAGGAATCAAACTCAGGAGATTAGCAAGCATTCCTAAGGTCACACAACTAACAGAGCGAAGCCTAGGACTTGAAGCCATTGGTGTTTTGGTGGGTGGGTGGTGTCACTAGGGATTTAATCTAGGTTTTTGTGCACGCTGGTCTGAACTATGCCCCTGCCCTTCTGTGAGATACAAGATACTTATCTATAAAACTGGTGGTACCAAAACTTCACTTTGCAGATTTTGATAGACAGGCTGGCAGGTGGACAGTTGCTTACCACAGGCCTGGTTCGTTTCGAGTGCTGATATGTTAACCATTGCGATTGTTAGTGTTATTGTGTTAAAGTATGCATTTCTGTTTAACAGGGAGTCTATTGCTGGGCACAGAAGAATTGGATCTCTAAGAAAATATTGAACAGTCCTAGTAAGTTGAATCTTGTAGGATAAAAATAAGGTAACCTGTGCCTCTGTCATCAAGACTCCTTTTTCTGGATGGCTTATACAGTGCTGGGTGCTCAGGATACTTGCATGTCAAAGTTTCTGCATACAAGCTGGAGAAAGTAGTGAGCCCCATTTATTTCAACAAGCTGAGAATCCTTCACTCGATTACCATGACAAGCTTCTGGGGCACGGTTAAGATGAGATCACTATAGGATACCAGACCCACTCCTTCACAGGTTTAAGGTACAATGTAAGCGAGGAGTTTTAGTAGGGATTGTGTGTGTGCATGTGTGTGTGAGGGGGGGGGAAGGGAGAGAGAGAGAGAGAGAGAGAGAGAGAGAGAGAGAGAGAGAGAGAGAGAAGAGACAAAAAGATAGATAGAGACAGAGATACAAGATATTTATCTATAAAACTGCCCTCTTGCATAGAGGGCAGGAAAGGAGAGTTAAAAGATCAAATGAGTAAGCTTGAAATTTATTTAATAAGCAAATTTTTCTTTTTTGCTTGCTATACATTTAAGTATTAAAGATGCAAAACTGAATAAAGACACAGACAGACCCATCTTCCAGAACTATCTAGCAGAGAGTATCAGGATTATTTTATTCACATATTAGACTTTGGAGCTTGAAAAAGTTCAGTTAAAGATATTGCATGACCATTAATTTCTGTGTGGTATGACCTTTCCTGAAGGAGCTATGAGTCATTTAGCTTCTAGTTGCAAACAATTGGAATGTTTTTTAGCTCTTCTATCAATAAAAACCAGGTACTCTGTGATTTGTTTTCAAACAGGCTTTCTGTGGCTGAAGAATTCTTAAGGACAACCATAAAATGATTGTCCTCTAGGCCAGACATGTGATAAGGGTCACTCTTCTGACTGTGGTGAAGCTAAGGATGCCAGTCTTAAGATGAGAAGCTGTGGACCTCTGGGGACATCTGTGGTGCTTCTCTTGGAGGGGGGGGGGGACATTCTTATTGTCCATCCATCCATTTGTAGTTTAGTTTTCATCATGGCCTCTGTTCCAACTCAAATTCTGGAGTGTTCTGTGTGCTGAACACTCTGATACTTTCCATTTTCCAACAGAGAGCTGGATAGACAGCTGTCTTCTTTCTGAAAATTTCTCTCATCTGGAATATCATATCACAGAATCATACATTAAAGGAAGCTATCAATATTTAGTCAGAAATGGGAGATTTGCAGGGCATGCCCTAATACAGCTGTGGTCAATATGGTCCAGATATCTATATACTGGAGAATTTTATTTTGAGAAATACTTTTTTATATGTTTGGATTTAAAATGTCTCTGCTGTTCTCAGAAAAAGTCCTTAAAATTCTTTCTTGCTCATGAATGACTTTCTTGTGATTTCATTCTTGATAGTTTTCTAGGTGCTACAGGCTCCTACAATGCTGCTGGTTTCCAAAGGTTAAATAAAGTCTTTAAAAATATCTATTGAAACATTAAGTCACCTATTTATTATAGGAGTTATAGGGAACTTATTTATTTGCTTCTTCAACATTTTTTGATTTCCTAATCTGTGCCATTTAGTCTTCCATATTTTAAGTAAGACAGGCATATTATACTCTGGGATCTTACATTTTAATAAGATGAAATGGGCAAGGAACATTTTATACACAGAGACACAAATACTTAGGACTAAGTATGACATAGAAAGTTAAATAGAGAAGCATGTTAGAGTGGGTGACCATGGAAGGTCTTTCTAAGGAGGTAATGTAACCAGAGATGAAAGGGTGATGAAATGATTCAGCTGTTAAGGACACATTATCCTAAGCCTGGTGATGTGAATTCAGTCTCTTGAATCTACATAGTGGAAAGAGAAAACTCCCTCCCACAAGCTGTCTTCTAACCTCCACATGTGGAATCCCCCAACACACACACACACATGCACGCACGCATGCACACACACACACACGCACTCATGCACGCATGTGCAAAAATCAAAACAAAAATCCACTGCTATATAAATGACCTGAAGGGTCTGTGCATGTAGTAAGAAGAATGTTCTAGTGATAGAAAGCACTTGTTGTGAAGGCCCTGGGTCAGTGTTATTGGAGTGGAGAACCCAAAGTAAAACCTGGGAGGAGATGAGAGTATCAAAGTCGTCATATATTCTGTTAGGGATTCAGGACAAGTAAAGAGTTTGGATTTTATTTTAAGTGTGGTAGATTCATTGGAGTATGGGTTAGCCAGTTTGACTTCCATCCTAATAGTTTGTCGTGGCTGTATTTTGGGTAATAACAGAGGAACAAGACTGAAAACTGGTAGGTCCACTGAAAGGCTTTGGAATGGTTCAGGAAAGAGATGGTTGTAGTTTGAAATGTCTTTAGGGTAGTGAGAATGGGGACAAGAAGAGGTATAACAGATGTATCTTTGAGATGCAGTGGTAGGTCTTGCTTATGGACTGGATACAAGAGCTCATCGCTCTTGTGTTTTTGGCTCAAGAAATCCAAGAGACAGTGATGCTATTGACTGCAATGTGAGAGGAGTAGAGTCGGTGGTCAAAGGAAAGAGTTGTATTTTAGATGATAAATTCGGTATCAGCAGACATTTGGATATAAGAACCTAGAGTTCCAGAAAGAAGTCAAGGCTAGAGATACAAATTTGGGTGTATGCTGGCTAGTTTTAAAATACCCCGCCAGACTGACCTGTGGGAAAGCCTGTGGTTCAGTTTTTTGATTGATAACAGATGTGGGAGGGCCCAGTTCACTGTGAGTGATGCCATATATGGAGGTTTGAAAGGAAATGGCACCCAAAGGGAGTAGCACTATTAGGAAGTAAGGCTTTGTTGGAGTATGTAAGGCCTTGTTGGAGGAAGTGTGTCATTGTAGGGGTGGGATTTGAGGTTTTATATATGTTCAAGTCACTCCCAGTGACTCAGATCACTTCCTGTTGCTGGTGGGATCAAGATATAGCTCCTTCTCTACTCTCAGATTCTTCTTCAGCACCATGTCTGCCTACATGTCATCAAGTCCTTTCAAGATGATAATGGACTAAACCTCTGAAACTGTAAGCCACTCAATTAAATGTTTTCCTTTATAAGAGTTGCTATGGTCATGGTGTCTCTTCACAGCAATAGAAATACTAAGAGACCACATATGGGCTGATCATTCCGGGTGCTATAAGAAGGCAGGTTGAGCAAGCCATGCATGGCAATTCAGCGAGCATCCCTCATCCATGGCCTTTGTACCATTTCCTGTTCCTAGGTTCCTGCCTTGAGTTCCTGTCCTGACTTATCTGAATGATAGACTACAAGCTGTAAGATGAAATAAATCCTTTCCTCAAGTTGCTTGTGGTCATGGTGTTTTATCATAGAAATAGAAACCTAACTAAGACAAGTTTCTCTGTAATGATATAAAAAAAATAGTGGGAGAGAGAAGACAAGAAAATACTGGTGGCCATAGTATCAAACCTTTGGGAGATAATGTGATTCAAAGTTAGGAGAAGAAAATGAGCCAGCAAAGTTTAGGAAGGAGTGGTCAGTGAGTTATGAGAAGTGCTTGGATTGTACTGTGGAAACTAAGGGGAGAGTCTTTGGTAAAGATGGAATTTAATCAATTTGTTGACCTGTTGGTCACTAGTGATTATGACAAGGGTAGTCCCAGGGAGATGTTAGGAGGTGACTTTAAGTGGAGGAAGGAAGCAGAGCAATAATGGTGGTGGGGCATTTTAAGAAGCAGTAGAACTTCCAAGAAGTTTAGCTGTCAGGCATTCACCAGAGAATTCAAATTCCAGCCCTACATTTGCTGCAAATTGCTATGCACATGTTGTGAATTCCATTAGGATGGGCAAGAACTTTAAGTTCATTATTTGCTTCTACACCCCAAGCCTTACAGAGTTCTGGGCACACAATAGGTATGTAATCATTTTAGTTGAATGAACTGATGAGTGACTTTAGGAATACCCTAATGTAATAGAAGCATTTATTCTATTTATTCATGTCTCATATCTTGAGTTTCACATATGCCAGCTGACATGCAAATGTATTTCTGAATTAATAAATGAGTCTGATGAGTGTGGTTATAGACAGGGAAGTTTCAGGTAGAGGTTCCTGGAGCAATGGGTATGACTCAAGCCTGGTGTCTTAGACCAAAGAGCTCTGTTAAGACAGAAAGGAGAGGGTAGGTTGCAGGTTCCTCTAAATGTGACTGATTTTGCAACTGTAACTTTACATGTCACCCCTTAATTCCAAACCTCATTATGTGTAATTATAGATCTATCTCCATAAAAGTAGTGTGATGAGTTAATGAGACTATATCAATAATAATGTTAGTCAAAGATCAGGCTCTTATGAAGCATCCATGAATGCTCAACATTGCCCTGGGACTTACATTTTCCAGCCAGTCAGGATATCTGGGATTAGAGAGTTGTTTGGATGGGAGGACTCGCTGATGCCCTTGACTCTCCTTCCATTCTAAAAGCGATGTGTAAATCAGATTACCTTTATGGAAAGCCTACATGTGTTCTTGATGAGGCTTCAACAAATTCCATCCTGTCCCTCAGCTATACAAGTTGCTTACTAATATCAGACATGGGAACCAAAATCTGTTCCATGGACAAGGTCAAATGTGCCTTGAGTCAAATCAGGAACTGATTTTGCTCCTGGAGAAGGGAGGTTTCATGGTGGACCATCATATTTTAGTTGACTCTTGCCTATTCTCTGTATACTTCCTGGGGGTGACCATGCCTTCCCTTACTTCCATGCCTCAGTCAAACTGTTTCCTCTTCCTGGAATGCCCTCCCAGTGGCTGCTGGTTTCTGAAACATCCTTTGAGATTCGGTGGCTATTGGGACACTGTCCCTGGTTGCGTGTTCCTCCAAAGCTCTACTGTAGTTTGTACAGCAAGCATTATTTTCTACCATCACCATACGATGCTTTATATTTCTGTGCTCTTCCCTCTCTATTAAGACTCTTAGTGGCATTTTTTTTCATGTCTGTTTTCTCCTAGTTCTTATTGACACTTAAGAGGTATTTAATACACATTTTTTGGATGGATAAATGAATTAATAAGTAAACCCGCAATCAAAGAAGTTGATAATGGCCATTTACTTTGATCTTGAACATAAATCATGTAGCTGGGGCTCAATGAAAAGAGACATGGAAGCCACACTATTGACAACACAGTTTGGACTTGTTGGGCCTGTTTCTTTCCCTTCATCACAGCTGCCAGCAGCATTTGTCTGTGACTTTGAAAGTACAGTTCTGCTTCATATGATTTATGAAGTCACTGCTGATTTTATTCCCAGGATGCTCTGTCAGTAAGGCTTCCTTGCAAGGGCAGTCATTGTAATGGGGTTTCACCTGCGTGGCTCAGTACATGAACATTCCAGAGGCCTTACTGGGTTAGTTTCTAAGCCTCAGAGTCACAGCTTGACAGTGGGAATAATATGGTGGGAGCCACTATAGCACAGGTATTTCCAATATACCTGCACAACATGGGAAATCAGAGGGTGAACTCTCCAGAACTTTCCTAGACACATTGCTCACTGTTTATTGCCACACCTTGGCTGAACTTCAGACATTTTTATCTGTGTGCACTAGCTCCTGTCTTGATTCTTCTGTCAGAGAATGGCTTCTACTTGACAGATTTCTTGGAGACTAGAATACTCTTCTCAGGTGTCTCACTTGTATATTGGCTGTATATAGGCTGTGAGAGTGGTCCTAAGTTCTTTCCATTCTGGTACATACAGCCATTCCTAGGAATCCACAAGGATGACCTCAGATAAGACCCTAAGCAATAGTGGAGAGGGTGCCTGAACTGGGCTTCCCCTGTAATGAAGTTGATGACTATTTTAATTGTCATCACGGAACCTTCATCCAGCAACAGATGGAAGCTGGTGCAGAGATCCACAGTGGAGCACTGGGCTAAGTTCCCAGAGTCCATTTGAAGAGAGGGAGGAGCAATATTATGAGCCAGAGGTTCAAGACCATGATGGGATACCCACTGAAACAACTTACTTGAGCTAATGGGAGCTACTGACTCCGGACTGACAGTGGGGGAACCTGCATAGGACCAAACTAGGTCCTCTGAATGTGGGTGACAGTTGTATGGCTGGGGAAGATTGTGGGGCCACTGGCAGTGGGACCAGGATTTATCCCTACTTCTTTTTTCTTTTTAGTTTTTCAAGACAGGGTTTCTCTGTAGCTTTGGAGCCTGTCCTGGAACTAGCTCTTGTAGACTAGGCTGGCCTCGAACTCACAAAGATCTGCCTGCCTCTGCCTCCCGAGTGCTGGGATTAAAGGCATTCACCACCACCGCCCGACTTATCCCTACTTCTTGAACTGGCTTTTTAGAGCCAATTCTCTTTGGAGGGATATCTTGCTTAGTTTAGATATAGTGGGGAGGGTCTTGGTTCTGACTCAAAGTAATATGCTAGACTTTGTTGACTCTCCATGAAAAGCTTTACCTTCTCCAAGGAGTGGATGATGGATGGGTGGAAAGAAAGTTGGAGGGAGCTGGAGGAGGGGAGAGAGTGGGAACTGGGATTGGTATGTAAAATAAGAAAGAATTTTTTTAAAAAATAAATTAAGTAATAAAAAAGTATGGACTTTCTTGCCCTTCTGAATGGGCTCTAGGTTTGGCCCTATAAATTGCTTTGGGTAATAGGATTTTGACAAACATGATATGACTTGAAAAAGATGCCCATGTCTCCAGTTGCTGCTCTGGGGACCCTGTGATGCTAGCTACCTTGGGAAGAAGGCCAGGCTGGACAGGAGATGTATATTTTGTTTCCTTGGCTGCCTGTTGCCCATTACATGAATGAGGTTATCATAAATTATTCAGATAGTGGAAGATCTATCACTTGACCAAAGGCATGTAATAAAACCCAGATGAGATGAATCAGACCTGCCTGAACCAAAATGGTAAGTTGAATAAATAGCTGTTGTTGAAGCCACAGATTTTAGAATGGTTTGTTACTCTGCAAGGCTAATTAATAAATTTACTCTCTGTCTCCTGAATTCATGTTCCCATATTGATTTGTTTGTATTATGGCACAACGCCCATCACACTCTCCCGATGGGTAAGTTTATGTATGAGTCTCCCTAGGAGAACTTGGATGCTCCAATGACAGGATCAGTGCCCTCAGGAGCAAAAAGATTCATCTATATAAGTCCAAGTCCAATGCCAGGCACAAACAGCCACTCTGGAAATGTGAATAAATATATGCAGATAAAACATGATAAATAGATGCAGATCAATTAAGCATCTTTTAATCTTGGGTCCTTCGTTACCAGCAGCACCTTTCTATATGTCCTCCCCACTGACTTCCCATTTGATATTTAACTTATTATCATTGTTTTGTACTTTCACATTCTCTTTTGCAATTATGGTACCTTTTGGCCATCCTCATAACATCTCAGTGTACCCACAGATCAAAGAAAAGTCCTCCAAGTTCTTAAAAAAATGGGATTATATAGCCATAAAAGACATGAGCCAAAAATAAAGCTCTTTGATAAAAGCCAAAGTTTCTTTCCTCTAAATTACATTTCTCACATGGCATTATGTGATGATTGATATTTTATTTAGATATTTTCTTTTCAATGCAAAAGACTTGTACTTGCAAAATGAACAATTTTTCTCACTGAAAGCTATTAATTTCATCTTGTCTGAGGTGATAAATCTTCCAACAAATTCATTTAATGTGTTGCTTCGGTATAAATTGCGGGTTGGTGTGTAACATTCTGGATAACCCCAGAAGTGAAGCAAAAAAGGCTTCTTCCAAAGTCAGAATGATGGCAAAGGAAGGCAGCTCGGGTCAAAGTTATTAACAGACTTCCAAGAACTGTTAAGTAAATGCCCAAAGTGGGGTTAATAATAAACATTAGCATTTACTAGCCAAATCCTGTGCTGCACGATGAACATCTTATTTAATCTTTGTAACACCCCTCACAGTATCTTCTAATGTTCCCATTTTAGATGAGGACAGGCTTAGGGAGTCCAATCTGGTACCCAAGATAACATGGGCACTGGAACCAAGTACTGTTGTGTCTTATTTAGACAATTAGTGTCTGTTTTAGGCCTGATATCTTAATTAATCCTTGGGTTTCACAGAGAGGGGAATGATAAAAATATCTACTCATGATGAATCATGTATCTTAACGTTGCAAATAAAATTACTAATCTAGCCATGGAGACTTACTTGAGAGCATGAAGTCCTTGGTTGGCAGAAACATTTTATATGTCTCCTTTTGAATCATTTTGATGTTGAGAGGGTAGGAGGTAACCTTGGTGTATATGAAGGCCCACAGATATTCCTAATTGCCTACAGGTTCTAGGTTTGCCTACATTAGGTCAAGGAGACCCCATGAACTCTCAACTATTGGAGCATGTAAAACAGGAAAGGCTGCTCTAATTCGTATCTCCACATATAGCATCTAGTCGCCACTCTTCTCCAGTCATTTTTCTTCTGAGAACTGACCCATAGTCTGGCTTCTGGTGGATGCTGCAACAGAGGTCTTAGGGAGAATCTGTCAAAGGTGATGGGAGGGTGTGCCGCCCCTGTGTCTCTATAGGGCCAACTTGTACTTGCCTTGTTTCTTCTTGAAATGTTTTTATTTCATATTTCTTATTTTCCCTCATTTTTTTTAGCTCTTTGAGAATTTTGTTCAATCCATTTTGACCATATTCGCCCCTCCTCCGTCCCTCCCAGGTTCATCCCACTTCCCTTACCCATCCAACTGCATATTCCCTCTCTCTCTCTTTGTTGTCTTGTTTCTTAAATATGTTAGGTACAGTTTATACTGCTCATATACTCTTGGATGTGTGGCCTTCAGTGGAGGGTGGTCTGTGCACTAGGATTTTCACTCTTAAAGAAAATGGATTCCCTTTCCCCTAGCAGCTGTCAGTTTCCAACAGTTCCTTAGCTAGGGCTTCACGCCCAGCTTCCCTTCCCCATGTTGTAATTTTGTTTGGCCCAAGCCTGTGCTGGTCTTGTGCATACCATCCCAGCTGTTCACATGTGCAACTGCCCTGCTGTGCCTGGAAAACAGTGTATCATAGTCTTCATCTTCCACCTGTGACTCTAGATGCTCCACCCCTTCTTCTACCATGATCCCCGAGCCTCAGGTACAGGGGATGTAATATAGATGTCCCATTTAGGACTGAAGATTCTAAAGTTTCTTATTCTCTACACCTGTAACTGTTGTGGGTCTCTGTGCTGATCTTTACTTCAAAGAGAAGCTTTTCTGATGATTGTCAAGAGCTGCACTAATCTACGGGTATAACAGTAAGTGCTTAGGAGTTTGTTTAACACTATGTCCGTCTAGCAGAGTATTTTATTTTAACAGGTCCTCCCCTAAGGCCTATGACTTGCCTAGCTTATAGGATTTTGCCCCAATAATGGTGCTATTTATGGGTTTCAACTTTTAGAGTGGGCCTTAAATTCCATCAGAAAGTTACTGGGTACTCTCATGATATTCTTACCACTATTGTACCAGTAGGCATGTCTCACCAGCTCATTTGCTATTGTAGTTCACAGTTGGGTAAGAATGATGATTGTTTTTTTTCCCCTCTGATATCTCTAGCACTATGAAAACTAGCCAGTAGGGATAAGGTTTCCCAATGAACACCACCTTAATTTCTTCATGTTCTACGACTCAAGAATGCAATGTCTTTCTCAATAGGGTCCTAACCATCAGGTTCTGGAGTATAATCAAGAATATTGACAATATCTTGTAATGTTTTGGTTTCTGTGAATCCTCATTTGCTAGCAATGCTAAAAGCAGTAACCCATTCCCGACATTGTGCCTCTTATTGGTTAGTCTGTGGTGTTTACTAGGGCCATTGTTGAACATTATAGAAATGTTTCTCAGCCATTCATGTTTCCCTCTTTGAGAATTCTGTTTAGTTTCATGTTCCATTTTAAGTAAAGTCATTTGTTTTCTTGATGTTTAATCTTTTGAGTGGTTTGTATCTTCTAGATACTAACCCTCTGTCTGATATATAACTGGTAAATATTTTCTCATTATGTAGGCATTTTCACTCAAATGTTGGTATCTTTTGCTGTAGGGAAGCTTTTTGTTTCATGAGATCCCATTTATTAATTATTGATCTTAATCCTTGCCCTAAATTTGTCCTGTTCTGAAGTCCTTTCCTGCCAACAAGTTCAAGACTACTCCCTACTTTTTCCTCAATCACATTCAAACTACCAGTTCTTACATTGAAATCTTTGATTCATTTGGAGTTGAATTTTGGCAGAGTAAGCAATAAGGATCGAGTTTTATTTTTCTATACATAGATATCCATTTTTATCAGAACAATTTGTAGAAGATTTTCTCCTATGTCCTCATGGTTAAAAATCAGTAGGCTCGAAGAGTGTGAACTTATATATGGGTTCTCAGCTCCACTCCACTGATCAGTTTCTCTGTTTTTATGATGTGATTTTATTACTATAGTTATAAAGCTTATTTTAAAATCTGGGATGGTAATATATCCAACCATTCTTTATTGTTCAGGGTTGTTTTTGTTATCCAGTATTTTCATATTAAATTCAATAATTTTTCAATTTCTCTGAAGATATGCATTTGGATTTTAGGAGGACTACATTGAATCTGTAAATTGCTTTTGATGGGATGGCATTTTTTACAATGTTAAACCAAGAACATGGGAGATATTTCTATCTTCTGATACCTTCTACAATTTCCCTTTCTGACTTAAGTTTTCACTGTTCAAGTCTTTATTCAAAGATTTTTTTTTTGAGGCTATGGACTTGCTTGCCTGGTGTCTTTCTCAGTGTGCTTGTCATTTGTATATAGGAAGGCTACTGATTTGTGTGTGTAAATTTTCTAGCCTGTTATTTCACTGAATGTGTTTACCAGCTGCAGGGGATTTCTAGTGAAGTCATTAGGATCTTTTATGTATAGAATTACATTATCTGCAAATAAGGGTGCTTGAACTTCATTCTTTCCTATTTGTATCCTCTTTATTTCCTTAATTTATCTTATAGTCTCAGAAATACTGCATATGTAAGTCAATAAACGCAATCCACCATATAAATAGACTCAAGGAAACAAAACACAAGGTCATCTCATTGGATGAAGAAAGACTTTGAAAAAAGCTAATGTCCCTTCATGATGAAAGACCTAAAAGCAATCTAGGACTACAGGAGACACATCTCAGCATAATAAATATAGGAAGTCCACAGCCAACATCTTTCTAAGCAAGAAAAGTCAAAGTCCACTACAATCAGAAACAAGACAAGGATGTCCACTCCCCACCCCCACCCCACCTCGCATTCATTTCAGCACTGGAAGTCTCACTGTGCTTCTAGACTGTTCATGCTCTCCAGCCCGCCTTGCTAACTAACCACTGCCCCCTGGCACCCCCAGCCTGGTTCCCCTTCCTTCCTCCATGTGAGCCCAGGATAGTGATTGTTCTTCTGCTGTCACCCTCCCCTCTGTGGTTTCCTGTCCAAGCCCACAGCCCTGAAACATTCTCCTGAAATTACCCTGAGTGTGCACTCTCTTTCTCACTGGGACCCCCACTGAGAAGAGAGTTTCAGAGGTCGTACACCTTCCATGAAATGTACACATTCCACGAAAATGAAAAAAAAAAAAACCAAAGCGCAGAGAAGTTAGCATGTGCTGTGCCAGCTGTTGAGGGGTACAGCCAGGTGTGGAAGGCTCATAGAGCTGCTTTCTTTGTTCAGTGATATTCTGCATAAGGAAAAACCAGTGAGGGTAGACACCTTCTTTATGTCCTTGTAGGCAAGCCCAAACTCTTGACATTGTGGTGCCACGTTGTTGTCTGCAAAGCTGATGCTTGAGAACCACACAGACTTTTTATTTTAAAGAAACAAATCATAGACATTTTAAGTTTGTTTGCAGTTTTGTTTGGGCTGCATTCATAGCCGTCCTGGGGTGTACACATTCTTGTGCTGCAGCCTTCCCATGATGACTTTGAAGCCAGATCATAGCTCATCGGAACTCGGATAGTTTCTCTTGCAGCCTTTGCCTTATCCTCTATATTCTGGAATGAAAAAATGCCACAAAGGGATTTCTGTGTGGATCTGGTAACAGATTTAAAAGTCATGTAGGCAGATGATTTGTGTGTATAGTTCATGCCCTGCAGAGTAATCTGCGTTTGTTCTTTAGGAAATGTAAAGTATTTATCCATTTAATAACACCCACAAACGAAAATGGCCACAAGTCAAAATCTTTCCATGGGGGAGATTTTCATCACAGTTAAATTGAGTCTGTTTAAGCTTGGGTTACTGATATCAGGCTGTTGCAAGGTACTGACACAATATAAATTGCCAATAAATATTGTGGTATGAGTGACTAAATGTTTATGCTATCGAGGGTCTATAGTAGTTTAAAGTTAGTGGCGGTGTGCCAGCTGCAGGAAACTGTTTCACGTCTCTGACTTCTGAGGTGTTGTCTCTGGTTGACAAAGTCTCATGAAGTTAACTAGAATGTTGCTGATGTCTTCATTATGTTTTAGTCTGTTTTTCGCCCCTGTATAAAGCAAAAGCAATACCATGGAGTCTGAGAGCCCTGAGTTTAGATTCCCATGAGACTTCTTTATTTGACTTGATGGTGAACCCACACTGTAGAACTATATTGATAGCACTTTAAATAAAATGTGTGCGCAGGAGAGTGTGTTTTGTAAGCTGTCTAGAGGTAATTGCTTTACTCTAGTGTTTAAGTCTCACAATTAGCCTTTGAACTGGCGACCAAGTGGGACTGTCCTGCGGGAATTAGGTTGAAGTGTACTAGTTCAGCTGCTTAGGATCTTGTAATGTCCCCAAAGCTCATTTGTAGTTCTTGTGGTTGTCTGAAAGTAGGCAATAAAAGAATGTCATCAGAGCCCATCTTTTCTTATAGCAGCTATCTCTTCCTGGTAGCCAGGATGTTTGCCAACCTCCAGACCTGGGTACCAAGCAGCAACAGTGGTCTGGACTCATGTTTAGCAACTCTACCAATCAAAGTTTTACTCCTGCAAAATCTCTCTGCAGATTTGGGTCTTTCTTTTCTTTTCTTTCCTTCCTCCCTTCCTTCCTTTCTCCCTTTCTTCCTCTCCCCCTCCTTCACTTCCCCTCCCTCCCTCCCTCCCTCCCTCCCTCCCTCCCTCCCTCCCTCCCTCCCTCCCTCCCTCCCTCCCTTCCTTTCCAGCAATAATGAAAAAATGTAGAAACCAAACAAAGATTCACTACTCTCTTAAACTTCTAGGGAACAACTTAAAAGGTCTTTTATTACAATATTTTCTTATGTGGAATTTCTTCAGCCTGGAAACTCATCCCCTTGATATCATACTAACCCAGAACCTTCTACTTCAAAGTCAAGGGACTGTATCATTCCAAACAAATGAAGGACTTTGAAGCAAATCCTGCTTTTTTTTGAATACCGAAGTATCTTTCAAATATTTCTTCCTGCTTTGAATAGCAGATTTTTGTATTTGATAAATGCCAACATAGTTATGATGAATAAAATGCAAATTTGCTGAACATTTAAGCTATCATAGTAGGGTTTTGTCATTCTGTTCTTTTTCAATCAACTAATATTAAAGTATAATTACTATTGTGTGTGGGTTTGAAAATGTTTAAAAATTTTCAATGTTTTGAGAAGAGTGGAAATTTTTCCTGAGATACTACCTTAACTCCACCCACCTCAGAGCTAACAGGAAGCCAAATGGTGTCAGTTTGAATGGAGTTCTTGGCCTGGGTTCTGGACTAATATTTGGGGTTTTTGTGTCTGAGTTATGTTTTGAGAAAGGATTGAGCTAAAATCAGAGGCAGGGTAAAAAATGAGCTAAGAAATCAACAGATAAATGAGTGGTTGCTACCAAAAGAGGATATGGGTTCTTAAAGGGAGGCGAGTTGGGCTTCTAACACTACTCACAAATTCGCAAATATTTAGAAGTTAAGAGAGAATGGAGTACTCATCCGAAGTGAAGGTCCCATCTCAGCAGATTCCTGTAGACTTCAGTTGCATCCCACAGCAGCTAAAGAGGCAAGAGAAGTGATAGAAGAAGGAATGGGAATGAAAACAGTATTTTCACAGTTTCCATTTTTTTTTGTTATTGTTTAACAGCTTTAATAAGGTATAATCTGTATGGCACAAATTTACCCATCAGATAAGCTGAAGGTAGTAAGCCTGTGGAAGGGCCCTCCCTGGACAAGTGCCCTTGAATGTATAATAGAGGAGGCCAAGCAAGCCACAGAGAGTAACTCACTAAGGAGTATTCCTCCGTGGCCTGTGCTTCAGTTCCTGCCTCCAGGAATTCCTGCCCTGTCTTCTCTTCACAACGGGCTGTGACTGGGATGCGTCAACTGAAACAAACTCTTTCCTCCTGAAGTTGTTTTCAGCCACTGTGTTTATCACAACAGTAGAGAACCTAGCGAAGACACTTAAAGGTGAAAGGAGATAATGAGCAGCAATGAATTGTCTTCTGACTGCGCATGAAGGCTGTGGCACATGTGACCCCATCAGGGATGAGTCGAGCATCGACATCCCTCTTCCTGCCTCCTTATTGTGGATGCAGTGAGACTATTGTCTCCGTCTCTTAACACCGTGACTTCCCTGGGATGAAGAACGTACCTGTCCACTGTGAAACAAAATAAATACTTTCATTTGCTTTCAGGAGGTATTTTGTCAAAATAACAAGAAATAACAGTAACTAATAAAAGTTGGTATGAAAAGTAGATCTATGACTGTGATAAACTTGGCCGTATGGAATTGGGTCTTGGATTGTTTAGGGGAAGAGTTGTGGAAGAGTTTGAAACTTGTAGCTAGAAGACCCTAGAATTCTGCAAGCAGATCTTAATGGGACATGGTTAGCCTGGAAGGTACACAGAGGCTGACGCAACGGTGGTCCAAGGAGGCAGGGAATATATCAAGTTAATAAGAGAACTTGGAAATGTAGTATGTGTCAAACAAGTCTCCCAGGCATGATAGATGTATGACTGAGAGAGTAATAGAGGCTTGTCCCAGGGTCCCAGAAGGCCACTGAAACCAAGCCATGTGTGACGGGGTTAGATTCCCTGCAAGGAAGTTCTGAGAATTTAGTGTGTGAAGCTGTAAAAATGAAGGCCAAGTTTCTATGGAGACCCTGGGATGTTAGAGATGCCAGGATCACAGGATGTCTACCCAAGAAAGCTGCACATACAGAGTGGAAGGATGCAAAGTGAGGTGTGTGTGTGTGTGTGTGTGTGTGTGTGTGTGTGTGTGTGAGGGCTGGAGTAGAATGGGACTGGATGATCTGGAGCAAGATTACTCCTTTATGAGCCTCCGATGCTGGACATGAAGCTGCAGGGTTTGTGTTTGCCCTTGTGGGTGTCAGTCTTGTTTTGTCCCTATCTTTACTTTCTATGCCCCAAGTCTTTATTTTCTGGAATAAGAGTGTCTGCGCTGTGCCATTTTATGTTGGAAGTATCTAGTTTTTTAAAAAATGTTATTAAGGCTCACAGTTAAGAGATTGCCTCAGTTTCATATAGACTCTGCATTTAAACTTTTGAACACGGTGGAAACTGTGAAGACCAAGGGGATATTTGAAGTTGGACTGAACACATTTTGTGTCTTGAGATGGCCACGAGCTTATGGGGACAAGGAGTAGGAAGTTATGGCCTAAGAGGGATTATGTTTGGGTATGAAGTTGATACCACTGTCAACTTAACAGGATCTATATTCAAGCAGGAGAAAAAAAATCTCGGGGCAACTCCATAAGAATTTGTCTAGGTGGGGTTAATTGGTGGTGGGAAGACCAAAACCTAATTGTGAGGGGCACCATTTCATAGAGTCCAGGACTGAGTGAAAAGGTGTAAGTGAATTGTTCATCAGCATTCAGATTTCTCCTTTCTGATTATGGGTTCTAGCTCCTGGACCATGAATTTGCTGCCACTATGCTTGACTTTGCTCTCGAACTGTGAGCCAAAGTAAACCCTCACGCAATGGATTTGGTCATAGCAGTGAGAAAAGTAACGAATGCAGTCACGAAGCCTTGCCCTTGCAACACTGTTTGGTACTAGCCACTACTGGCTGGGCATTAAAGCCTTTTGATTAGGCATGTTAGTGAAAGTGAAGTAAAACGTCATTGTTTAAGGTTCTCTCTACTTGGTAATATTAAGAATCCTAGTCAATTGTGTACCTGCATTTGTGAAATGAACATTTGAAATTTATTGCCACCTTTTCATTGGATTATGTAAGCTCTTTACCAAATAATTCTTTGTATGGTTTTTCAGAAGTTCTAAGCTATTTTCACCCTTTAAATTTAGGTGCTGTGGCATAAAGTCTTTAATCACGAGGCTAGGAATAACATGAAAAATATTCAACTACTCTGAATGACCAATTTGAGTCATAAAGGGTCTTGATAGGACCCCTCATAGAGCTTAACTACAACTTTTTTTTTGCTGGCAAATATGGGAATATTATCATATTTTCTACAACTAGTACCACTATTCTAGTATGTGAATTTGGTACAAGAGTTCCATTAGGTACTGTCAAGTACTTCAAGAGAATCAGAAATTGAGGAAGGAGGAGTCCCAAAGATGTCAGTGTGGAAACAAGAAAATAGCCTGGAGTCTCCCCAGTGGACACTGGGGGTTTCTAGGTGTTGTATGCATGTATGCATATGTGTATCTGTGTGCAGGTGTGCTTAACCACATGGGCTTGATGATGGCCAGAGGTTGAGGTCAGGATGTCTTTTTTAATTGCTTCTCCTCTGCCTTTGTGTGAGTGTGTGTGTGTGTGTGTGTGTGTGTGTGTGTGTTTCCTACTTAGCCTCTGAAGCCAGCCCTTTTGGTTGGAATGACTGGTCAAGTGTGACCCTGTGATCGACCTGTCTTTGTTCCCCAGTTCCGGGGTTATTGTCATGCGCTGCCATGCCCTGATTTGTCTATGTGAGTTTTGGGGATCTGATCTAAGATCTTCATAACTGTGCAATAAGCATTTGACCCTCTCTGGTTTCTGTTAGGAGTTTGAATCTATGCAGACAGGTATAAAGGATCATCTTGGATTTGAGGATTTCTCTGAGACATTGGATCCAGCTCTTAAGAGACCAGTGTGGGAATCTCTCAAAACGTTCCTGTATGTACTTCCCACAGCCCAAGGGATCTGTTGAAAGAAAATAAACGGATAGTCTTCTAAAAGCCCCTTGGTGATTCTAATGACATCAACTTTTGAGAAACCCTATAGGGGACACACTGTTGCTTTGAGTACGAGTGTACCCAGTTTGGGTACATACTGTGTTAGCTTTTGCAAACATGGTTTTGTCTTCTTGAACAAAAGTAGAAGGATGACAGTCTCATCTTTGGAACATTCTTTTAAACATGTGATCAGGTTTAATGTCAATTACCCTTCCAGGTGGAGTTCATTCTATTTTTTTAAGCGAGAAACCAAGGCTCAAAGTTAGGGAATAGCTCACTGCATCACAGTAAGAAGAGAGTCCCTCATTCTCAGAGAATTAGCATTCTTCCTGTGAAAGGCTTGAGAGCTTTTCTGATGCAGGGTGAGCCTTCCCCAGGAAAAGATCCTTCTAAGTCAGCAAGGTGTATGGACCCAGAGAACATTGAAACACTTACTCCCAATTCTTCAGATAGTTCCTTCCTGAGATAGTTACTTTTGGTATGATTCTAACAAGGTTGCTTCTCTGGCTTCTCGGTTGTTAGGTTAGAAACAGACAATAAGAAAAGAGAGACAAGTGGCTCACAGAAGGCATACTACTACATTAAACCAGCAGAGTTAGAGCCCTCTTATCTCAATGGAGAAAGGGACATGGCTTCCTCCTCTGAAAAGCTAGGGGGCTGGGCCAGTTAATCTCCTCCCTTACAGCTCTAAAATTCATGTGTTCAAGAGAAAAGCTATAAAAAGCTGGAGAAAACCATTCAAGAATGAAACACCAAGAAATCTGGGCCTGGTTTGGGGGAAATGTTCCTAGCCTCACTCTTGAGGGCGGGGTTGAGGCGCACACAGTGTGGTACCTGACTGTTGTGCCCATGATGCTGCATCGTTAGCTGGGTTTGTTTTATGGATGCCTTTTCAGAAGGTGAGAAAGCACACAAGTGACTTTAGAAAGATTGCGCTTAAAAATACTCACCAAAATTTTGCAGTTTAAATATCTACTGCTTGTAAAAAAAAAAAATCCTTTGAAGGACCATTTCCCTGATACAATCTTTATTTTGTCTTTTTTTCCTCTTTGACAAGTCTTTGTATTGCTTTAGGTTAACTCAAAGTGCAGATTGCACTTTTTTACTTTTGGTAAGATTTCTAGTCCTTCTTACTGTGTGTCCTGTTGAACTTGAACCCAGACTTTTAAAATACTCTTCCTACATGGTTTTATGGTCACCAGTAAGAGATTGCTAATTCCTTGGGGACAAGGACTGAGTTGCCTTTTGCTTGGTTTCCATTAAACGTTCCTAAATAAATGGATCTTAGATAAATACTTGAGTTAAGGAATCAGTGAATGAATTAGCTGCAAAAAATAAATAATTATAAAAAGAGATCTCCTTTGCCATGTTCTAAGCCCTGAAGATTTGTCTCTTTCATATCAGTACTTGTGACTTCTTTACTTCTCCATTCCCATCATCTTAAACCTGTCTCTACCCCCTGGACTCAAGCATGCTTTCCTAATATTAAACTGCCTTCACCTTCCTTGCATTAACCTCCTTCAGGGTTGTTACTAACTATTCCTTTAGTTTGTTTTAAAGTTCTATAAGTTTTGTCACAGATTTTTCACATTTCAACCCCTTAGTTGGCTTTCTTTGACCTTAGCACAATACCCGAGACAGTCAGTTTAGAAAAAGTAAGGTTTTATTTTGGGTGGTAACCGTCCTGGGGAATTTCCGTTGATAGTTGCTTAAATGCATTGCTTTTGGTTTCCTGCATCTTTGGGAGGAGAGCAGAGAAAGCCCTCACCCTGCAGGTGCAAGCTAAAGAGAGAGAAAGGGGAGGGACCCACATATAGCCTTCAAGGGCACACCCTCAGTGACTTAAGATGTCCCACTAGACTCTACCTCTAGAAGGTTCTGCCTTCCCGTAACAGCACCATGTGCTGGGAACCAACCATTTAACACATGTGCCTTTTGGGTACAAAATTACAAGCATAATAGTACCTATTATAACTACGTTTTAAATGCTTAAAATATAAATCCCATGATGGCAGAGCATATAATCTTTTTTCTCTGTGTTAGCATAGTGCTCGGATCACAGTATGCTCCGTGTAAACACCAGTGAAAATGATGGACGTGATCTGTAGGTAATTTTGATGATTAGGGCCTGTCTAGAGCTTGATATTAGGGTATAATAACATCATAAAATGATTGTATAGCTTTTTATCTACTTGTTTAATCTATGCTTCAAGAAAGAAACCTTTAACTTCATTTTTAATTGTGGTAAAACACACGGTGTAAAATTTACCATTTTGAATCTTTTAAGCATCTAATTGATCAGTGTTAGCTGCATTTAAATTGCAGAGTAGATCTTTAGAACTTTTCCAACTTAAGAACCTGGCGCTCTGCACTTATAAGTGGCACTTCAGTTTATCTTTCCCCTTCCAGGCTCCTGGCAGCCTCTTCCTTGATTTGGATTGCTTGAGGTACTTCATAAATATAAACATGTACATTATTTGTCTTTTTGTTTGTTGAAGGATTACATCACTTAAATGTATTATACTCAAAGGTCATCTATGCCACAACATGTGGCAAGGACCTAGTTCCTTCATGGCGTAAATGCGTGTTACATTATAGATATGCTTACACTTTCTTTAACCATTTGTAATCATTTCTCAGTGGAGGAACATTGGGATAACTCTCACCTCTTGGCTGTTGGAAGTAATGCTGAAATGAAAACATGTCAGTTAGTTTGCTCACATATATATATATACATATATATATACACATATATATATAAAGTTACAAGAGATCTTTATGTATTTTGGGTATTAGGTACTTATCAGGTGGATAAGTAATCACAAATTCGTTTTATTTATGTTTTATTCCTTCTATTCCATCAATGGCCATTTCATCCTCTTGATTGCTTTATTTGAGGCATAGACATAAAGTGATATGTTGCCCCATTTCTCCATCTTACTTCTGTTGCCTGTGCTTTTGGTGTCATAAATTGTGATATTTTGTATGTGCTCTAACAAATAAAGCTTGCCTGAAGATCAGAGGGCAGCAGTAGCCACTAGTTAACCATAGAGGTTTGGCGGTCTGTATAGAAAGACAGTAAGCGGTATGTCTGGGTGAACAGAGGAATATAAGGTGGAAGGAGACAGAAACATGCTCCTTTTCTCAGCTAAGGAGTTAGCAAGGTAAGAATTGGCTGTGGCTTGCTCTTTTGTGTCTCTGATCTTTGAACATTTACCTCAATGTCTGGATCTGTTTTTTTTTTTATTGTCAAGACCAAATAGAACTCGCACAACAATAAATGAAACCATTGCCAAACCCATTGTGATGAAGCTTTCCTCCCATGTTTTTCTAAGACTTTTACAGTCTTAGGTTTTGAGACCGTTTTGAATTGATTTTTGCACATGATGTAACAAAAGGATCCATCCGTCTTTGTTCTATTGCATATAGATATTCAGTTTTCTTAGTGTTGGTTGTTGACAAGACTATCCTTTTGCTGGCAGTTGTGAAAAAAAATCATTTGGCTGTTCGTTAGTGCACAGAGCTTGTTTATAGACTCTGCATTTGCTTCTTTTGGTCCGTAAGCCTGTCTTTCTGCCAGTGATATATTATTTTGAGTATGGCATCTTTGTAGCTATTTTTGAAACAAGGAAATATGGAAGCATCCTGCTTTGTTCCTTTTCAATATTAATTTGTGTATTTGATATGCACACTAAGACTTGACATGAATGCATTTTTCTGTATCCGCAAAGTACATCAATGAGATTTTGACAGATGTTGCATATAACATGATTATTGCTTTTACAGTATAATTTTAGCAAGATTAGCTTTTCCAGTACATGGATATATGGGATGTTCTTTTTATTTATTTGTGTCATTTTTAATTTGTTTCAGTAGTGTTTTGTGGTCTGAAGTATACAAGCCTTTTGGCTCCTTGACTAAATTTATTTCAGATTATTTCATTAGTTTTTATTGTCAGTGTAAACAGAGCAGGTTTTGAAATGTACTCCCAGATTGTTCATAGATAGTATATAAAAATGGAAATGATTTTTACATGTTGATTTTGTATTCTGAGACTCTTTTGAATTTATTATCTGTAATAGGATTTTATTAAGAGGCAAACTTTCAAGAGCTTCTGGATATAAGATTATGTTGTCTCTGAACAGAGAGAGTTAGACTTTCTTTTCCAACTTGCAATGCTGTTTATTTGCTTAGTCTAATTTCGCTGGACAGGACAAATGGAACATCCTGTGTTGAGTGGAAGTGGCAAGACAAGGCATTCTTTCCTTGTTTCTATTCACAGGAAGAAAATAACTCGCAGTCTTTCAATATTAACCGTCGTTATGATGTTAATGTAAATGTCCTTATAGACTCCTGTGTTGAAGATGTTGGCCCAGATGTTTATTCCATTGGAAGGTGATTGGATCTTGAGGGTGCTAATCCTATCAGTGGATCAATCCCTTGATAAATCATAGCAAAATGGGTTATTAGGAGGTAGGGCCTAGCTGGAGGAAGTTACTGGGGTGTATGTGTGCTTTTAAAGGTGATATCTTGTCCCTGGACTCTCTCTTTCAAAATCAGTCAATCAGTCAATCTCTCTTTCTTTCCACTTCTCTCTCGTTCCTCACCCACCATCTCTTTTTTGTGGCTTCCATGATGTCAACAACTTGTTCTTGTATGCTCTTCCCCCATGATGCTCTGTCTCATCGTGACTCAGAAACAAGAGATGGCTCTTGATGGACTGAAACTATTAATCCAAATAAATATGTATTTCATTTTATTGTCTTGGACATTAGTAATATTTGTGACCTCTTCATATACGACTGAAGGCATAAGTCACAAAACAATCTCACACCACTTTGGAATTATGATTAATAAAAGGGTTATTTATTTAAGGGGGAAAAAACTTACAGATCACTGTCCCAGACAACAGACTTCTGCGTGATCAGGAACGAAGTCTAACAGCAGGAAGCCAGAAGCAAGAGAGAGACAGTGTGGGCTACCACTGCCTTTTAAAGCAAAAGAGACCATGCCCAAGTGGGCTGGTATTTTAAAGGCTATTGGCTGAAGGATCGGAAGAAGCTCCCGGCAGCATACGACCTTTATTATATTGTGGGGGTGTTTTTCTACTTCTACTTTTGAGTGTGTGTGTGTGTTTATGTATGTGTATGATCATAAAAAGTTGTTGGATCTGTTAAAAAGCCTTTTCTACACCAAGTAAGAAGATTGTCTGGTGGTTTGGGCCTTTCATGTTATTAATGTGCTGTATTACAGTGATTGATTTTCATAAGTTGAACCATCCTTGCTTTCCAGGAATGAATATTACAGTCCTATTACTATGTTAATTGAATCTAGTTTGTTAGTAATTTGTTGAGATCATCCCATCAATATTCATGAAGGACATAGCTTAAGTATTTTTTCACTTAGTATGTTTTGACAATATGTAAAGATATATCAGTGAAACGATCTTGTTCCAGAACTTTGAAAAATATTTTCAGTTTATTTCCGTTTTACTCATCTACCTACACAGTATACTGATATGGGGAAATTAATATTTGCCTTATACATTGCAATTAGGATGAATTTTACATTCTCCATCACCTGACATAAATATGGTGACTATCAGTGTTTGCCCAGTGAGTGTTCCTTGACTTTTTAATAGGATGTGTTTTACTTTAGATACCTATGAGCAACACACAAGAAAACAACTTCAAGTGGGGAAGCTATCCTTTGCCTCCCAGTTTCAGAGGATTCAGTCCATGGTGATTTGGGCACTGGTACTTGGGCAGAACATCATGTCAGTGGGAATATGGTTGGAAGGTTCTTCACTTTATGCTGTACTGGAGACAGAGAGCAAGGAAAAGGGTAGACTAGGGGCCAGGTATAACCTTCAAAATTATGTCCCCAGGAACCTACTTCCTCCAAGGAGGCCCCACCTACTAAAGTTTCCAGAACTTCCCATAGGCTGGGGACTCCTTGCTCAACACAGGAGACTGTGGTTGACACTTTGCCTTCAAAGCACAGTGGGAAAGATGTGTGCTAAGCTTTGAATTCGAGGTTTTGAGCATGCCGAGCAAGCACCTATCAACCCTTTAATTTCATACCCCTGGCACAGTCTTAACTTTTTATGATTTTATATTTGTGTTTATTTCAGTTTACGCCACTGAATATTTAAGAAGACACCCTGAGAGTATTTGTTGGTGGTAGGCTGTTTACTTATGTGATATTATCAATGCCCCAGGTTTAATCTTCTCTTTTGTGGAGAGCTCTACTGGAGGGTTAGCCAGGTGCCATTTTATGACATTTTCTAACACCAAACTTAACCTTTTTGTTTGGATTATTTTTCTTAAATTTAGTAGACCTTTTCCATCTCTTGAGTTTTCCCCAGATGTTACTTTGATCAATGGTTTCTGCATTGTAAGTTCTTTACTGTCCTTTCTTTCTTTCAGAATAAACTTTAGTGGCTTTTGGAGTTTTCTACCTCTATCTATGTATTCTGTTGTTTCTCATGAAACCCTGACACAAATTAACTATTCAAGTGGAATTATTTTCTTACATTACTTGTCTATTTCCAAACATTTCTTGTAGCATGTATTTATTTTGAAACAAATTTCTAATGCTTTGGTCCATGCTGTCATTGAACTCCCCTGGGAGCCTAACTGATATTGAACTGATAGCTTCCTGTCTTAACTTTCTGATTTCTGGGATTAGAGGCATGTTCTATATCCCTACTCTCTTGCTTTTTATCTTTTTATGTTTGAACTTTGTTTAAATTTTTATTTACATAAAAATATTATTTTCCATATAACAAAATTATACCAATTATCCTTGGCTCAAATTGACCAACTCTTTGGGTCATTTCTTTTTTGTTGTTGTTGTGAATTAGATGATTTTCAACTCTTGTGTTACAAAAGTTAAAAAAATTCATTTTTATGTTATGGTAGTTACAATGTAATTGGCCCCAATAAACTCATAGGAATGACATTTTTAGGAGGTGTGGCTTTGTCGAAGTAGGTGTGGTCCTGTAGCACAAAGTGTGTCACTGCCGACGTGGGCTTTGAGGGTTCATATATGCTTAAGCCATTCCTATTGACTCAGACCACTTCTTGTTGCCTTCTGATCAAGATGTAATCAACACCATGTCTGCCTACATGCTGTCACACTCCCTGATGATAATGGAGTCAACCTCTGAAACTGTAAGAGAGCCACCACAATTAAATGTTTTCCTTTATAAAAGTTGCCATGGTCATGATGTCTCTACACAGCAATAGAAACCCTAACTAAGACAATTTATTTTTATTATGTGTATGAGTGTTTTGGCTGTATGTATATCCGTGTACATATGTGTACTGTGTATATACTTAGTATCCAAAGAAGGCGAGAAGAGGGAGTTGATCCTCTGGAAACTAGAATTACAGATAGTTGTCAGCTGTCATCTGTGTGCTGGGAACTGAACCTGGACCTTCTGAAAGGATCAGTACCTGCTCTTAACCAATGAGCCATCTTTCCAGCCCTGACTCATGCCTTATAATTGCAAGAGGTAGTTTTTCTCCTGTGTGAGAGAAGGGCAGGGAGAGGCTGATGCCCCAGGGCAAACACAGCTGTAGTTTTGCTTTAGGGATGGCTGATTTATTCATGGTGTTTGTTTCAGTATTTTGAAATATAGAGTAAGTAAAAATGTATGTGTAAAATATGGACCTGTGCTGGCAGTGTTTTAAATCAAGAATTCGAATCAGTTCATTCTTGTGCTATTGCAGAGAAACCAAGTCACAAAAGCTCCCGTATAAAACAACAAACACACTCCCAAACCAAACCAGCAACCCGTTTCCATCTTCCCAGGTAGACATCAATGTCTGCAGAGCCAAAGGCTTGATGTTGTCTTATTTTTATTTCTCCACCATGTCTTGTATTGTACTAGAAGCCAAGAAATTTGAGATTTTGAAGAATGGAACTATGATTATGTTCCAGTCAGTTATGGGATGAATCCGTGCTGTATTGGCTGGTTTTGTGTGTCAACCTGACACAAGCTAGAGTCGCCAGAGAGGAAGGAGCTTAGTTGAGGAAATGCCTCCATGAGATTCAGCTGTAAGGCATTTTCTCAATTGGCAATCAATGTGGGAGGGCCCAGCCCCAGCCCATTGTGGGTGGTTCAATCCCTGGTTCTATAAGAAGGCAGGCTGAGCAATCTATGAGTAGTAAGCCAGTGAGCAGCCCCCACACCATGGCCTCTGCATCAGCCCCTGCCTCCAGGTCCCTGCTTGAGTTCCTATGCTGACTTCCTTCAGTGGTGAACAGCAATGTGGAAGTGTGAGCTGAATAAGCCTTTCCTCCCCAACTTGCCTCATGGTCGTGGTGTTTCGTCACAGCAATCGAAACCCCGACTAAGACGCATGCAGACAGAATTTTGTTTAATCTTCTCTTTAATTTCATCCTTTTAACAGTTACCTGATTTTTTTTTCTGAGAGATGGAGACTTCTGAAAATGAGAAGTTTGAGCTGTACGACTTCTCTTTTCAAAGTTTCTTAGTGTCATATGTCTTTATATATTATGCTGAAAACAGAGTCTTAGATTTCCCAGGTAAGTACTAAATAACTACAGGGAACAGCTCCGACAGGGGATAATTCAGAGTCCAGGACTTGAAACTCCTAAGAATGGAATAAATTTCATGTTCATGAGATACTGCTAAGAGATCAGAAACTGAAGTGTTTTCTTGAAGGAATGAAACAAAATTAAAAGTGTCCAGGCATGGTGGTACAAGCCTTTAATTCCAGCACGTGGGAGGCAGAGGGAGATAACTCAGCAGAGCAAATTCCAGGACAGCCAGGGCTACACAGAGAAACCCAAAATAAGATAGAAGGAAAGAAAGTTGAAAGGGAGAACCGAGTCAATTAGAAAAAAATGTTAGTCCTTGGGCTTATTAGATATAGGCTGATGGGATCAAAACATTATGTGCAGCCTTGTTTTAAGACTTGAGGTCTGATGCACACACACACACACACACGCATGCACACACACACACACACTTGCTCGCACATTTATGTTAGCCTTACATCTTCTTGTACTTTTGTTTTAATTTAGAATCTTTAAGATAGGAAGCACCCATCCTAATAACCCTTGAAGTTATTAGGAGAGACACAAGATGGAAATACTTTATTACTTACAGGCCAACAAGAACATATGGACACCTGCAGGACCCACATGGTGGCCAGGGAGTAGAGAGAGAGGGATGTGGGACGTGTGGGCTAATGCATTTAATGGATCCAAAGAGACTGTTTTTTTTTTTATAGAGGTTCTGTGATGGGAACTCTTTTCTGCAGTGGATTTATAAAGGTTCCGCTACGCAAGCTGTAACTGCCACATAGGGAAGTGGCTACTGGGAAGCAGTTATATGAGGCAGATATCTGGATTGGCCGCCTTGAGGAACTGGGAATGTAGTCAAGGGCCCCTGGCTTCCGTTACGAGAAAGTCCAGCGTGTTTGGAGTGGTTGACAGGGCAATAGAAAGTTATAAGAATTTTCTACAAGGTTCTTCTCCTTTCGGTACACACGAGCAAAAACATTCCGACACATCTAGACCTCTCATCTGTCTTGAGCAACCTCTGAGTCATCTCTGGATCTTTCTTACGTGTTTTTCACTTCTCCCTGAGTTTTATTAAATGTTCAGTGTGCTGCTTAAACAATAAACTGTCACATAATCTTTCTTTAACACCCAGGTTAGGATCTGTCATTTTCAAATCCATATCCTCTTCATCCCTGTAGTCATTGTGTGTGTGTATGTGTTATGTGTGTCTTATATGTGTGTGTACATATATTATAGATGCTCCCGAAAGAGAAGGAGTTGACATAAACCCTTCTGAGCCTCTGTTTGAAACGCAGTATCAGACAGGAAAGATAGAGTGCAAATGCATGGAATGATTAGGGGGCTTATTCCATCAGTGCAGATTAATGCAAAAATTTGTGTTGTTTTATTTGTATAGTAATCAAGAGGAGGAGCCAAAGCTGGTTTAAGAAACTTCAGAGGCAATCGGTGTGTAAGACGTTTGCAGCCACATCCAGCTCTGTCCAGCTTGATTTTCTCTTTCGATCACTACGCCCGTTCCTCAGTGGCATCTATCCTTCTCTTTGCCTGGCATCAAGAAAGCTGCACAGACGAATAGTTGAAAATGGCAGCCTTTTAAAATGTGCTTACTTAATTTAGCTGTTACAGTATTTTTTAATAGCTTGTTCCCTAACTAATACAGTAGCTCGGAGAGTAGGAAATGTTTGCTTAAAATTAAAATCATGGCAAGTAAGAGTGCATGCGGTTACTGTTAAGCGTTCAGCTGAAAGAGTCACTTAATGGGCTCCTCAGTCAGTTTAATTTGTCACCATTTGGCAGAAAATACCACACGAATGTGTCTTGTCACGTAATTGAGAGGAACACACAAATGTCACGGGATTGGATTGGGTTGCACAATTTTATTCCAATAGACATGTGCAGGCGTGAGTTTTTTTTGAAAGTGGAAGAAAAAATAAAGCAAGACCTGCATTTTTTTCTAATCAGTGTCATCTTCCGGGAAGTTTGAATATGTTTCCAGTAAAACATGTTGAAAGGTCCCAGAGAAAAAGCACAGTTAATAGACCCTGCAGACGAGTCACTTGGGACCTCTGTGTCAAGAGATAAGGGCGGAGGACAGTGAGTGTGACACTGTTTTAAGTCAGTTAGGAAAGGAGTCATGCAATTTAACAATGCAATTGGGATCTAATGGTTGCAGAAGCCTGGCAGTAGTTTAAACATCACCTGACCGGCATGGCAGAGGCTGGCCTGGGAAAGGTCCACGGTGTCTTACTCTTTCCTTTTTCCAGGTGTGAAATTGTAAGTGTAAGTCTCTAGCATAATATCCATGTGTACTACTAAGTCCTTATTATTGAAGAAATCAATGGATGAACAAGTTAGAAAGGAAGAGTAATAACTGCAAATCTTCCCCGAATGACTGCTTCCTATGTACTAAAGATGAAGGTGCTCAGAACAAAACCAGGATTTGAATATTGTTCTTCCTGTATGATGGAGAAGAAAATGGAGCCTTTGGGAGATTATGTTCAAGGTTGCTCAGAGTACAAGTACATCAGAGCCTGGATTTGAGTGTGTGTGTGCTTATGTGTAAAGGTTTGAAGACAACCTTGAGTGTGCATGTGTGTGTGTGTAAAGGTTTGAAGACAGCCTTGAGTGTGAGTGTGTGTGTGTGTAAAGGTCTGAAGACAACCTTGAGTGTGTGTGTGTGTGTGTGTAAAGGTTTGAAGACAACCTTGAGTGTGTGTGTGTGTGTAAAGGTTTGAAGACAACTTTGAGTGTGCATGTGCGTGTGTGTAAAGGTTTGAAGACAGCCTTGAGTGTGCGTGTGTGTGTGTGTGGAAAGGTTTGAAGACAGCCTTGAGTGTGCGTGTGTGTGTGTGGAAAGGTTTGAAGACAGCCTTGAGTGTGCGTGTGTGTATAAAGGTTTGAAGATAGCCTTGAGTGTGCGTGTGTGTGTGTGTGTGTGTGTGTGTGTGTAAAGGTTTGAAGACAACCTTGAGTGTCCTTTCTCAGATGTCACTCGCATTTCTTTTGTATTTAAAAGTTTTTATAAAATATTTTTTGATTTTGTCTTTCCCCGACAACCACTCCCAAATCCTACCCAACTTCCTACCCTCCCAACTAAATGGTTCTCTCTCTGTCTCTCTCAAAATAGAAACAACAACAAAACAAAACAAAAACCAAAAATAAAGACATACAGGCAAAAAAAAAATAAAAGGAAAAAAAGGCAAAATGTAACAAAAAGCCCACAATGAAACAAAGTAAGACAAGATACAGAGTTCCTTTTGCATTGGCTAACTATTCTTAGACGTGGGGCCAGCACGGGAGTAAGGCTGATACACACAGTGGTACACTATTGGAAAAAACAGATTTTCCCCTTCACCAGCAGGTGTCACTTGTAAATAGCTTCTTGGTTAGGGGCGAGACCTCGTGTCCACTAACCCTTCCCTGTCCGGGGATTTTGTCAAGTTTGAATCTTTACTAGTTCTATGCTCTGCTGTCACAGCCTTTGAGGTCACATGTGTGCAGTCCTGTTGTGTCTGGAAAATGCTGCTGTCTTGGAGTCACCACCACCTCTGGCTCTTACCATCTTCCTGCCTCCTCTTCTGCAGAGGTTTCTGTGAGTTGATGGGAGGATGTGATGAAGACATCCCATTTAGGTCTGAGTGCTTGCGGCATCTTGTGTTAGTCTCTGTGCTAATTAACGAGAAGTTTCTGTGATGTGGGCTGAACAAGACACAGATGTGAAGGGCAGCCTAGCGTGGTCACCAGGGGTTCCTGGCAGAGAGTGGTTCTCCCAGGTCAGATGGGCTAGAAAGAAAGACTGAAAGGGGCAGAGGGAAAAATTCACTTTGCTATTTTTTTGAAGCAGGATCTCTCCCTGGCCTGGAGTTCATCAACTGGTTGTCCATTAATCCAGCTATCTTTACTTTCCCTGTGCTGGGATGACAAGTCTATACCACCGTGCCTGGCTGTCGCAAGAATTCTAATTGTTCTTAATAATAAAAACCTGGAGTCAGATGTAGGGGTTAATGCTGAAAGATCAGAGAAGCAGTGCAGACAGCCAGTGAGACCTCTAACCTCTACAGAACCCTCAGATGGGAGGGGTGAGCTTGTCTCTACGAGTCCTCAGACCGCATGCTCAGACTCAATCCTCAGACTTCATGGGAGCTCCTGTCTCTCCAGCCTTATAATCCTCTCTCTGCCCAGCTCCATCACTCCTGTCTCCACCCCCCTAGTGCTGGGATTAAAGGTGTGGGATCCCAAGTGCTGGGATCACCTTGTGTAAATTCTGTTTCTCTTTTAGACAGATGCAATCTTGTGTGGCCAGTGTGGCCTTGAACTCACAGAGTTCCTTCTGCCTCTGTCTCTCAAGTGCTGGGATTAAAGGTGTGTGATACCACTGCCTGGCTTCTGTGACTAACTAGTGGCTTAGCTCTGCACTCTGGTCTTCAGGCAAGCTTTATTTGTTAGATCTTAAACAAAATATCAATATACCTGGTTTTTAACTTTTTCTTTATGTGGTTTCTGGGGAGTGAATTCTGGTCCTGATGCTTCTATAAGAGCATTTTACCAAGTCCAGTACCATTTCTGACTCTTTATACACCCCAGATCCAGATTTTGAACCTCTAGAGTATACCAACAAAAATGCATTTAGCAAGACAGTGTCTTCTCTGCTGATTTATTTATTTATTTATTTGTTTAGCGGTGGCTGATTTTAGGCAATCATGTCAGGCTGATCTTTCTGTTTCGATTCTCATTTCCATGGAGATGTGATGATTCTTAATCGTCTCTTAACCTTCAGCACCACATTTGCCATCGGGAACTGAAGAAACAGACCCTGGCTCAGGGCTTGGATTGATGTAGAATCTGATCTTGCCAGCGAGCATCCCACAGTCCTTGCCTTTCAGGGAGATGCGCTGATGTGCATGTAGCCTCCCTCCTGACAGTTTTATCTCTGGCAAAAGAGAAGAGAATAGCATTCAAAACCAAAGCCCCGGCTATTTTTCTTTCTGCTTTACATTTCAATGACTGTTGATTTTGTGGCTTGGGAAGACTGTGTTTAAAGAGGATACAGGAAAAAAAAAATCATGAAAGAAGAGTGAACGCACAGGCCGGGAGGACTGCTGGGTCTCTGTGCCGCCTTCCAGATTTTTCTGCATTTTGTTGTAGAACAATGCAAAGCATAGTTTAGGAAAGAGGAATTGGTATTTGTTCCAGAGATCCTTATTTACTTCTGGTCTCAGTAGTCACTTAGCAGACAGATGTGCTGGGAAATTCAAGAGAGGAGAGGGACGAGTCAGCCCACACACTGGCACTGTGGGGCTATTTGATGCAACTGGAGAGAGCTACGTACTGGGAGGACCTGGCCGGAGGTGGGGGTACAGGTTGGAAGGACTGCACACTGGAGGGGACTCTTGAGCAAGGTCTTGAAGGTCGAGTCAGAGTTTTCCAGATTATAAAAGAGCAGCAGATTCTGTGATGACCATCCCCCTCTCCCCATGCCTTTGGTCTGCTTTTGTGTTTCTTGTATTTTCATATATCTTCTCTTTTCTTTCTTTTTCCTTTTATATAAAAGAGAAAAGACATCAGAAGATTAAAACTTCAATAAAATGTCCCCTTATCATTCTTGTTTTTTTTTATTCTCTGCTCTTTGAAAATTTCATATAGGAATACAGTATATCTTGGTTGTATAGACTCCCATGCTCTTCTTCCAGCTCCCACAAGGTCTTAACAGTGCAAATGCAACAGTGTTTTGTTTTGTTTTACTCTGAGTGGAGTACAGACTTAGCTTTGTTTAATTTTACAATAGCGTGTTAGCATCACAACCTGTAAATATTTAGTAAAAAAGAGTTTTGTTCCTCGCAGAAAGAGATGAGGAAGTTTTTGCTTTCCTTTAGGTTTTGGTTTTGTATCTGGATGCAATCTGATTCCTGGTCTTCCAATGATTTGCTTAATTTGCTTTTCAAGTTAAGTGCCACTGCATAATGTTGTGGGATATTAGTTTAAAATGTCTTACATTCATTTGTGCATGAAATATTTGTTTAATGATGCAAAGATTTATCGTATTCTTTTATGTTTCATTTGTTTAACTCTGTAAAGCTGCGTTACTTTGCCCGCTTAAAACACCTGATTGGGCTAATAAAGAGCTGAAGGGTCAATAGCAAGGCAGGAGAAGGGTAGGAGGGGCCAGACAGAGAGAATAAATAGGAGGCGAAGAGATGGGGAGAAGCGAGAAAGAGGAGGAGAGGAAGAAGGCAGGGGCCAACCACCTAGCAACACAGCCAGACATGGAGTAAGAAGTAAAGAAAAATAATAGTATAAAGAAAGGGAAAAGCCCAGAAGATAATATAATGTGAAGATGTGATAATTTAAGAAAAGCTGACTAGAAACAAGCCAAGCTAAGACCAGGCATTCAATAAGTAAGAATAAGTCTCCGTGTATTTATATGGGAGCTGGGTGCTGGGTTCCTTAAGATCAAAGAGTAAAAAAACCAACCGCAGCCTACAGCATCACACATGGCTGTCTTTCCTGTGAGACCCTCACGGGGTTCCCCACAGAGCTCCATCATAAACTCTCTGCTTTGGTAGTGATTTAAAACTCTCAGCGCATGATCTGTTCGGGGTTTGAGATATTGTTTATACACAAGGAACCAGATGTTAACCTCTGCGGAGTCTATTAAATTGAGCCTACCCAGGAATGTCAGCCCTTGATTTTGGCTGGTGAGATGGCTCAGCAGGTACATGTATTTGCCATGCGACTCTAAAGACTTCCAGACGTGTGCCTGGCACGCTTGGACCACCACCCCACTAGTAATACACATTTTAAAAAGAATGCAACTTCGGGTATGCGTGAAGGAGTTGTGAAAGCGACTGCCGGAGGTCTCTAGAGTGGTGGCAAAGATCCCTGTGATACCACTGGCCTGGCTGTGATGTCACCCTCTCCAGGGTCTTTTTGCCTGTGTCAGGTGCTGTCCACTAGATGGAGCTAATTCTTGCCCTTGTAACTCCAGCCCCAGGTAAAAGGTTCCATACAAAACAGTTTGTGGAGCCACTGGCAGTGAGGCCAGGATTTATCACTACTGCTTGAACTTTTTTTTTTTTGAGCCCATTCTCTTTGGAGGGATATCTTGCTCAGCCTAGATATAGTGGAGACGGCCTTTGTGGTCCTGCCTCAAAGTGATGTATCAGACTTTGTTGAAGCCATGGGAAGCCTTACTCTCTTTGAGGAGTGGATGGGGGATGGGGTGGGAGAAGGTAAAGGGGAGCGGGAGGAGGGGAGGGAGTGGGGACTGGACTGCTATGTAAAATGGAAAAAGATTTTTTTTTTAAAAGAACGCAATATACAAACAACCCCCTCCCCCCAAAAAAAACTCAGCTAATCAAATGTTTAGTGAACACCCATGGACCACACATCATGGGGATAAGCTAGGAGGGAGCCTTTGGTGAGCAAGGAAGGGCAGAGAACCTCTCTGTGCATCTGAGTCTGTGACACGTAGAAGCTTGGCCTTAATGGTCACTCAGAAACTTCCTAGCGTACTCAGTCTTCTAGACTTCTAAACGTCCTTGTCATTCCAAAGAGATAGCTTTGTCATTAAACAATACCCTTTTTTTTGTGAGAAGTCTTCCTGAGAAAATTCAGTAATGCAGGGGACAGCTTCTCTATGGATCCTGTTAGCTGGGCAGGTGTCCAGTAAGGCCTTTCACAGGGATGTCTTCCCTGGGCTGGCTCTTGGGTTGCTGTCTCCGCTCCTCTGGTAAGTCTCCCTCTGGTGATTTTTATGTACATCGAACAAACATCTTGAAGGCAAATGTCAAGACTAGGAATAAGAAAGGCTCAATTTGTCACATCGAGTACAGCTGTGTGTGGCACTGCAATTTGCATTTTAATGTCCCGCTTACTCCAGAAAAGTGGCGTTTTATAGATTTCCTGTATTATTCATGAATTTCAGTGCTTTGTAGTTTAAAAATAAAGGTTCAGGTAATCACCGAGCAGAAGGGAAGTTAAACTCTGTCAAGTTTGCTCATTCCTTCCAGTTCTCCTCACCCCTTCGTCTGTTGAGGTCTTGCGTAACCCATCCCTGTGTTCTGTACTCAGATGTCAGGAAACACATACGTAAGAGAAGTTAAGTGATGCACCGCATCTGCTTCCCCATTGGCTTCTAATTTACAAGAAATTCTACTTGGTTAAAAAAAGTTACTGAACTGCATAGAGAAATATGGGCAGATCTGCCGCAACAGGGAAGTGCTGGTTAGAAAAGTGGACATAGCCTCCTGGACAGAGGCCTGCCTGAGGCCTATTGGGACCTACAGTGTGGTAAAGGCTCCTGCTGGTTATTCTGATTGTTGGGGTGTGTGGAATTGATCAGGCTGAGTGAAGACCAGGTATGAATCTGCCTCTATTCCAATTTATGTGACTATAGACTGTTCAGGCCATGGAGAAGGCTTATGTGTTGAGGAGGTCCCCTCTGCAGAAATGCCTGGGATGAGCAGTATTTAAGATGGGAGCCACGTGGTGTGAAAGCACCCCACAGAGAGGCCACCTCCCCATCCTCACATGAATTTCAGGGCCAGGTGTGCCCTGCCCAGGGCGGCTTGGCAGGCAGCTCAGAGCTTGCTTTCTAGTTGAACTTGCTTTGGGATACAGTCTGGGCTCAGTTTCCAGTAGATGTAGGATACAGAATGAGGAGTAGTCAGAAATGGAAACATCAAGATCGTTTCAAGGACCATGTTAAAAAAAAAAAAACCAACGAACTATGGAGATACTGAAAACTGATCACAAAACGGCAATAAAGACGAATTATGAAAATACTGAAAATTGATCACAAAACGGAGGTTGGAGGAGGTCCTTGTGAGTCTTCTGCTGTTCTCAGACTGGAATGCTATCACATGGCCCATGGCGGAAGTGCAGGGTGCCATTCATACAACATTTGTTTAGTGCTAGGTACTGAGTCTTGTCTTGTATGGAGGTCGTGTGTGTGTGTGTGTGTGTGTGTGTGTGTGTGTGCACGTGTGCGTGTTGGATGGGGGTGGGACCAACAGACTGACAGATTGGGGGTTTAAAAGTAACAACTGAAGTTATATCTAGGATTTTAAAAGTTCCAAAACTCCATTGACTTTTTCCTGAGAAGACAGAGTGCAAATTGTCACCTTTTTTCTTTTTCAAACAAGGTCACTCTATGCAGGTGGATTTGGCTGAGATGTCCCCCATAGGCTCAGGTGCTTGAATACTTGGTGCCCAGTTGGTGGCGCTGTTTGTCAAAGTTTTGGCAGCACACCCATGCAGGAGAAGTATTTTACTGGGGGCTGATTCTGAGGTTTCAAAAGCTACATACCACCCCTCATTTACTTGCTCTGTTTCTTGCTTGGGTTGGAGATGTGAGTGCTGCTCTGGTCCAGTCACCTTATCTGCTACCTGCTGTCACATTTCCCTGTCATGATGCTCTCTTCTCCTCTGTAAGCCCACATAAGCTTCTCCTTCCATAAGAGTGCGTTGGTCATGATGTTTAATTAGAGCAGCACAACAAGAACTCATACACTATGTGTATCTCTTGGCTAGCCTGGAACTTCTTAAGTAGTCCAGGAAGGTCTCAGATTTGCTATGATCCCCCTGCTCCTTGCTTTCCAGTGCTCAGATCACAGGTGCACTAGGCTCCTCTGTCACTATTTTGATTATGTAAATTCAACATTTGCATCTGTTGGAGTGATCAAACACATTTTGTTTCTGATTGCCTCTAAGTGATGTTTATGGGTCAAAGAAGTCTTTGCTACAGTTCTGTGTATTTCATTAAATAGGCAATTGATTAATTAATACACGCAACTAGTATTTATTTAATTCCTCTGTCATGTCAGCCATTGTAGTAGGATGTGGATTTCGTGCTGAGCAAGGGAAAGCACGGTTTCCATTTTAGTGCATCTTACCTTACTCTAGATCCAGATAGATAAGTAAGTTCCTGTAACTTAATGAGAAGATGTCCATGGAGTGCAGAAAGGTCACACGTGGAGACTAGAGTGTCTTTTTGGAGAGAGCCAGAATCCAAGGTGAGATCCTGAAAGAGTAGATCTTAGTCAGAAGAGCGCCAGGCAATGCTCCAGGCAGAGGAACTGTCTGTGCAGTGGTGGGAGCCAGCGTCTTTTCCAGACTGGTTGGCAGAGTGCGTGCTGATGAATGGACTGGGAAATGATATAGTGTTGGTGCTGTAATGTCAAGTCATGTGTGCAGCTGCCACATGGTGTTCTAGATCAAGGCGAAGACTCAGTGGCCTTGTTTATGACCGAGTCTCTCAGAAAAGAAAATGGCCAAGGTTAACACTCATTAATCTTTGTTCCTAACACCTCTTGGCTTCCTGATCCTCCAGTTATTGTGACTTAGTTGTAGATCATTTACTAAGTATATAGGACACCCTTTGTAGTGAGGTTGGGTGCATGCTTTTAAAAATTTGGTAACAGCTGGGCGGTGGTGGCACATGCCTTTAATCCCAACACTTGGGAGGCAGAGGCAGGTGGATCTCCGTGAGTTTGAGGCCAGCCTGGTCTATAAGAGCTAGTTCCAGGACAGGCTCCAAGGCCACAAAGAAACCCTGTCTCGAAAAACAAAAACAAACAAACAACAAAACCAAAAAAATTTGGTATCGATATAATTCTTTATTATAGTTGCCACTCATTGTGTATAAACTCCATACCAAGCTCTGTACCAAGCTTTTTAAAAACACTATTATTTAAGTTCTGATGTATTCCCATAAGGAAGGTTCTAGTACTCTGAGTGTGTAGGTGAAGACTAGAGACTCTGAGATATGAAGAAATCTGCTTTTGGCTTTCAGTAGTGTTGGGATTCGTGACCAGGCTATTTGTTCCAGAAGCAGGTCATAGACTCCAAAAAGTCCGAGGCTCAGAGAAAGAATAACATATAGGTATTGATCATGCAATAAAAGAATTATTAATGAGGTATTTCAGATTAATTTTATTATTAATTTTAATATAATAAAGATAGATAAATATTGTCTGTTAGGTTGGCTGGCATCATGATCAGATAGTGATGCATATATTTAAAATGTTTTAGATTTATTTTTATTAATATGAATGTTTCAGCTACAACACTCATCTATGTGCTATTTGGTACTCATGGAGGTTAGAAGAGAGGATTGGATCCCTTGGAACTGGAGTTAGAGATGGTTATGAATCTTGTGCATGCTGGGAACCTAACCTGGGTCCTCTATAAGAGCAACAAGTGCTCTTGACTACAGAGCCACTTCTCCAGGATGTATATAGGGTATATTTTATGATAAAGATAATTTATAAAATGGAATACATGTATTTCACAGCATCTAGTCAATATGACTTGTTTTAGAAAGAATATAATTAATACTACTCTTTCCTTGTATAATTTTATCATTACCTGTCAAGGATTAAATTTTCTAGAACACTTGCTTGAAGCCACTAAGTACAAATAATAATTATATAGTAACCTTTCTCCTAGGGGCAGACCAGACTAGAATAAATCACAGTAAATAAGTATATTATAGTAAAGTAGAAGAGAAAGTCCTGTATAGGGGGATTATTTTGAGTGAGGTCCCTAAAGTGTGGTACCACAGTAACTGAAGCAGGTGGCAAGGAGAGGCAATAGTAAGCCACTCTAGTAATCAAATACATGAAATACTGGGTGCATTCTACCGTTAAGATCTCATGACCAGGATGTGAAAGAGAAAGAGGAAGAGGTTACAGTCCCACATCTTCTTTGAGGGCTTGCTGTCAGTGACTGAAAACTTCCCAGAAGGTTCCACCTTTTACCATCACCTTCCAAGAGCATGAAGGGCTGAGGTCCAAACCTTTGATACATGGGTCCTCGGGGCAACATTATAAATCCAAACTATAGCAGCAATTATTCTGCTTTGTACCTTTTAAACATATACTGTGTTCCATGAGCACATAATAAGGAGTTGCTTTATTATAACCGTGTTATATAAGTTCCATTATTAACCCATGCTAAAATGAGGCAATGAAGCCTTACAGAAATTAAATGGCTCTCAATAGCTTAGGAATTAAAAGTCAGGTCTGAATCTAGTCCACCTGACTTCTAAACTCATATTCCTGTCCTTTATTGCTTCTGGAAACTTCTCAGTGCCCTTTTTGAGAAGCAGAGCCAACCGTGTGATATCCAGAGGATGACAGATAAACCAAAGGGGTGTCTGAATACCTATGTTTACTGTATCACTGTCCGCAATAGTGGAGACAGAGAATCAACTTAGATGCCCCCAATGGATGAAGGGATAAAGAAAATGGATATACTCACAAGGAATATTTTTCAACCCTAATAAATAATTAAACCTCGCAGGCATTATTTTGAGTGAGATAACCCAAACACAGAAAGATAAAGGATACATGTTTTCTCTGCTTTGTGGAATTTAAAAACAGTAAAAGTTGACTTGAAAGTAGAATAAAGACTGCTAAAGGTCTGGAATAGGAGATTGATTTGCTTGGTGCGTACTATCATATCACACAGAAGCCATTAGTATGTATAACTAATACAGGATAATTTAGAATGAGAAAATGATATGAATTACCTCTTAATTTTCAAAATAGGTCTACAAATACTATGTATTTTTCTGCCTCCTTTGTTCAGTCAAGGCTGTGGAAGATGGGTTATCCAACAGCATGTGAGGGGAAATGAGAGGCTATCTTTTGGGAATATGCTTCACTGTGGGTGGAGAGTCTCCAAAGCGCTCTTTCCCTCACACAGAGACACATGGGCTGTCCCAGTCCTAGGCTCAGAGGACAGGTGGCAAGTGTTAAAATTATGCAATGATTTGGGAGTTGTACATAATGCACTGATAGAGTGTTTGGGAAATAAAATGTAGGTAGAGGCAAGTCGTGTTTTGCAGTAAGGTTGGGGCAAACACAGGGACCAGACCAGGGTGGGCCTTGTCTGTTGCTGTTTCCTCTATAAGACGAAAGATTGAGTATTCCTCATAACAGATGGGCTGAGTTTGAAGGACAGAGTTTCATTTTGTCATTCCCGATGTTAGTCCCTTATCTTCTGTTTATCCCTTCTTCATTGTTTTATCCTCCTAAGGAAGAAAAAGTTGAAAATTCTTTTGAAAGACCAGGAAGTGATACCTGTTTCCCCAAGAAGTGCTTCTGGGATTGCATAGGAAAACAGAACATCCTTCCTCTCTCTGGGTACCTCCCCAGTATTCCCAGCGAGTCAAGGCAGCTGTTCTCTCTCTTCAGTGTGGTTGACTCCTCCATTCTAGTACACACTGCAGAAATTAAGGGTGCCTGGTCTCCCCTGTTCATAGTGGAGATTAAACACAAGCTCAGAGATCACAGGGAACAAGGCAAAAGTCAGGGTGATTGTGATTCTTTAAATGACAAATGTCCTTCATAGTCTCAGACATTTGAATATTCGGTCCACAGTTGGTGGCACAGTGGGAGGCTGGGGGTGTGTGGCCTTGTTGAAGTAAGTATGACCCCATAGCTGAGCTTTGAGGGTTTGAAGACTAGAACCATTGCCAGCTCAGTCTCCCTGAGGTTCAAGATGTGAGTCCTCAGCTTGGTGTCCCAGCTACCATGCCTGCGTGCTGACATACTTTCCTTGTATGACAGAATATTATCCTTTTGGAACTGTAAGCCAAATAAACCTTTCATTCTATAAGTTGCCTCGGTCATGTTGTTTTGCAAAAGAAAAATAACTAATATAATGCTCAAGGCTGGATGGAGAATGTTTTAAAGTTGTGTCTGGAGGGGTGTAGAATCAAAGTTGAAGGATGAATTTGAGGCTACGTTGGGAGAAGCAGGTGGAAGAGAGCCCCATGAGAAAAGTATCTGGTTCTAGAGCTATGTTTAGATGGTGTATGAGGCAGGAAAGCCTGTTGTGAGAAACAGCAATTGTAAGTGGGAGGAAGGTTGGATTCACCGCAGAGGCAGAGGATGAGTGCCCAGTGCAGGTTTCTAAGGAAACACTAGTTTGTTAAAGGAGCTACATTTGAGCAGTCAAAGCAAAAAACGGGATTTTCCTTCAGTTCATTATAGGGTCTACATTGTAAAGTAACCAAGAGTTTGTACGTAAGGGTCTCTTCTGCCAGACTGCAATGTCAGAGGTGAAGAGGTTCCCATCATCCCTCTGTTTCTTGGGAGTGAGAGCACAGCTGATAGAAACCAACTTTGCGAGGAATGGAAGAGGGAAGAACTGCTGGAAATTTGTCTTTACAAATGTGCAAGAGGAATTTTTCAACACTGGATGAGGAGGAAGAAATAAAAAGGCACGTGTGGGTTGGGAGCTGAGTGGGGAAAGACACTGTGGTTGTGTGATATAAATTGTGTTCTCTTACTGGCTCCATACACTTCTAACTTTCCACCATCTTTCACAAGACACGGGAACCCAGCATTGTTTCCATCAGCCGAGCAGTCACAGTCTTGGTATTCAATTCCTGGACACCTTTTCTAAGTCCCCCCCCCCATCAGCCACCCACCCAGTTTTTAGTAAAATACTAGTTTTGTTCAGGATGGCAATGTTTCCCAGTTTAAATATTTCATAGGGCTGGCTATTGGAAACCTCCTTAAAATTAGACTTGGTTGTCTTTTTTCTTGCTTTGGCCTAACTTCTTGACTGGAGCACGGCTGCTGTGGACACCTTCTGTAGAAACTGTGTTAAGGCCATGAAATATGTCTGATTAAGATGAGCCTTCGGTCTTTTTAAGACTCAGAAGGGTCTGAGTTCCCGATGGTCTTGTAGATTCACAGAACCTGTCTCCGCCAGCTGTTTCCAGCTTGAAGCATCCTGTATTGTTTATTGTTTTGCCCCCAAGAACTCTGCAGAAGACCTGCTTTAATATTCCATGGCAGCACAAATTTTTTTTTTTTTAAATTTATTTATTTATTAAAGATTTCTGTTTCTTCCCCGCCACCGCCTCCCATTTCCCTCCCCCTCCCCCAATTAAGTCTCCCCCCCAGCCCGAAAAGCAATCAGGGTTCCCTGTCCTGTGGGAAGTCCAAGGAACCCCCACCTCCATCCAGGTCTAGTAAGTTGAGCATCCAAACTGCCTAGGCTCCCACAAAGCCAGTGCGTGCAGTAGGATCAGAAACCCATTGCCATTGTTCTTGAGTTCTCAGTAGTCCTCATTGTCCGCTATGTTCAGAGAGACCGGTTTTATCCCAGGCTTTTCCAGACCCAGGCCAGCTGGCCTTGGTGAGTTCCCAATAGAACATCCCCATTGTCTCAATGTGTGGGTGCACCCCTCGCGGTCCTGAGTTCCATGCTCGGGCAGCACAAATTTTTAACTGACCTCAGCTAAGTAAGACTTTTAATTAATTAGATTTGCTTTCCTCTATGCTTCTGCTCATGGATGGTTATTAGAGATTAGCGCTGCTGAGACTGCGCAACTCCTGAAATCATCAAAGCACATCCTATGAGAGTCAGGAGAATATTCCTATTTAGATGGAAACATGCGTAATACAGCTTAGAAAGATTCTTAGAACATGAACCAAAACTATAGCCTCAGAATTCAGTTAATGAGACTAATATCCCCTAAGTATTCTGGTTAGTCAGTAGTTTCACATCTGATACTGTGCGTAAATATTTATTTTGTAAGATAAGCTCTCACTGTGTAGCTCAGACTAGTTCTGAACTCCAAACCATCCTACTTCTGCCTCTAGAAGGCTGTGCTACTACACTCAGCCTGGTTCTATATATTTCTCACTTTTTTTTGAGACAAGGTCTCTCTATGTAGCCGTGGCTGTCCTGGAACTTTCTATGTAGACCAGGCTGACTTCCAACTTGAAGAGATCCCCATGCCTCTGCCTCCTGAGTGCTGGATTAAAGGGATGTACCTCCATACTTGACTTCATATTGTGTTTTTATGTTTTAACCTTTTATTCTTTTTTTTTTTTTTTTTTTTTTTTTTTAGTTTTTCGAGGCAGGGTTTCTCTGTAGCTTTGGAGCCTGTCCTGGAACTCGCTCTGTAGATCAGGCTGGTCTCGAACTCACAGAGATCCGCCTGCCTCTGCCTCCCGAGTGCTGGGATTAAAGGCGTGCGCCACCACCGCCCGGCTTTAACCGTTTATTCTTGGTGGATTTTGCATCATGCATTCTGATCCCACTTATATTCCTGTCCCTTTGTTTCTGCCCTCTGCCCCTTGCAACCCCCTGAAGACCCCCAAATTTAAAAGTAAAACCCCCAAACTAGAAACCAAACTAAAACAGAAAACTAAACAACAAACAAACAAGTAAAAAACTCAGCATGGAAACTGTAGTGTGGCCCAGTGAGTCACACGGTACACCTTTAGTCCAGACAGCTTTATTTGTAAGTGTTCATTATAGTGAGTCTCTGGTTTGGATGGAGGCCTCTGGTTTCTGCTATACCCTTAATACCGGGCCCTCACTGGGACTCCTCCTGGACATCCTATTGCGTCAGAGAGATCCTGTAACTTTGGATCTGCGAGTCTGTTCCCTTCACCTGCCCCAGTCGTTCATAGATTCGGGGGATGTTGGGGTGGGCTATCTTACAGCCCTGGTTCTGGGTGTGTAGGTGGTAGCTGGGTTTGTCAGCCCGTCAGTTTTCCCTCATTGCCAGCACCCAAGTTAACTCTGCAGCGACACCCACCTGCTCCCAGCTCTCTCTAATGTAGCAGACAGCAAGGAGTGGGGCCATTTCTTCTGTCCGCAGGCCCTCAGGTCCAGCTCACCTATGCGCACACCACCAGAACCATCTGTACTGCTCCGCTCAGGTGATGTGACGGACGCTCTCCGATTGCTGCCCTTCCGTAAGAGGCAGCCCTTCTGTTCTCACGCCCCTGAGGTCATCTCTCCCATCTGTCACAGGTGGCAAGGGGTGGAGGGTGTATTGCCATCCTATGACATGTAAGGGAGGGGCTAGGGACAGCTCTCCCGGTGTCATGTCCACTGGCCTGGCTTGCCTTATCCCTACTCTAGTGTGCTGCCCAGGCCAGGTGCCATGCTTGCTCCCCCGTGTGCTGCGGCTGGTGAGGGCCAGGGTCGGCTCTCTCGCTCTTGTGACCTGGTGGCCGGTTCTTTCACCTGCCGCAGTTGGTAAGGGGTGAGGGGACATAGGGCATTTTCTTCCTCACCCATGCCACCACATGGCAGATTAGGAAGCTCTCATGCCCCCTGGGCCCACTCACCTGCCTCCTCTCCCAATAGGGTCAGCTCTATTGTGCTGCCCAGCAGAGGTGGAAGGCCTGCTCTTCCCAGCACTGGCTCCTGCCTGTGTGGACAGTGCCCCTTCTCCCTCTCTCAGGACCCCAGGGCAACCTCTCCTATCTGCCACAGGTGGTGAAGAGTGTGGGAGGGGAGGTCATCTCTCCTCGCCCATCCCACCATATGGCACATGAAGGATGGGGCCAGATCACCCATAAGCATTTGCTGCACAGGATCACCCGAGTCTCAACCAGCAGGGTCAGCTCTGCTATGCTGCCCTGGCTAGGTACAGGACTCACTCTCCTGAGCGCTGCTGCTGGAGAGGGGTAGGATCAGCTCTCCCACTCTTGTGACCCCGGGACCAGTTTTTCTTGCCTGTAGTAGGTGGTGAGGGGTGAGGGACGAGGGCAAGTGGGGTATCTCTCCCTCACCCACGCCACTGTGTGACAGACCATGGGGCTAGATCTCCTACTCATACCTTCAGGTTGGTTTACCTGATCCCCACCCCTTACTCTACCACCAGCCAACAGGGACATCTCTACTGTGTGGCCCCGTGGAGGTGTAGAGCCGGCTCCCAGAGTGGTGCAGTTGGCGAGGGGCGGGACCAGTTCTTCCTACTGCTGCAGCCAGTGAGGGCAGGTCCAACTCTACACAGCCCAGTCTTCACTGCTTTTGGAGTTAAAAGGAGCCATGAACATCAACAGACTGCAGCTACCATGGCAGGGCTACGAGTCCAGATATGGTCCCTGGCAGCAGCCCAGGACCAAACAACACCAAGGCCCTGGGTGTCAGCACAATCTACTCAAGATTTGCATGGTCTCAGTACAGGCTCAACCCTTGAACACTAACCTGGCCCCTAGGTGGTGACAGAATGATAGAGACAGTCTTCACCCAAGAGATCTGAGCTCTGCTGGACATTAGAATTAGCCATCCCTTTGACAATTAAAATAGTTAATTAAGTAAAGCAGCAAGGACCACAGTCGTGAAATAGCACCAAGAATGCATTAGAAAGAACCAGAAGCAGTGGAAAATTGCCTTCTCAAACAGCATGTCCAATATAGTAATCAAGAGCTGTACATGGAGCACTACAAACGGAGTTTCTGAGAATTAGGGAAAGCTGTCAAAATGCAGCGGTGTTTCAAAGACGTCATGCAGAGAATGTGGTAAAATGCCCCACTCACTTTTATATTGATTATATATATGTGCGAGTTATGTTTAGGATATACTGCGTTGAATAAAGTGCTATTAAAACAAACGTGTGTGTGTATGCGTGTGTGTGTGTGTGTGTGTGTGTGAAGGTGCAGATGTGTGAGCATGCACTCAGAAGTGTAAGAACAACCAGGGATGTAGTTCCTCAGTATCACCCACTTTGCCTCTAGAGGTCTTCATTTCTTAAAGCTCAGTAACTTTACCAGGGTAGATATCATAGATAATTATTCTGTATACTTTTTGCTGGTTGTGCTATTCATTCTTTGATCTTACGATTCATTGTGGTTTTCATTGGAAAACACATCTGTCCACCTGACTTCTGTTTACCTGCATACTTTTTGCTGCATTTTCTTGGGTCCATTCTTTCGTCAGTTATTATTATCTTTGCGATTATAGTCCTCTTGTTAACCTTGTGCTCTCTCCTTAGCTGCCATCTTTGCTCTGATTGTTTGAATAAATTCTCTGCACGTGGCCATGATTGCCTCAAGCCTTGACTTCACACAAATGGTCTGCTTTTAGCTCTGTCTGTTCTATCGTGGCTACTTCTAACTCACCATTAGATACACGCTTGTGGTGTTTTGGCCTCAATTTATTTCCCGGACTCAATAACTTCTTTTTCCATCTCATTCTGCTCTTTCAGAATCTTTATGCCTCTGCTCTGGTGATTGCAGGTACTTGCTAATGTTCCTTACAGTGGAAAAAAATTCTGTTCCAAAGTGTGTTTTATTTTCGAGTCCATCCTTCTGGAGCCTTACACATACTCTTTCCTTGTTGTAATTATTGTACCAGGTTGTACTGTGACTCGCACAGAAGCCTTTGCTGTAAGAATTCTTTTGGATATTTTGCTCATTCCTTAGCTATTATTTTTACTTACTGTTTGTTCCCACACAGAGTGATTGAATGCTTCCAGATACTCTTCCTTGTTTAATATCATTTATTTCTGTTTGTTGTGGTCAGTACTTATTGTATGTGCTTTCTGAAGCCTGAGTAGGGTTGGGAGAAGGGAGGGGAATTCACTGCAAGTGAGCCTTTATTCTGTACTTTCATTAACTGTCCTGGCCCGGCACATATTCCACTAGGCAGAAGATGTGTCTGTTTCCTGGAACTTGGCATATCTTTCTATGCAGTCCTGAGAGATGACAAATGCTAGTGGCTGCCCTCGATTCTGCGGAGATATATTAGGACTTCTGTTTTTCCATGGTTGTCATTTACTTTCTATTTGCTGACTTCTTGTGCCTCAGTCTGATTCTCTGTAGACACTCTTTAAACACTTTAACAAATTTTAGACACACATATGGAAAGGATAACTTTGCAGAGAGGGTGGCCTCCTGCTTTCATGTGGGTTCTGGAGGTTAAATTCAGGTCACCAGGCTTGTGTAGTAAGTATCTTTATCTACCTTGCTATCCCTATTAACCAAATTTTAAAGAATCTATTCTCTTACCTCCTTTTAACAGTACTGTCTCTACGGATAAGGTGGGGTTAGGAGCCATACTATCATAATCCAGAATTGTTTTCTTCTTCCCTAACACCTTTCCTAAAACATTTAAGCAAAGTTCCTGACACTCATCTGTTTTGTTATTTGTTGTAAATGTTTGACTTTCCAATTATGTTTTCTCTGAGGAATAAAAGGCCACATTTTGGAGGTGGGAAAATTCAGTTTATTGTAAGCAATAACCCAATTAAAATGATTAACATAATTCAGGGGTGGCTGTTAATCTTCTATACTACTCTTCATTCTCATGACTTTCTGCAGTGGCCTAAAATCCATTTGAAAGAAAGCTTTCATATACATAAATAGAAATATAAAATTGAATAAAAAGTACAGCAAAAGTAACTTCATCACATAAAGAACAGTAAAAATCCCTGTCTCTTATTGAGTAGGTGGCAAGTAGCTTTTGGTTTAAGTACATCAATAGAAAACCATGTCCTTAGCTTCCATTATTGTACAGGATAGAAGTTCAAGATGGCTTCAATTTTCTCCTTCCACAGCCCACATTCTTGGTCCGGTTCCTTCCCCTTGAATGTTGGTGGACATGATCTACCCAGATGAGCTCCATTTCCAGGGAGATCTGAAGGTCAGGGAGATTCAGAGTGCTCATGTAGCCTTGGAGATGTATGTTCCATGAGTTCTACAAGCTGCAAGGAGGTGAACTGTTAGTAACTATGGGTGTTTGTTAGAGGACGCTGGACCTTGTGGTCCTGGCCAGGATGACTGAGCCTGATGAGACCTGGGATAGAGCACTCAGCTGACCTGTACCCAGAGCCTTTCAGGACTGTAGGATGCTCTGGCAGTGTTTAAGCCACTAAATGGTGGTAATATGTTATGCAGAAACAATAAACTAATGCCATAAATAAATCTTAAGAGTGTTTGTGGAATTAAGTGATTTGCTTTGCTTTAACCTAGTCTGAGTATCTCCATAAGGAGAAGTTCTTATGTTTTGTTCTATAATAGTTTATTTTCTCTGACAGGAGGGTTTTGCTATTCCATTTCCATACTTGGTTGGATTTTTTCACTTTTTTTTCTTTCTTCTGCCTGCTTCTCTTCTTCAATATTGGTGCTTGAGGAAGAAATTTAGAGTATTTGCTGCTCTAAATCACAATCGCATTTTGGAAATGGGGTGGTATGGCTTTACAGAATAGTGGGAAACCATTCTATAATGGTTTTATAGAACAGATCTCTATGCAGGTTAATGTCAAATGGTAGGGTTAGTGTATTTTTTAAAAATAATTTAAAATATAAGATTATTTACATGCATTGAGAGTATTGCACACATCATAGCTAAATTGCCTATTTAATTTTTAAAAAGTGAACAGATGTATGTGCTAGTCCTAGATAAAGGGATATGACTTTCCAGACTGCTGTTTTATTAATCTAATTCTTCCCCATTCATAAATCCCTTTACCCCAGCTAGTCACTATTCTGTTTATGTCTCCTTAGACTAGCTTTGTCTGCTCTTAAAGTGTGGGTTTTCTTTTGTTTTGGGCTGCTATAGCTCAGCACTGTTTGTGGGAGGCAAACATTGATGGCCAGGCTGTAGATGGTTCATCCTCCTTGTTTCATAGACCCTGTCAGCATGCTGCATCTATAGCTCTGCTGTATTCATGGGACCATGGCCATTTCAATTTTATAGAATATGATATCTTCATTTGAGGCCATTACCGATGTGTTCCTATGAACATTCTTGTACATGGCTTTTGATAATTTGGATTAGTGTCATTCCTTATCCAGAAGAATTGCTGGATCATAGAATGTATATTATTAACTTTTGTAGGTCGTATAATCAGAAAAAGTCCATCAACAGTTTTGCAAAGTTACTGCATTTTGGCCTCCTACCAGTGGTGTATGGAAACTGTAGCGGCTTCATAACAGAACATTATGAATTTTAATCATCATAGCCATTATCTTTAATTCTTTTTATGTATATTTCCCCCCTGATGTGTGATGGTGAACATCTTTCCATATATTTATCAAACACTATTACTTTTCCAAATTTGTGCCGTTTCATTATTGGCTTATGAGATCAATATTGAGCATTAAGATCAGCATTTAAGAGCCATGGATATAGATAGCTCAATGGTGGAGCACTTGCTCTCATGTGCAAGACCCTTGGTTGATCCCAATCATTGCAAATAGAAGAAGAAGAATCAGCATTTAAAATGCCCTAAACAGGGGTTGAGGAATGTTGTAGTTGGTAAAGACTGGTGTGTAGACACGAGGACTGATCTCCAGCATCCAGGTAACAAAATCAGGCAAGATTGCAAGTGCTGATGAGGCCCAGAGAGGCAGATTCCTGGAGTTTTACTGGCCAGCTCATCCAGCCATTTGGTGAATGGCGGGTTCAGTGAGAGAGCCTGCCTCAAAAAGATAAGGTGGAGAACTGAAGTCAGCCTGTGGCATGAGCACATGTGCACAGAGACACACACAGACACACAGACAAACACCACACAGAGACTCAGACACACCCACAGACACAGACACATACCTACAAACAGACACCCCCTTTCACGGTTATATCCACATAGAGATACACACTCACATACAGACACACATATACTCACATAGACACACAGATACACACCCTTACACAGAGACTCACGTCCACACACAGACTCAGACACACACCACACACAAAGACTCAGACACACCCACATACAGACACACATACACTCACACAGACACACAGATACACACCCCTACAGTCACACCCACACAGAGACTCACACCCACACAGACTCACACACACAAACAGCCACACGCTAAAAAGTCTGAAACAGAATAAGATGAAACATAATCTAGAAGAGAGTAATTATAATAGAAGATATTTTTGGAGATTTTTATTTCGATTTCATATGTGCATATAAGCAAAATAATTTTAATTTATTTATGCATAATGTGTTGACTGATGTTTCTGTCCCACCAGGTCCCACAGCTGTTTAGTCCCAAATAAGCACACAGAGGTCTACATTAATTATAAACTGATTGGCCTAGTATCTCAGGCTTCTTATTAACTCTTATAACTTATATTAACCCATAATTCTTGCCTGTGTTAGACACATGGCTTGGCACCTGTTTTTGGCAAGGCAGTCACATCTTGCTTGCTCTGTGTCTAGCTTCCTCCCCATCTGGGTGATGACTGCAGACTGACTCATTCTCTTCCCAGAATTCTCTTGTTCTCCTTGCTCTGCCTCTATTTCCTGCCTGGTAGCCCAGCCTATACTTCCTGCCTGGCTACTGGCCAATCAGTGTTTATTTAAAACACAAGTGACAGGGAACAGACCATTGTCCCACAGCATGTATCCATTTTATCTCTTGATGTGAATGGTGGCAGGACGGTTTCTAAAACCTTGTTGGGTATTACATACCCCAAACCTCTCTAACTTGAGTAAGATATAAAATTTAAGACTATCTCAGTTAGCTCAGTCCTCGGACAGAGCTAAAAACATGAGACAAGAAACGTGTTTCATTGTGGCTTCCTCAGGCCACACTGGCAGCTAAGACAGAACATAGGAAGTAGAGGTAAAAACTGACAGATGGAGACACCAGGCAGTGTCTGCCGTGAAGACACCATGTAGTCAATCCCGTCTACACAGACGTTCCTGGGCCCCCAAACCTTCTGGGAAGAGAAAGACAGTTTTAGAATCCCACGTTTCAGAAGCTGCTCATGCTGCTGATCATTTTGGGGGACCTCTCCCATGGCTGGAGTTTTCTTCCCACAAGGGAGCAAGTCTGTGGAAGAGGCTTTCTGAGTGTGTGAAAGTCCTTCTTTCAGCTGTGCACGCTGAAGAACCACTGTCCTTGAGAATAGTTCCACCCATTTCTTTTACCCTTGGCATGATTCCTCGGCAGTGAGACGCGGGAAAAGCCATTTAATTAAGGGCCATTATCTACATTTCTATACAGCTAGAACAGGAGGCCAGCAGCAGAGTTCGCTTGTTTCCAATCCCTCTCCAGTTGGATTATAGCTCCTTAATCCTCTTGCCTTCAATCTCCCACTTCAGTCAGACCCCTATCGTGAGCTTACATTCCTCAATTATGTATTACTTTGGCATTTTTGTCTCCGAGATGTACTGTATTTTAACATTTGTATGTATTTTAAAGTTCATTTCTAAAGGCTTCATGAGGACCTTGATTTCTAATTAAATGTTAGTGTGATAAATATTAACTGTGCATGATTGAGGAATATTAAAAATTAATCTATGATTTTCCCCCTTTTTCATTCTCCACATTGAAGGTAAATTTTATCCTATACAAGGTTTGGGGAGAATGAATGTATAATTTAAATAAATACTTCCTTGAATAGCAATATTACTTTATATAGTTAATTATAGGACTTTAAATACTCTTGAGTTCCATTGTGCAAATCTGTGAATGTAATAAAACACTTTTGACATGCTAATCAAATAAAACAATATAAGATTTAATTATCCACTTTTAAAGGATTTTATGTGCCATATTGTCTCTGTTAGAATCCTTCAGGCAATTTAGGAATGTTAGAATGCTCTTAAATATTTTATTTTGTTCTTAAAGTGAAAAACAACACTTTCATGTGCACACTTTAAAAAACCTTCAAGGGTAAAACACTGTAAATAAAAATTTAAAACCACTGAAGTCTGTACATCTCAGATAAAATTTCTATTGACATTTTGCTGTGCAATTCTGTGAACATGTCATTATATGCATGTAAATAAGCATATATCTAAATATCCACGAAAAGCTAATGTATAATATAATAATTCATTGCTTTTCTCTGAGAGCTGGATGGTATTTTCTATCCACTCTTCTTTTGTGTTTCCCTGTCATTCAATACAGATGGGCACAATGCCTTTGGATCACTGAGGACATCACATCCTAGAGTATGAGATGCACTGTGATTTGCCTATCTCTTATCAAAGTGTTAAATGGCACCCTTCCCCCTCTGTCCTTGTTAACAGCTTTATAAATTGGTCATTTTGGTTTTGCACAACTATCTCAAGACACATTCTCCAAGTCTGGTTTCTGAGCCAAAATGATGCGTGTCAATTGGCAAACTGTCCTCCACCCTTCCATCTCTGTCCCTTCTTGTAGCAGAGTAATGGAGTTCCTCATTCCCTGCATTTTCTCAGATGACCTTGTGAATGGTCAGACTATATACAATATGTCAGTTTGATTTGTGTATTTGGCCACTAGTGTTTTCTTCTTTGGTCAGTTACTTCAATGATTTCATTGGGACGAGTGTCTTTTTGTTCTAAGAATAAATAAACAAGAGTTCTAAGAATAGTTCAATTTGAATCCCACTTTTTTGTTTGACTGTTATTATTTTAAAACTGTTTTTATTTCTGTGAGAATTTCACATTGTTTTGAATTTATTCACCCTCAGCTCCTCCCCTTAATGCCTCCCATATTGATCTTTGTGGTAGTTTGAAAGTAATTGACCCCCAATAATCTCATAAGGGGAGTGCTACTGGGAGGTGTGGCCTTGTTGGAGGAAATGCGTCACTGTGGGGGGTGGGCTTTGAGGTTTCCTATGCAACTGAGTGTCTGTGTTGGCTTCTTTTGCCTATAATATGTAGGACTCTCAGATGTCTGTTCAGTACTGTGTTCCCTGCATTTCCCCATGCTCCCTGCCATGATCATAATGGGACGGACGAACCTCTGAAACTGTAAATGAGCCACCTCAATGAAATGTTTTTTTTTTTTTAAGAGTTGCCATGGTCCTGGTGTCTCTTCACGGCAATGAAAGTCCTAACCTAGACAACCCCCATCCTCCTATCTTCAAACTTCCTGTTCACTTGAAAAGTAGTAACCCATCAACTCCAATCTGTGCTGTTCACATTCTTCTGAGTGTAGGTCCACCATCCACGGGAACATGTTCTGCATACCAGGACCCGTATCCTCAGAGAAAACTGGCTTTTCCTTCCCCAGAAACCCTTAGCTCCCCAGAGCTCTTTAGTTAGGGGTGGAGGCTCATGAACCCCTTCTTGCTCTATGCTTGAGTGTTGTCTGGCTTAATCTTGTTTAGGTCTTGTGCAGGCAACAAGAGCTGCTGTGACCTCACAAGCAGTGGTTCTGACATGTCCAGAATGTACTGGTTTGTTCTAGTTCTTCCTGACTTCTGGCTCTTACAACCTATCCACTTTCTCTTCCATAATGGTCCCTTAGCTTTGGGGAGGGTGTGATACAAATGTCCCATTTGTGGCTATAAATCTCCAGTCATTTATTTCTGTATCTTGACCAGTTCTGTATGAACTGCTGTCCACTGCAGAAGGAAACTCCTCTGGTGAGGTCTGAGAGCTGCCTTAACCCTGGTACAGGACTAGTCTCTCCCCTGGGTCTGTAGCCAGTGCTGGAGCTGCTGGGAGATGTTTGTTATTTGAGTCTTAATTGTTCATGTAGTGATTTTAAAATTAAATAAATGCCATTTGTTAATTTTCAAGGTTTATTTTTATTTGTGTGATGTATGTATTGTGATGTGTGTATTGCACATGTACACGCAGGTGCCCATGGAGACCAGAAGAGGGCATGATATGCCCTGTAGGTGGGTTATAGGTAGTTGTGAGCCACCTCATCTAAGTGCTAGGAACCAAATTTGGGTCCTGTGCAAGAGCAGCAAGTGCTCTTAGTTTTTGATTCATCTCTCCAGTCATCATCATCATTATTATTCTTATTAATTTAAATAAAAATAAAAAATTATAAATGTATTAATTTTTTGACATGCTAATATTTGACCCATCTGGGATTTATATTTAAGAAGGTAAAAGTGTTGTTTTAACTGTGCTTACTAGTAAGTTAACAGAATGCAAAGCTCTTGAACCTTTTCTTACTGATTTAAAGTGGCCCATTTAGCATTACCACCCCCCCCATATAGTTGAACCAATTCATGAGACATAGCACACCTCTTCTTAGTCACAAAGTCCGAGAAGTCATGACTAATAGGATCTACTGTGTTGTAGTGTTCAGTTTCTGTGGTGTTGGGAACTGAGTTCAGGGCCTTGCGGACTAAACAAGAGCTCCATCGTCGAGCCAAAGCTCAGCACCTCGCCTGTGCTCCTTTTCATCAGAACAATTTATTTCTGTGACTTCTCTGCTGGCTTCAGTGAGATAACTACCACTTCGCATTCCTTTTCAGAGTATGTGTCCATTTTTACACATTGACTTAAGCTGTGACGTCATGCGGCCAACCTAACAGAAGTCCTGGAATGTTATCCAGCTGAGCCTGTATGCTATTTAAAGGATTATAGATATTAAAGGAAAATTGGCACTTTCATAGTACTAGGTACTCTTCATAAAGACAAAAAAAAAAAAACCAAAACATTTTTCTTCTTGGATTTAAGTGTTCTTTTATATATTTCAATAACATTTTAAGTTTCTTTGTGTAGGTCCCGATTATTTTTTAAAGCTTTTAAAGTAATATTTAAAGTCTTTAGTTGTTGAAGAGCTTAATCTTTATAATATTTATATTTAAATTATCCAAAAATACGCTATTGGTTTTGTTTATTTATTTTATATCCAGACACTTTAGGGGACACTGGGGTGTGTGTGTGTGTTATCTTTCAGTTGATTTTAACTTTCTGAAGTCTCACAGAATGGAATATGGCCTGGGGACCTCTTTTTTGTAGGGTGTGACAAGGATACAGTCGAAGCATGACAGTGTTTATAGAACATAATTTGTACACTGTAGCTAGTCTTTCTTTGTTCCATTAGCCAGCTCCCAAATCATAGCACAAAGGTGTATTATGAAAGCTTGGCCAATAGCTTAGGCTTGTTTCTAACTAGCTCTTATAACTTAGATTAACACCCCCCCCCTTTAAAATCTATGTCCTGGGCTGGAGAGATGGCTCAGAGGTTGAGAGCATTGTCTGCTCTTCCAAGGGTCCTGAGTTCAATTCCCAGCAACCACATGGTGGCTCACAACCATCTGTAATGAGGTCTGGTGCCCTCTTCTGGCCTGCAGACATACACACAGACAGAATATTGTATACATAATAAATAAATAAATATAAAAAAATAAAATCTATGTCCTTTAATGTGGCCTGGTTACTTTTACTTTGTAATGCCCATGCTGCTTGCTCTGTGTCCTCTGGTGTCTTCCCTTCTTCTTAACATTCTTTCTACCCCCCAAATCCTGCCCAGTTATTGGCTATTCAGCTTTTATTAAAGCAATATGAATGGCACACATTCACAGTGTATAAAAAGATTATTCCACAATAGTACACCGAGGGCATTCTAACTATGTTCTGGCTCCCACTCCTGAAATATGTTAGTTAAATGTGCTAACATGTATGGGCAGGCGCCCCTATGAGATTGTCTGGTATTCTGAGATATTATTTAGTACACCATTGGTTAATCTCTGTTACAAATCAAATATTTGTAAATTCTGTATTATTTATATAGACAGAAGAAAGGCGGATTTTTCGATTGATCTTGAAGCACCCTTGCTCTGGCAAGGGGCTTGTGAAGAAAACAGAGGTACACTTGCCTTTAAATAGATGCTTACTTTTTGCTTTGCACTCATCCAAATAAAATGTAACTTACTGCCCTGAGCAATTCTACTGGCTCCTTGGAATCTGCACCTGTTTTATCCCCCAACTTAAGCCCCTCGCCCGTAAGTAGGTGTAAGGTGGTGTGTCAGTGCCACCTGGTGGTCACCTGGGGAACCACGTGAACCCTGCTAAGTTCTCCACATCTCCGTGAACCTTGGCTTTTGGGTTGTACTGGTTGGTCAGTTTAAAGCCAGGGACATAGACACAGCGCAGCAACTGCATTCAGCCTTAAGGCAAAATCAGCTTAATCATGAGGCTCCTATCAACTCCAAGGTTTTTATTCTTTGCGGGGGGGGGTGTTTACTACTATTTAAAATTTTTACAGATATTTATTTCTGTAGCTTGTAGCTGACATAATTCTACATAAAACAAATAAATCTTAATATTTCTTTTTCCTTTATATTTTCCTTTCCCCTGATTCTTTTTTTCTTGGCTCATTTCCCTTTCTCCTTTCTTCTCTACATTTACTCGTCTAGTATTTTCCCCAAGAGTGAAGTATTTTATTACAGCTCTTTATTTTCCTCTACAACTACTGTATAGTTTTTGTAATCTAAATGCAACAACAAACTAGAACCAGAAACATTTTCCACAGAGACTATCTGATAGGTAAGTACACATGTATATAACTACACAAAAGAACAATGGGAATAGGAATATATGAAATAGAGTTTCATAAAAATATCCCTTTCCCATGAAACTGCTCAGTTACTGTTTGGTAACTACATTATTTTTTTTAATTTTATTATTATTATTTTTGGTAACTACATTCTTAAAGTGTTATATTAGACAGTATTTGCCAGCAAGAAGCAACAAGACAATCAGCTATGACATGGTGTGTCTGTCATTCATGTTTGACCATCAGGGAAGAGAAGAGACAATACACTTAAAGTTGACTGTCACACAAACATTGCAGTTTGTATATGAAATGTCCCCCACAGGCTCATGTGTTGGATGCTCATTTCCCAGGTGGTATAAAAGGAGACTACTCATATGTTTACTGGCTGGCTGCCCAGACCCAAATAATCACACAGAAACTATATTAATTACAACACTGTTTGACCTATTAGCTCAAGCTTCTTATTAAGTAACTATTCCATCTTAAGTTAGCCCATTTCTTTTATTCTGTGTATTGCCGGGAGGCCAGCATCTGGTTCCTACGGCAGCTACATGGTGTCTCCCTGACTCTGCCTTCTCTCTCTCTATATATCCCTTCCAATATATATATTCTGCCCTGCTATAGGCCAAATCAGCTTTATTCATTAACAAATAAAAGCAACACATCTACAGACGGGCCTCCCACATCAAGATGGTGGCAGTATTTCAAGAAGTTCTTGAAACTTTGCAAGGTGGGACCTCGTTGGAGGAACTAGATCACTGGGCCCATGCTTTTGAAGGTTGTCCCTAGTCTCCTGCCATTTCTCCTTGCTCTTCTTTGCTCTTGTGAAGGGGATAGCCCCTGCTTCTGTTGTACATATCTTTTAAAATTAGTTCTTTAAGAATTTCATACAACATATTTTTATCATATTCACCCCTTACCCAACTCCTTCCAGATCTACCCATTTTTCACCCACTCAACATGTTATGTTTAACCCATGGAGTCTAAATTGTCCTGCCTATATATTCTTGTCTATGTGGCCTTCCTCTTTGTCATGGTTGATCTATTAGGTAGACATACTTAGAAAACTGACTCTTCCTCTCTCAGTGGCTGCCAATTGCCAACAGCTCTTCAGCTAGGGGTGGGGCTATGTGAACACCCCCCCCCATCCTCAGGGAGAATTTGCCTGGCTGGAGCTTACACAGATCTTGTGCATGCTGTCAATGGCTGCTGTGAGCCCATATGTGCAACACCTTTCCTGTTCCAGAAGACACGCCTTCCCTGTGTTATCTACCACAAATCTTTCTGCTCCCTCTTCTGCAATAATCCCTGATCCTTGAGAAGAGCATGTGTGAACTAGATGTCCCATTTGCAGTTGAGCATCCAGTCTTTTGTTCCCTGACTGAGGGTGGGCCTCTGTGTCAATCATCATCTATTGCAGAAAGAAGCTGCTTTGGTGAGGGCCGAGAAATGCACCAATCTATGTGTGTAAAGATCAGCTTCCTACTATCCCATTTAGCAGAGTAATAGTAATAGAGGCTCAGATAGGGCCTATGATGTGTCTAGCCACAGGTTCCTTGTCCTAATAATTGTGCCAGGAGTGGGTGTTAACTTGTGGAGCTGGCATTGAATACAGTCAGAAGGTGGTTGGTCACTCCCATGACATTCATGCCACCGTATGTTTTTCCAGGCTGGGCATTAGTATAGGTTTTGAAAGTGCACAGATGGGTATGGCTGATGATTATCCCCCCTCTGGTAGGGTGCATAATGCCTTCCAGCACTATGACAGCCCACCAGTAGGGATGGGGTTTTCAGACAAGCACCTGCTTGATTGGATAACCACATGGTCGTGGTTCTTGATTTCTTAGGAAAGCATCCTTGGTCTTTTTTACCCAGTTGGGAGCCAAAAAAATGGTTCTAACTTCAGTTGATAAGCCCGTGGTTATGGACAATTCTTGCTGTGAACTGGGAAGGCACAACTTGTGAAATGAAGAAACTATGCAATGATCACCTAAGAGGAAGGCACAGAAAATGCCTTTTTACTAGCTGTGCAACAGCTCTTCCTTTTTCTCTTCATAATTTCACTTGGTGCTGCTTTCAAAAGATTTTATCTCTTTGATTTATTGCTATATACTCAACATTTTAGACAGTGCGTGGCATATAGAAACAGTTCCATTAATATGTAATTGTATTGTGATTTCTTAATCAGTAGATGCAGTCAACCACAGATTACATGCCAAGTGGTTAGGCCTATGATAATTGTATCTGTCCTGAATATGTACAGACTCACCTTCTTCTTGCCAGGATTCCCAATACTTTATGGCAACTATCTACATAGTGTTTCTATCTGACTAGGTGTTATATGTCATCTAGACATGATTTGAGTCAAAGATTGTGTGTCTGTGTGTGTGTAAGTAGGTTATGCAATATTCACATAAGGGATTTGAACAACTTTGGGATCTTGGGACCTTAGAGCCAATTTCAGAAACACTTATACTTGCTGAAGGAATGAAGGAATGAATATCTATTCATGGTGAATAAGCAAATCTTACTTGTTCATTTTTACTGTATCTCTGTTTTGTAAATGATGTAGAAATGCTAATTTTCATCAAAAAAGAAGCATGATTTTGACCTTCTGTGGGATAACTTAAGCATCAGGGATGTTATCAGGTTTTTTTCTTTCTTCTACCATTTGAAAGCTTGCAGAAAAGAGCTGCTGGTTGGTAAGCGGGAGCCTTGCTTTATGTGCTTTAATAATGGATCTTCCACGTGCGTGGGGGGGGGGGCAAAACCCCGCCAGAATCACAAGCTTTTCTCAAGACCGTTAAATGCACAGAGAAAAATTCCAAACGTTTACAAACATTGAGCCTTTAGTCAAACATCTCACAGGGTATGATTTTGTCTGTCTGCCTTGTCCCTTTGGCATCGTAAATCTCTGATAAAAGAAATGCAGATCTATTCATTCTCCAGATGCTCACAGAGGGATGACGGTACATTTGCCTACTCTATGAGGACTGTCCCCTTTCTGTGCACCAGCTCAGAACTACAGCTCAAGGCAGGCTGCTTTTAATGTCAAAGAATGTTCCTCTGATGTTACTGTTTTGTGGGAATTTTATGGCAATAAAAAAATAATCACTTCCTTCTCCTGTTTCCATTTCCAAATCCTGAGAGTCCTCAAATAGCTAACAGATCAGTCATCTTACAGGCTCTATTGCCAAGGGGACTTTGGACAGAATTAAAGCTGGTCAGAATTAAGACTGTGAAGATGAGGTGGATATATAACATCAGCGTGACAGATTTTTACTAAGCTGTGAAGATGTTTGCACACAAGGAGTGATGTTTTAACCCTGGTTTGAATGGTGGTGGTCACGGGAGGATGCAGGCCTTTCACCTTTACTTCCTTGGCTGCCTTGGTTGTCAGAATCTACAAGGTGTAAGTAAAACATGGCTAACTTTACCAAAGGGCATGACCTGGAGTAGAGAGGTAAAGTAGGAGAGCCCCAGTTTACCTTCCTGCAAAATGGAAGCGATGGATGCTACCAGAGCCTGGCCGATAGCATTTCATAGGTGTCCAGTGATGACTGTATTCAGTTCTTATCTTTCCATCTCTCCGCTAGGTACCTCGGGATCACGAGACCCCTCACGTACCCTGTGAGGCAGAACGGGAGGTGCATGGCCAAAATGATTCTGTCGGTCTGGCTTCTCTCGGCCTCCATCACCTTACCTCCGCTCTTCGGATGGGCTCAGAATGTGAACGATGACAAAGTGTGCTTGATTAGCCAGGATTTTGGCTACACGATCTACTCCACCGCCGTGGCGTTTTATATCCCCATGTCGGTCATGCTGTTCATGTACTATCAGATTTACAAGGCTGCCAGGAAGAGCGCGGCCAAACACAAGTTCCCAGGCTTCCCGCGTGTGCAACCGGAGAGCGTCATCTCCTTGAATGGTGTGGTGAAGCTCCAGAAGGAGGTGGAAGAGTGTGCAAATCTTTCGAGACTGCTCAAACACGAAAGGAAAAACATCTCCATCTTCAAGAGGGAACAGAAAGCAGCCACCACCTTGGGGATCATCGTGGGAGCCTTCACAGTGTGCTGGCTGCCGTTTTTCCTCTTGTCCACAGCAAGGCCCTTTATCTGTGGCACCGCCTGCAGCTGCATTCCGCTGTGGGTGGAGAGGACATGTCTGTGGCTGGGCTATGCAAACTCTCTCATTAACCCTTTTATATATGCCTTCTTCAACCGGGACCTGAGGACCACCTACCGCAGCCTCCTCCAGTGCCAATACCGGAATATCAATCGGAAGCTCTCTGCGGCAGGCATGCACGAGGCCCTGAAACTTGCCGAGAGGCCCGGGAGAGTCGAGTTTGTGCTGTAAGGTTACTTATCATTATCACCCTTTTATGCCTCACCCCCTTTCGTGCAGCTTCTTTAATGCTAGGGAGAGCTTTCTGAATCAGTGGCTAACCTATGTTCTACCAGACTTCAGGTGTGAGTTCAGAATACTTTCACCCACTCGTATTGAGGTTAAAAACTCACTCATAGGTGGTTTTTAAACATAAAGCAAAGAAAACTAGCCTGCAAACCACAATTCCAGAGAACTTTCAGAACAATGAGGACACTAAGAGAGACTTACATAGATCTAATCTACGTGGGAAGTAGACAGTAGAAAAAGACAAGATCTGAGTAAACTGGGAGCATGGGAACCTTGGGGGAGGGTTGAAGGGGGGAGGAGAGAGTCAGGGAGGGGAGCCGAGAAAAATGTAGAGCTCAATAAAAAAACAATAAAAAAGAAAAAAAAAAGAAAACGAAACAAAACAAAACAACAAAACCCGGGATATTTAGGTATTTGAAAGAAAAGAAGAGACTGGTTTTCTGATGAATTTCCGTTCATGTGACCGGTGACGTGGAAGGTGATATTCTCCACCTCTTTCATCACAAATAACATCTTAGTTATGTCTGTCCCTGTATCTGAATTCCTATGACATTGCCATTTTCATTGCTTTTGTTCTTCCATGTGGCAAACCTTTCCTGGCGATCTCATAGTTCCCAGAGAAATGCCTCTTTTGAGGAAGAAATGCCTTTTTATTTTTTACTTTATTTATTGTTGTTATTTTTCGGGTATGGAACTTCATCCATCTAGGAGATGTCATGCTGGGACAAGGCCCTGGCCACTGAGCTGTCAAGAAATGCTTCCTGTCTTGGTATCCAGGAACGGATTCCTCCTGGAGCTGTCAAGTTTTTGGGACTCTCTGGGAGACGTTCCTGATATTCTAGGGACCAATGGGAGTTGAGATCTGAAAACGTGCTACAAAGAGCTAATGTTAGTAAGGACTTGAGAGTTTCACAAGTAACTCACATATTAACAAATTCGGCATTGTTACAGAGGTGAGAGGCAAGATGGTAGTGTGGTCAGCAGGTAAAATGAAGACTTTTTTATATAAAAGAAAGTTATATAGAGGAGATTTGACCATTGAGAGAGGAAAGAAACTTGGGATGAGATCATAACAGGTTCTGGTGGAGAATATATTCCCGTGTTATGGGAAATGGGAATAGGAAAGAACAGAGCAGAGAATTTTGAGGGCTTTAGTTCAGAGGAACCTTCCCTGTTGGTTTGCCTGGGCAAGTGACATGTCTCACAATTAGGTCCCCACTAAGTCTAGATCCCACATGACCTCCATCCTAGCAAGTCTTCTAAATACTAGAGTGCATTTGTCTTAGAATGGGAAGTTGTTAGAGTATAGCTATTCTGGTTCTTGAGCTGGGACTAACATCACAGTGTTCATTTCTACTTCTAGTGTGAATACACTGCTGTTCACATGAAATCATTCACAACACAGAGGGCAGGACTTAAAAATTTAGCCTGTGATGTCAGGTTCTAGAACACTCGTTATAAGCAACCTCCGAGGACCTTTCAAATCTAGATGATCCCACGAAATGAGCATTTGCCCTCCAGACTTGGAAATTCTCAGGGAAGAAGCTCTGCTTTTTATTTCTGTTTATGTAATCTATGCCAGTGATTGACAGCTGTAGAATATCATTGGCAGTAGTTACCATGCTACTGTTCCCAGGGGATTAACTTGTGGCTCAGGGTAATTGATATAGGATAATTGACTTATGATCAGATAGATGTGGAATGAATCATCCCAGTGCCTGTGCCTTTAATCGTCATGTAATTCTACTTGTCAGACAAATTTAGTCTGAGGTAGCGAAGAGCTACTGAATGCTGGGGCTAGGAACAGTGGACACCCGCTTGCTAGGAAGGCAGCTAGGCTGCTGTGCTTCCTCTAAGTGAGCTGTGTTTGTTAGACATGCTCGGTGGGAGGGTCCCATCTGGACAGAATCCTAGTCATTTCTCAAATACAGGAAATAAACCCAGGCCATTGATAAGAAAGAGTTCTAGAGCTTGGACCAGGGGGTGTTAAGATGAGCTGATGACAGCTATAGATTTTTTGATCAAATAGCCTTGCATTCGTTATCAGGGGAAAGGAAGGGAGTTGATGGGTAACCCATTTTAGTTGGTGTGCTTCCGTATCCCCTGGAAAGAGCTATTTCTTGGTACAAGTTGTTAAGCTATTTTGCCTGGCACCGGGATTGTTAGGCCAGAAGGAGGAATGTGTGTTGGTTTTATTTTTTAGGAGTAACACAATTTGGAATGTGTTTGAGGGAAGTCTTTGGAAATGGCGTGGAAGGCAGACAGCATGAGGCCGGTGGCAGGAGGCGCCATTCGGCAGCCAGTGTGCGAACTAGGAGAGGGGAGATGATGTCCTAATCGTCTCTTTATTTTCAGGCCTCTGACGACTCAAGGATAATTTCACTGATTAGTTTATCTAATACATTCACAGATAATTCAGGTATAAGAATAGCAATTTTAAAAACGTGACACAAACATGTTTCCCTGTTTGAAATAATAGCTCACAGTGATTGCGGATTCAGCCCCAGCCACTACGCTGAGAACTCTGTGGGAATAATACCACTGAAACTTCAAAACTTTATGACGGGCTACTTTTTTTCTCCATTTTTACATTTTGACTATGATAAAACAAGAGCTTGGCGAGATCAAGTCATTTCCCCACGGTCCTTCATATTAGATTGATAGAGTTGGATTTCAGCCCAGGAAGCCTGTGTTCAGAAGTGCTTTTAGCTTCACGCTACTGTACCCTTTGTAAAAACAAATCAGCTCAAATAAAACATAAGTATGCTTGCTCGTCTGTCCTTAGCTAGTGCGGAGGCTTGGGTGTGGTTTCCTGTTAGGTCCCAGACAAAGGTCAGCGGACTTGTATGGTGAGGACCCATATAAGTAGTGTTTTAAGTTTTTGCAAACCATATGGTTCTGTTGAAACTCCTCATCTTTGCCACTGTCACCCACTTAAGTAAACAAGAGGCCGTGGGTACATACCAACGATACTTGGTTTATAGAAGAGATGACCAGCTGGATTTGGCTCACAGGCAATAGTCTGTTGTCCCTTGATTTAAGAGAGAATTACTGTGCCTGATTACATCTCTCTCAGTTTGAATTTATAAATATGCAAATCGGTTAAGATGATTGGCTTAAAAATATCCATCAACGTTTGGATGCATTTACTGTTAGAACTATTGTATAGAGTTCATATGGCAGCCGTTTTTGAATGCTGTACCAGGAGGTTTTGTTGTTGGCACCAATGTTAGAATATTCATTTTCAGTTTCTTTTTGGATGACTGGTGCACACTGGTGGATATAGAGGATACATAAAGTGTGACATCACTTTTGCTGTTGTTCATGTATTTCTCCATATGTGAAGTCCAGAAACATATACTTTGCTGATCATATAGAAACAGAGAAACATACTTTTGTGCTCCCTCTAAATTTATGTGTTGAAGTACAGATTCTAATATAGCAGTATCAAAAGGTGGGGACCCTATGAGGTGACTGGGTCAGGAGGGCCCTTATGAAAGGGAACAGAGGGAACTGGCTCATGAAGGAGACAGAGAGCCTTGCAGATACCAAATTTACTGCTTCATCAATTACAGACTTCCTAGTCTCTAGAGATGAAGAGCAGTCTCACAAACTGCCACTTTATGATATTTTGTTATAATGGCCTGAATCCAGCACAACACAGGCACACTCAGCTTTGTTTCCTAATGATGAGAGTCAAGGCAGAAAGCCGTGTCAGTCAACGGAGAAGAAAATGACTTAGCTGGTCCTTCCACGAATGCTATCAGAGGAGACTTCCTGAAAGGTTCATCTTTGAGGCTAGTCAAAGCATTTATCATTAACAGCAAACCGAGAAGCGTTCCAGGTAAAAGGGACATTCGTGTAGAGCCACCAAGGTAGGAGCTAATGCAAAGGGAGGAGCAGGCGGAGCTGATCTAGACTAGTTCCTAGAGTGAGGAAACAGCTGGAGATCAGAGTAGACATGATATAGATAGTGCTACAAATAATCCATGCAGCCCCAAGAACTTGGATTTAAGCATAGGCCACATTTCTCAATTCATAGGAATTGTTGCTTCTTCCCCTGGGGATGGTTGGCAATGTCCGAAGATACTTTTGATTGTCATTACTGGAGTGTGCGAGGATGTTAAATGCCATCTACTAGGTATAGGTCAGGGAGGCGGCCAGCTGTCCTACAATGCACACAAAGGCCTCCCGCAGAAAAGACTTAACCTGTAAGGAAAGAGGTTTGGAAACTCTGGTGGAGATTGTGGTAAGTCATCCATGTCTTCTGTATCTAGTGGATGGAGCCATCAATGTAGGGGCACTGGTTTTGTGGCAGAGTACAGAATACTCCACAGGTGGAGGCTGGATGTAGAGTCCTTGCACGGATATTACTAGAAACACCAGATAGCTTTCTGGGCATGAGCTACAGCACCAGGCACGACAGGGGTAGAAAGAGGATTGCACAACAGTCTTCATCTCTGGGAGTTCACACTCCTGTGGGTTTAGGGCTGTTGAGGTTAGTGACACTTGATCATCATTTTCAGCTGGAGTTAGAGCCTGTGTGGTCCACACAGCTATGTTCAAGCAAACACTAACTGGAAAGCTGCTAATCAATTTGACCTGACATATGTTGCTTTTAAGTGTCTCATGTTTTGCTAACTTGTTCTTTGATATTATAAGGCTGGGTGACATTTGGGGTTATACTCTACGAGTCTAAACGATAATGCAATCGGTCGCTGTGGTCTCTAGAAGAGTGACCAAAGACATGTACTCCACAGCTCAGACAGAATGAAGGAGAAATCTTAGACTCCTCCTACTTTTCTGGCTCCCTCACACATCTGGAGGCCACCCTAAGGACTCTGGGAAACTCCCCATTACTTCTGCCTTTTTCTTCCTCTCTGACTGTTTGGGATTGGGTCTGTGTTATTTTGCTTCTTGCTTGGCCTTCTTGACTCCATTATTTCCCCCCCTACACCTCAGTCTCCTTTCTCTGTGTGAACAGTCTAGACTGTGTGTTGTCACTTCCAAATATTTACCCATTTCTTCCCATTTTCTTAATCAGCATAACCAGAGTCCCAGGAGCCCAGCAGGCACTCGAGGACTTTCCTTGGGGTAACGGAGTGAATGCAGGGAAAAAAGTCCTGAATACTGTTGCACTGGTAATTTTGGTTCACTACTATCAATTTTAATCTTTTCACTATTTCACAAGTGTGTAAATAAAGGCAATTAAAAAAATGTGACAATGTGACATGAGCAAGGACCCTGTCTTTCTCTTTAATCCAGCAATCTTCCTCACGGACTTAAACTGCCACAAATTGCTTTTAAGTATCGTGTCACAAGGACTTGTTTGGAATCCTTTATGAGCAGTTCTGAAGAGCAGTTTCTCAAATACTTTGCTATAGAAGAGGATAATGGAATTGTTTTGAAGGAGCTCTTCCTTTCCGTCTCCCCTCTTCTCCTTGGTGACTGTATTGTCTTTCTCTTCAAAGAACCTCTTAGTATCCCCGTCAGCTGCAGTGGTACTTAGCAGTGACTCATCACAGAATAACCTTGTGTTTCTGCCATGAATTCTGTCAATTTTTTCCTCCAAGCTTTAGGCTGCAGCTTTGGAATTCAACCTGATTGCATGCTTTCTTTGTGGAAAGGGGTAGTTTAAAAGAAATGAAGTAAAGTTCATCCCAGGGGAAACTGGGAAGAAATATCAAGGCCCCTTGCAATCCTGGGTGTCTGTTATGGGCTGCTACTTTGGTGACAGGAGCAAAAAGAAGAGTTTGCTATTCCCTGGACGTGTATCTCTCAGCAACATTTTCTTTACTAATATGTCCCTCACAGTGATATCTTCTTCATCACTAATTGCCTGAAGTTCAAGTTCAGTGCTTGGCCTTTATTAAATAATCAACTAGTAATGACAACAGGTTCTTCGCTCCATGCTTTGCAGTTACCCAGAGTTTAAGTCTCTTAAAGTAGGGAGGGTGTTGGTCTGTGTGGTGTTTTATGTAATGCTGAAGATCAAAGTCAGGAACCTCACACACGCTACAAACTTCCACTTGAGCCCCTGCCCTTGCCCTGACCTCTTCTACCACCTTCTTGTGTTTTTGTTTTTCTTTAGTTTTTAAAAAATACAGGTAACACAATCAAACAGTACAGAAAAGTACACAATAAAAATAAGGCATGGGGGGGTGTCCTTAGGAATATAATTTACATGGTAAAATCATTGAAGACATGATATCGAGGTAGTAGGATTTAATAAGAAGAGATGTGGGAGGCTTAGGATAGGGATTGCTCAGTGCTTAAGACAGTCCAGTCCAGTGACAACTGTGGACAGAGGTGGCCAGTGGACCTGGAACATGTCTTCAGTGATGTCAGGAAGTTGAATAGGTTGGAATTAGTCCAGGGAGTCAAGTAGGTTTTTGACTGGAGTGATACTAGGCTATAGTGGGCATGCTGGATGGAGAGCCTACCAATTGTAGGAGTGTGTGCTGTAAAGCTAACGTAAATGTGAGGTCTCTGCTTGGGGAGACTGCTCTAGGAAATGGCATTGACACGAGGAGAGAGGCTAATGCTATCTAAGTAGTCTGGGACCTGGAACCCTTAAATCGTCACTGTGGCTAGCAGGTGGCTGGTAAGGAAAGGTGGGCTCTGGAGATGGTGCTGACTAGAGCTTGCAGGAATTCAGTAGAGTTTAGGAGCTGGTGCGAGCAAAGCTGAGTTAACACTGCTAGGTGTGTTCCTTCCCCTTGAGGGGAAGAGTCAACAGTCCTAGGCTATAATTGTCTCTGGAGTTCCTTAGTTGAGGACACAACTTATTTCCTGTCTTCACTCTAGTGTGTGGAACTGGGATTTGGTTGAAATATAGCAGTTATTCTCAGGTACTCTTGTGTGAGGTTGAGGGTTGAAGCCAGAGATTGTGTCTTATGGAGAAGAGTATTCTATCAGCTGGGAAATTCAGTTGTTAAGGACTGGGCTGAGAAGGGAACTTCAGGTAAATGGATTCAGATACAGGGACAGTGTGAGTGAGGCAGAGAGCCTAACCTGGAAACCTGGTCCTGGGCCTGTGACTTTCTAGACCAGCTCCTAAACATAGTGCTTGTGTGGTAAGTCAAGGCCTGTGAAAATGTGGCATTGTGGAGGTGTGGTTCTTTTTTTTTTTTTTTTTTTTTTTTTTGGTTTTTCGAGACAGGGTTTCTCTGTGGTTTTGGAGCCTGTCCTGGAACTAGCTCTTGTATGGAGGTGTGGTTCTATACCAGTTGAATGGATACTTTCTCAGCTGTTGGCTTAAACTTTACTGTGGCCCAAGGCTTGTACTTCTGTGAGTCTAGAAGACAGACCTGGAGGGAAGCAGGACTCTAGTTTCTGTGTAGGTGAGTTACAGTGGGTGATGATTCTCAGTGGAAGTAATACAATTTGTGAGTGTGTATGTGTGTGTGTGTGTGTGTGTGTGTGTGTGTGTGTGTGAGAGAGAGAGAGAGAGAGAGAGAGAGAGAGAGAGAGAGAGAGAGAGAGAGAGAAGAGAAAATAAGAATATACTCTCCTTCATCATCTAGCCCTTATTCCTTCTTATCTCTCTTTGGCCAAATGCATTATACTTTTCATGTCCTCCATCCACCCACTTTCATGTTTATTTTGTGTGAGAGACCCACTGCATTTGATTATTTATTGAGCATTGATGAGAGGTTATTTACTTTAGAAAGGGTAACTTTCCAGTAGCTCTACAACTCCCCCACTGCCCCTGCAACCATGAAACCTCATGAGTCCCTCTTCACTCCTGATGGGACATTAATGGACCCGGACTTGTGCAGGTGACTACCACGTCTGTGAGTTTATGAAGTCAATAGTCAGGCCATGTCCAGAGGATGTGTTCCATCACCCTTTCCCCGTTCCATCTTCCTACTCTTACATTCCTTCTTTCCCCTCTTCTTCCCTGTTCCCTGACCTTGGCAAGAGTGATGTAGGTGTACCACTTAAGGCTGAGCATTCAGTGATCAGTTATTCCCACCACTTTGACTGACTGAGTCTCTGCATTAACCATGGTCCACTGACAAAGTATCTTCTGGCAGTGTGAAAGCTAGCCATCAGAGAGGAATTTTTCAGGTCAGTTCCTGTTTGATTTCAACCAAAGTGTGCGATGCCTTCAGCATGGTCTTATCACCTAGCCTTGGAAAGCAGCTGTGGAAATGGCGGTAATTTGTATTGCTTTGGTGCCTCCCAAGCTTCCCCCCCCAAAATTTCACAGGAATGTACCCTACCCTGGCACTAGGATGTTCATTTAATAACTTACACCTTTTTGAAGCAGCAATCTACACCCATGCAGGATACCTTTATTCAAATTCTTTTTTAAAATTGTATTTTGATTAGCTTACAAATTAGATTTTCTGTGTGGCTTTTAATCCATCTTTAGTTTGGGTTTAGCCTCCCTATACCCCTTCTTCTCTTCCCCTGCTCCTCATTCTTTTATTACTATTATTATTACTATTATTGAAAAAATTTCCGCCTCATCTTTCCAACCTTGATATTGCCCCCTCTGTTTTTCAGACTGTCATTATTCTTTTTAACAGTTATTATTTTCAAGTAGGGAAAAGGTAATACTATTTTGTAAAAATTTTAAGTCCTTTTGAAAGCAAAGCCAATTTTGGACGCATCTATATGATAAAAGATTTCTATGTGGGTTATTTGGGTCTCGTTCTCAAGTATATTACTACGGGCTTGGTAATTTACAGAACCTTTGGCGTTTATGAAAAGAGCAATATTACATCTCCTTCTCCATTAGAGATGCTCGTGACACCTTCTAAGTCACCAATGATTGAAATCACTGACTGCCATAAAAAAAAAAGAAATAACCCACCCACCACAAAGTGAAAACCCAAACTTGTGGTCTGGCTAATTTTCTTGTCTTTCTCTCTTTTATAGACAAAACTCTGACCACTGTAAAAAAAAAGGTCATGATACATGATCCAGAGTGGATTACTGGAGGCGAAAAGTGCAAAGCGGGTGGAAACTACGAAATCATTGGCTGAGACTTCAAAACGGAACGTGGCTTCTGTCTTCTTGGCATGGCTGGAATGTAACCGGGGGGGTGATCTGTTGTACAAAGTGTATTTTTTGGGGGTGGGAGACGGCGACTTCTCCCTTTCTTTTCCCTGTGGATCAGTGATATTGTGTTTCAATGAAAATAGCTGTCCATGTCAGACAGCCATCTCAGCAGTAAGCACACTAACAGAGCTGGGTTCTGGGAGGGAAGCAGTTTCTGGTGCTTTCCACAAGTCCACATCCATGTGAGTGGGGGGAAATCCTAATGCACAACTCCCATGCTTCCAGGCTAGGCTTCATGGTAGCTCTCCAGGAATCACCCATGAGACAGAGTACATACACTCCGTGGTCGGATGGAAGGGATCTGTCCAAGCAAAACTGCAGTGAGTGTAGTGTTGAATGTGCTGCATGTCCATGTTAGAAAACAGAAACCCGTCATCAGCTGATACAAACGATTCCCCAGGGCAGTGTCTGTCCGAAGCTTTTGTCAAATACTTTGGCTTTTCTGCAGGGTCCTTGTGACTTCCCACAAGTGTACGTCCGCTGTTAAACCCCTTATCATTGTGGTGTAACTCAGGAACAGATCTCAGGACGGAGAGAGGCAGAAAACCCGAATAAAGCTTTTCCTTGCCCTCGCGCCCCTGAAGGCTCTGAGAGAGGACGGTAACTGGAGAAGAGTGAGTGCCACCTGACTGCATTGTATATTAACACGATTCTCGGCATGTCGTTTTCTCTCATCTTCTACAAGGGTGCAAGGAGTCCACAGGCTGCTCTAGAACTGTGTGTCTTGAGGAAGGAGTGTGGCGATGGAATATCCATGAATGGTTGCGTTGCTTCTGGAGACCGCATAAACATGTTCATCCACCTGAACTGTGGGAATTGGAGGTCGTATGGACCCCTGTTGTGAATACTCTAGAACGCCGTCCTGTTTCATGTAGAGAATGTGTCTCTGTGTTCGTTCTCTGTATCTTAAATCAAATGTGTGCCCCATGAATTCTGTCCTCTAAGCCCTCCCCCCAATAAAAATGGTCAGCATTCAGGACAGGTAAGGAGACAGAAAGGGTCCCTTAAATGGTACTAGATAGCAGCGTGGGTGTAGGAGATGGAAGGGCAGAGATCAGAAGAAAACCCATGTCCACACGGGGGAAATGAATGCAAACTGTAATTTGATAAAAGAGAACTGAAAGAGATGTTATTTTCCTACAATGAAGGAAGCTGTCCTCTCACCGGATAAAACGGGTTCCAACATGGATTATGGACTTCTTCCAGCCGTCACAGACATTGCTTATTATGAGACACAGGGAAGGGCCCCTTCTTATGAAGGGGAAGTAGGCACTGTCCTTCCAAAGTGTGTACAAATTCCTGAGCCGCAGATTTGCTAGAGTGACCGTATATACTTATATTCATAATTTAAATACCAATTATGTCAGATACATGTTGTTAAATTTGAAAATGTTTTATTACATTACATCAAATAAAGGTTATTTGTAGCTGTAATAAAACAACCTAAGTAATTGTTTTGATAAAAGCTCTGGTGTCGTCCATGTTACTCTACAAAGGATGGTAGGGGCCTCCTCTGTGCTTGTGTCTGCTAAAACCCTAGCAGGTAGCTGGGAGCAGAGGTGCACGCCTGTCATCTTAACACCCAGAAGGCAGAGGCAGGAGGATCTCTGGTCTGAAGACAGTCTGAGTTTAGATCTGAAGACGCTGTCTAAAAACAGCAGCAACAAGACCTAACGAATAATCGACAGTTTTGTAGAATTGCCTTCCAATGTAGGGATTTATCCACTTAGTCTCTCTTCCTGAAGCCTGCTGCTCTGGCTGTGGAACTCTCAACTCCTTTCCAGCACCATATCTGCCTGGGTGTTGCAATGCTTTCTGTTAATGATGATAATGGACCAAATCTCTGAACTGTAAGCCGGTCCCAATCAAATATTTTCCTTTATAAGAGTTGCTGTGGTCATGGTGTCTCTTCACAGCGCTAGAACACTGACTAAGACAACCAATATACCCCTTTTATTGTGCAACGTGGTGGGAGCATGTTTGTGGTAGGCATGAAATACATATTTCTTAATGGGAAGGAAGGAGAGAAGAAAGGAGTGCAGGAGGAAGTGGGTAAAAAAGAGAAGAGGACTAGAGTCGATGTGGCACTTTTAAGTAGTTTTACAAGAAGAAATGAGGAGAGTTTCAGTGTTGTGGCCTGACTGGTGAGGAGCAGGGAAGGAACTGCCCTTCAGTCTTCTGTGTGCATCTCACGGCAGGCCTCCGCTGCCCAGTGCCGCTTGCTTTTCATGACTTACTCATATCAAGAGAGTGACCTTTTCTCAATTTTCTGCACTGGTGGAGCAGAGCTGTGTATGTGCTGTGGCCCGTATGTTGAAACTTGTTTATTCACAGCCAGCCAGATGGTCTTTAGCGGTATATATAGAAGCCATTTGGAAACTTCCAGTGAGTCAGCACATTCTGAAAACACCCCAGCAATGCATACCATGATCCGCTACTTGCTCTAAGCTTAACGTGAGAAATTCCTTGTTCAACATTATGTGTAAACATTCAGCCTTTGAGAGTTAGCTCAGGGCATCGAGTTTCCATAAACTGGAGTTTCTGTGGCTGCTGCCTCTTTAAATTGGAATTGTCTACACGTTGGAGAGAAAAGAGTCGGCTTGTTTGCTTGTTCCTTTCCTTTGCTCACTCTTTCCTGTGGTTCTGGGGATTGAATTCAGTACCTTTTACATATTAGAAAAGCATGAACCCTTCTCTAAATGTCCACGCCTTAAAATAATTTCTGGTGTGGGAGAGATAGCTCAGTGTCTGAGAGAGTTGACAGCTCTTGGGGAGGACCCAGATTCCATTTCCAGCACCTTCATGACAGCTTACAGCATTCTTTAACTACAGTTCTAGGGGATTTGATGCCCTCTTCTGACCTCTGAGGGCACTGCAGAAATGTGATGTGCATACATAATACACACATACATACATACATGCATACATAAATACATACATACACACATACATACATGCACACATAAATACATAATACACACATGCATACATAAATACATACATACACACATAAATACATACATACACACATGCATACATAAATACATACATAACACACACATACATACATACACAATACACACATACATACATACACAATACACACATACATACATAATACACACACATACATACATGCACACATAAATACATACATAATACACACATACATACATGCACACATACATACATAATACACACATACATACATACACACATAAATACATACATAACACACATGCATACATAAATACATACATAACACACACATACATACACAATACACACATACATACACAATGCATACATAATACACACACATACATACATGCACACATAAATACATACATGCACACATACATGCACACATAAATACATACATAATACACACACACATACATGCACACATAAATACATACATAATACACACATACATACATACATGCACACATAAATACATACATACAAGAACTCACACCTACACATCAAATAAAAAAGCAAATCTTCAGATAGAATCAATCCGCAAATAGCATGGGAAAACTTGGATAAAGTTCCAGTCGGGTTACAATTTTTAAAATATGCTGTGTAGCCTCTGCTAAGATGTGATGTGATCATCTGTAAAAACATGAATGAAACGAACAGTATGTCTGGAAGGAGAGCGAGGTCGGCAGGTGTCAGAAGGAGGTTATGCTGTAAAGGAATCACACCTGCACTATGGCGGCAAACAGCGGGTGGTAAGAAAATATCTTTGATGTGTGTTATGGAATACTTTTGGTACCCAATTTTCCTTCTTAATTATATCTTGATAAAGCTATTATTGAAATACCCTTTATTCCACCAGCCTGCACTGTTTCACAGTAGGCAAGGAAGCCAGCTGTACATCTCTGTATTTTGGATTTTTCACCTGTAGAAAAGCTAGATGCTACAGGAGCCCTAGAGAATCACGGAGCTGAAGACTCTGCTGGCTGGTCCAATTCCACTTGTACTGTGTTGTACGTGAGAGATCACTCTCCAAGAGCTGTGCTCTGTCTGAGTTTGTTTAAAGGAGAATGGCATATACCATCACTTTGCAAACTGTCTTTGATGAAGTGCTGCATAGCTTTTTGGTTGAAGAATAAAACTGAATTCTAGGAAAACTGAAGTAGAAAAATATAATATAAACATTTAATTAGGTTCAACAGACAAAAACACATTTCAGCAGATTTGGTCAAAACAAGCATTATGTAGAGAGAAAGAAAGGAATCACAAAAACTGACCATTGTTTTCACTGTAAGCAAGCAGTGGCTGCATTGGGATAGCCGAGCAGTTTCCCATGTGCAGAGACGACTGTAGTGCGGTCATAGCTTGTACAGGATACTAACTTTGTAAGGCATTCTACTATGAGGCCATATTAACAGGAAAGGCTCAACTCAGCAGTATGGACAGAGAAACTGCTTGTTCCAACCATGTTGGAAGCATTCTTGAGTCATCTTCCTGTATGTTGTTGTTGTTGTTTTTATTATTTTATTTTTATTTTTACTTACCCACAGTTAAGTTGAATCCACAATGTTGCTGGAGAAACACTGAAAAGTATTTAATTTTTTGAATGAATATGTTAGCTAAATTACCCCCAAAGGAAAAAAAAAGTACACTTTGAATATCACCAGGAGATTTTTGAAGGTACAAGTTCATTATTAGAAAGATGACCATTGTACTTTATATCTCAAACTCAAATTTTTCGAACTTTATTCTCAATAAGAGCAATCTAGGGACTTTTGCACTGTGGTTCTGGGGATTGAATGCAGCCCTTTATGCATTAGACCCGCCTCTCTAACAAGAGAGCTTGCTGACATGACGATTTCTTTAACACTGATGGCTTTGGGAAAGGGAAAATCAGTTTTCTTGAAGAGTGTGGTCCCAAGCAGGTTGACCATGCTTTAGTGTATGGTCCCACATCTGTGAGTATTTGAGTGGTACAGATTGACATCTGTATTCTATAAAGTAAGAAAAGAGGAGAGGAATTTGGAAGGAGGAGGATCTGGGAAGAGTAGGGAAATGAGGCTGGGGTGAATATGATTGGAATGTATTGTATGAATGAATGACAATCCCAAAGCATTAGTAAAATATTATATTAATTTCTTAAAATGTGACCTTTTCTGGGGCCCATTTCAAGTTTTTGATACGTTGTGTTCTGGATGAGATGTAACTAGAGGTGATTCTGATGAAGCTTTTCTGAGTTCTCTAAACACTGAAAATTAGCATTCCCACACATGCTGGCTGATTGAATTATCTAGCTAATTGTGTGAACCAGTAATCAAATCATTTGTGAACATTTATAGAATCTTTAGCAGAGAGTTTCACAAGCTTCCAAATATCCTTTTGTTCTCAGGGATACTGAAACATCACAAGCTTGTAGAAGGGAATAGTCCAGAAAGTAATTGAGATACTGTCTTAGTTACTTTTCTATTGCTCAACTATAAGCATTTATTGGGACTTACAGTTCAGAAAGTAAAAGTCCATGACCATCGTGGTAGGGAGAATAAGAGCAAGCAGGCAATCATAGCTGAGAGCTCACATCTTGAGACAACAACCATGAGGCAGAGGGGATGAGAGGAGACCACAAGAGAGTGTGTGAGAGTGAGCACTAACTAGGAATGGCTTTCACTTTTGAAACCTCAAAGCCTGTCTCCAGTGACACCCCTTCTCCTACAAGGCCACACCTACTGATCCTTTCCAGACAGTTCCAATTGGGCACAGTATTCAAATATATGAGGCTGGGGGGGCATTCTGATTCAAACCACCACAATAATTCACAAACACTGAACTTAAAGACATGCAGATGCTTAAGTTTAAGTGATTTCTATTACAGTCTTCTAACTTAATCTTGAAGTCTTTCTGTTAGGTGTGTCTATCTGAGAGTTTGATTATGGGAAAGTTAGGTTCAGATGTTTCTGTCAGGTAAGACACAATGAAGAAGTGAAAACAGGTTGTTGCTTACAGTTACCAGAGAGGCCAGGATGCTGATGTGGGGCTATTGGGAAGCCTGGAAGGGACATTGGGGTTAGCCAGTGGGTAGGGAGCTAGACAAGGAGACTCCAAATGACTATGTCGTAATTGAGATCCATGGGCATTATTTTGTAGACTTCCTCCACAGACTGTCATGGATTAGCTGGTTTAATGAATGTCTGTGATTATTGAAATGCCACTAGTGTGGACTGTTAAATCTTCTGTGGCCAGCAAATGTGGGTTGTGGTGTTGGGTTTTAGGTCAGAGAGATGAAGAACAATTGATTTGACACTAAGAAAGGGAACCACACAGGGAAGGGAAACTTTAGCTAAAACAAGGGGCTATGTTTGAATACCAGGGTAACAACTTTCTTAAATTCACAACAGGAAGAGATGGTAAATTCCCACATCATTGAGTGATTACTTGCATCAAGTACTGAATATTAACATTAATTATGGAGTCAGTTAAAAGATACATGTGTCACTTTTCTCTTTCCATAGCAAAGCAACTGACCAATGTCTGTCATTGAAATGATCAGTTCTTTGTGAAACATGCAATGAATATTACCATGGAATATGGAATGATGACATTGTGTAAGGTGAACACTTTCAGTTTCATGTGTATTGTATACTTCATGACAACAATTAATGGCAGCTTTGGGTTGTTTATTACTCATTAGTTATTCTAATAATCCTCAAAAGAATTCTAAGAAATTATCGTTGTCTGTGTATCAGGGATGAGGTAACTGAGACCAAGAGAGCACAAGGATATTAGTTTATATTTAGAAACGCTGATCTCTCAGCTGGGGGGCATTTTTCATTATGACTTCTCTTTTATGACTAACTGTATTTTGCTTACTGCCTGTTTGCTGTAGTAAATATCTGAAACAACCCAACAGGAGGGAAAATGTGTTTGCCTCATGCTTGCGTGGGATTCTATCTGTGGTCTATGTGTACCACTATTTAAGACCCAAGGTGATGCTGAACAAGAGAACATGAAAAGGCATAGATGCTTGCCTTGTGACTGCTGGGAGAATGAGAGTGAGCGAGCGACCGAGGGGGGGGGGGAGAGAGAGAGAGAGACAGAGAGAGAGAGAAACAGAGAGAGAGAGACAGACAGAGAGAGACAGACAGAGAGAGACAGAGAGACAGAGAGAGAGACAGAGAGAGAGAGAGACAGAGAGAGAGAGAGAATGAGAGCAAGCAAGATACAGAGACAGCCTGTGCAATTATCAGCCATCTTCCTTATTCCCTTTTTTTCTATTTGGACCTCCAGCCTATTGGACATTTTATCTAGTGGTAAAATCTACATTCGTGGCAGTTATTCGTGAAAATTCATCTTTCCTTTACTAGTCTCCATTGGAAGGCCTCGCTGGGTGCTGAGAGGTTGCGGATATCATGGCCTGGCAGCTTTTTCCAAAAGCTTGACAACAGGGAGACTCCCTCCCTTCCCAGGGAAACGTCCTGCTCCCTGCCTTTATCTGGAGAATGTCCCTGGGCCTGGAGGACTGACTTTATCTGAAAGCTGTTTCTGAGCCAGAAGCCTGACTTTTAGCTTGATCCTGGTGCAGATTCCTGTTAGAAGCCTCCCTTACTGCGCACAGGATAACTAAGACGTGTGCTAGGAATCTTAGGATAGGACTGTGCCACTTAATGCAAATTAGGGTTTGTCCCCAGGCTCCCCAATCCTATATATTCCTTATACTCTGGAACAAAGTTGAGCTGATTCACTGAAGTCTGTCTCCCGGGGGGGGGGGGGTCTCTCCATTATACCCTCAGCTGCAGAACCTTGTTCCTGGCTTCTGCTCCTTCCACCCTCGTGGACCAATGCAACCGATGATCCCGAGGAAGAAGCAGAGCCACAGATCTAGGTTTCTTCTAATCCAACCAGATGGACAGTTACCCTGATCTTGTGAGCCGGAAACTTGGCAGGTGAGCTCTGACAGAATTTACTTATGAGCCTCTAAACACCTCTCACCATGTGAAGCGCTATTGCACACCCCAGCTCAGTTTCCAATCATCGATCACTCTAAAGGAGTGAAGGTTCTGTTGTTGCTTCTTCTTCCCAGCCTTCAATGTCTCTGTTTCTGGCACCTGGTGCCCTAATGTTTTCTCTTGGTTAAATCTCTACTGCAACCTGCATGGGATACTTAATTGTAAGTGTCACTCTGGACAATCTGGCCATAGATATTTATTTTGGAGTTTAATTGTGATGGTCTTCTCAAGGCTGGTATGTGAAAGGTGCTCTGCATATAAGTGGACTCCAGCCAAGGACTGAAGGACTAACTAACCAGAGAGGGAAAGGAAAAGAGATTTGCTGTCTTCCTGACTTTACCGCTGCTTCAGGGCTTTAGACTCCTAGTGAACTATACTACTAACTTGTATAGCTCTGCATGTTGCAGACAGATCATGGGATTTCTTTCTCTCTGTATCACATGGTAAATTCTTCATCATAAATCTCTCAACTACCCGCCCCTCTCCCATCCTTCTCCATAGATCTGCCTCCCTATTGGCTCTGCTCCCTAGAAGGATATTAGTTATGGTTGCTATAATAGGTAACTTTCTCTGTTTTTGTCATTAAAACTGACCTGTCGAGTGTCCCATTCTCTCACCTCCAGCTGATCCTCTCTTCTTATAGTTATCATGTGCTAACTATACACATCAATACTAGAACCTGAAAACCTTTGATGGATGTTCCAGATAGTGTGAAAGCAGGATGTTGAGTAGGGATCTGTAAACCTTACGGTTGTTTGCCCACAGATTCTACCAGAGATTCCCAAAGCTCAAAGTGAATTCTTGTCCAAATCATCTCTGTGACTCGAGCCAGGTCCCTTTTCTGATATCATTAGGGCAGAGACGCAAGGGAATCCCCCAGCTTATTAGAACAGAAATGAATGAGGGTAATTAGGTAATAGCTGAGACTTGTCAGGGCCATTTGGCCGGCTGCCCTCAGCTCCTTGTCTTTGGGGAGTTCAGTGAGTCTGTGAGGCAGCTTGGGCTGTGCTGCTGGCTCAAGACAGCAGCTCCAGTGAAGAAAGCTCAAACCCATCTCATTATTCCATCAACTTCCTCGTGGATGGTTTTGTTTGAAATGTTTGACTGTATTTTGGAATTGGAGATAAAATTAACACCTGAGACTATTTCTAGGTGTGTGAATCAGAGATTCCTCTTCACACTGCTCATTCTCTTGGCTCCTAAAAATTAAGTTGCAGCAAGCTTTACGTATTGGCAAAAAGAACAGATTTACTCAATTGAATCAGTTTTAGAAAAATTTGGCCCAATTCCCGTTCATCCATTTGAATCATTTAAAGCACAGAGTTTTGGATGGAATAGTTCAAAAATTATTATCATGTGGGTTCTGTTGGGTTTTAAGAAAAATTTGCCTAGTAGAAACAGAGATATGCTTTTATTCCTATTTCACCACGGAAAATGTATACATATGTTACCTATTGTTGAAGGAGACAAGTGGGCAACCCAGGTTTCCTTAAAGGAGGTCATAACCAGAATTTCAGATCGGTGTTATTAGACGAATTTGAACTTTTAAAAAGAGTGGAGCAGAACTTTTAAATTTGACATTTTAAACAAATGGAAGAGAATACGTTGTAACAAAACCTACCCATTTGTTGCGACATCATTTTGTCTCATTAACTTCTTTCTTTTTTAATAAAAGAGAGGATTAAAAGTCAAGGACCTTTTTTTATAGTCTTTGCTAGAGACAGGCGGCTTGGGAACATTCCCTCTTCCCTTTGATAATTGCTTTACCTGTAAAGGGGAGACAAAGTTGAGCGGTCCTCGTCGTCCTCACAGGGATGCAGAGTGGAGTGCATGAGTATACATGTTAAGGTCTAAGAACAGAGCCTCCTGCACTGATACTCACGTGGTGTCTGCTACCTGTGTGCTTATTCTCCCCTTCATCTCATTTTCCTTCTTCCTTCTCTTAGGAGCTGGCATGTTCCTGAACAGTTTTTTTGTAATTACCACTTAGAGATTTTTACTATAAAATATTTGTGTCTTAAAAATTTGCACAAGCATATATTTTTAAAATTTTATTGAGATTTATTGAGCTCTACATTCTTCTCTACTCCCCTCCATGCCTCTCCCCTTCCCTTCAGCCCTCCCCCAAAGTCCCCATGCTCCCAATTTACTCAGGAGATCTTGTCTTTTTCTACTTCCCATGTTGATTAGCTCTATGAATGTCTCTCTTAGGGTCCCCATTGTTGTCTAGGTTTTCTGGGATAGTGATTTGTAGGCTGGTTTTCTTTACTTTATGTTTAAAATCCATTTATAAGTGAGTACATGTGATAATTGTCTTTCTGGGTCTGGGTTATATCACTCAAAATGATTTTTTTCTAGCTCCGTCCATTTTCCTGCAAAATTCAAGATGTCGTTAATTTTTTCTGCTGTGTAGTACTCCATTGTGTAAATGCACCACATTTTCTTTATCCATTCTTCGGTCAAGGGCCATTTAGGTTGTTTCCAGGTTCTGGCTATGACAAATAATGCTGCTATGAATATAGTTGAGCACATGTCCTTGTGGCACGATTGACTATCCTTTGGATATATACCCAAATACGGTATTACTGGGTCTTGAGGAAGATTGTTTTCTAATTTTCTGAGAAATTGCCACACTGACATTCAAAGGGGCTGTACCAGATTGTTCTCCCAACAGAAATGCAGGAGTGTTCCCTTTACAACCTGTTGTCATCAGCGTTTTTGATCTTGGCTATTCTTACAGGTGTAAGATAGAATCTCAGAGATGTTTTGATTTCAAGCATACATTTTATACACGCTACTGTATTGTGTTAATTCACCTACAACATGCCTTTTGCTTTCTTTGTAATTTTGGTGTGTGTGGGTATTTTGCCTGCATATATGTCTGGGCACCATATGTGTCTCAGGTACCTTCAGAGGCTAAAAGTGGGTATCAGATAACCTGGAACTAAAGTTACAGAAGGTTGTGCTTGGAATAAAATCAGGTCCTCTGGAAGAGGAGCCAGTGTGTTAGTTTGTTTATATTGAGCTGCTTGCATTACTTATATTTCAGACAAAAGGCCTTACCATGGTTTCTTTTTGATTTTTATTTCTTCTTTCATATACTATATCCTAACTACAGTCTATACTCCCTCCACTCCTCTTATTATATTTCTTCTACCTCCTCTCTCTTCCATATTTTCTTTCTTTTTTTTAAAGATTTATTTATTTATTATGTATACAACATTCTGCCTTGATGTATGCCCGCATGCCAGAGCAGGGCGCCAGATCTCAGTACAGATGATTGTGAGCCACCATGTGGTTGCTGGGAATTGAACTCAGGACCTCTGGTAGAGCAACCAGTGCTCTTAACCTCTGAGCCATCTCTCCAGCCCCCTCTTCCATATTTTCTTTTCCTCCATTTCCCTTTAGAAAAAAAAAAAACAGTCCTCCCAGGGATGTCAACCAAACACACCACAAGTTACAGTAAGACTAAATATATACCCTCATATCAAGACTGGATGAGGCAATCCAGTAGGAGGAAAAGGGTCCCAAAAGTAGACACAAGAGTCATACAGTCCATACTTCCATTGTTAGGAACCTCACAAGAAGACCAAACTACACAACTGCAACATATGTTTAGAAGACATAAACAGACACATACAGGGTCTATGTTTGCTGCTTCACTTTCTGAGAGGCCCTATGAGCCCTTAGTTGATTCTGTGGGCTGTGTTCTTGTGGTGTCCTTGACCCCTCTGGCTCCTACAATCCTTTCTTGCCCTCTTCCACAGATTTCCCGAGCTCTGCCTAATCTTTTATTGTGGGTCTCTAAATCTGCTCCCTTCAGTTGCTGAATGAAACCTCTCTGATGGTGATAGGTTTAGGCTCTGGTCTATGAATATAGCAGAATATCATTATGAATCATTTCCTTGACTTTTTTCTTCCAGTTGTGTTTCATTCTATACCGGGTCTCTGGGCTGTCCAGCCTCTGATTCTTAGCTACCTAGGCAGTGTCAGATGTGGGCTCCCAACTTGTGTGTGCCTCAAGTTGGATCAGTAATTGGTTGTCCACTCCCACAAGTTCTGCACCACTGTTACCCCAGCACATCTTTTAGGCTGAGTCATCTCATCAGCCCAAACATGCTTTTTTTTTTCATAGCTAGGTTTCTGAGATCTCTTTATATTCGGAGACATAGGTCAAGTTCATCCATTTTAATTCCACTATAATTTTGCCTAATTGAATACATTGCAATTTTGCCTTTGCTCTCATGGATATTTCATTTACGGCAAGGTTCTTGTCATATAAAGAATACTGCTGTAAGCATTTATGGATGTGCCTCTCCATGTATATTAATGTGAGAGTTACTTCCATAAAGGATTTGCCAATGATTTTCATTCGATTTACCAGCCTCTCCCATATCACTCAGCCCTTGATGTGGCTGCCCTAAAGGCTGAAGAAGTCAATAAACTTATCCACTTTGTGCAGATCTGCTGGGAAGGACTGCTTCAGGGCTTTGAACTCAAAATTAGAAGAAATGCAATTAGCCCTTCTAGCATTATTTACATGCACATGTACATATGAACACTTACCTACTACACATGTGCACATACACACCAAAGCATGAAGTGTTTGAAAGTGGGTGATTTAAAGTAATAAGCTTCCAAATTCTAAGACTGATATTCCGAGAATCACATGTACCTTTGAAGTAGAATATGTTGGAAAAGACCAATTATTAGACATTGATTTATTGTCTTATTTAATGATTTACTTAAAGCACTGCTTTTACTGCTTATTGCCAAGCATGACATCATCTTGCTACCTGGAACAAAATGACCTGGAGAAATTGCTAAAACAATAGGTCGTTGCCCTTAGCAACCTGGCCACAAAAGCTTACACCTGTCAACTGTCACATCATATGCCTTTGAAAAGCAGAAAGCTAAGTGTCACATAAGATTCCGAGAAGTCCCACTTGCTTGTCTGCTCTCCCCAATCTGTGGTTTTCGAGTATAAAATGATGATGCAAACTGGACTCAAGACCGAAGCCTTTCGGTAGCTATCCAGGCTTCAGTTCACAAGTGACATTTCCTCTTTTCCCCTCTCGTTAGTGTGGGAGTGTTTAGTCCAGACAGATTCCATCTCCTTACTTCCTCACCATCTTCTATACCGATAACCAAAAAGTATTTGCTACAAGGCAAAATAGTTCACTATTGTAATTTCAGCCTTGAAAGAATAAAGTCAGAGAATTGCAATCTGAGGTCAGTTGGGCTTCATAGCAAGACCTCATTTCAAAAACAAAAACAAATAGCACAAATGTATTGAGTTTTTGGTGAAAATTGAATTTAGCTTTCACTCTCTGCTATTAGTATATGGGCATGAAAATGCACACACACACACACACACACACACACTCACTAAATCTGGTGATCCTAATAAAATTTGAAGTGGCATGTTGACTCATGAATGATTTAAATTCACATATTTTGTAGAATGAATAGCATGACTTTTTTTTTTGTGATCTATTTTAGCTCCATTTGACAAAGAACATAACACTTTTGAGTCCTGTGAGAGATAAACACTCAAGAAGGATGAAGCAGCTTTGGAGGGTACCAGTATCATATTTCATCTAAGCAAGAAAGTCATAACGATGTCTTGGTCTTCACTCATTGAAGAAGGTTTTGTAAGAAAACACAACGGAAAATGCCCGACATTGCAGAATAGAAGCCCACTCTCATTGACTAGGTTCTTATCTTGCCTTGCTTGTGTTGTTTTCAGGTTTGTATAGAGAAACAGATGGAGACATCTACGTTTACTTCCTACAGATCGACACTTTGCCTTTGAATAAGAGAAATATGTATTGGAAGTAAACTTCTGTTCAGTTTTCTCTTGAACATTTATTCCGGTTTATAGAGAAAACATTTTTGTTACATTGAGAAAAGATTATTGGATACTATAAATTCATATACTTTTTATTTGAACTCAGGTCTGTTTGTGGTTATTCATCAATCCTTTTGGGTTCATTTGTTCATGATCACCATGTACTTATTTGATTTATACAAACAGGTGTGTATGGTAGATTTTGCTACTTAAAAATATTAATATACTATGGATAAGGCTTTCATACTAGCTACCTTCCCTTTATCTGTTGCTAATTTGTAGTGAACTCTGTTTTATTTCAGAGGAAAAAACATTAATTATCACTGAGTCTATAAGCTGAATAGAAACACCAGCTGACTTACTTTTTACTAAAATATTAATTTCTGACAAAATTATGCATTTAATAATTACTTATTACAGTTTGTAATGCATTTAACTTCTGATATATAGTAATTTAGTGATCAGGATCAGTGACATTTTATTTGCCACTTTAAAAATTAATAACATTTTAAGTAGAGAAAATCAATCCTGACAATTTCAGTTACAAGAAAACAAAATTTTATAAACTTTAGTGTGTGCAGATTTTTTATAACAGAAATGTAATAGAATAATAAATAAGAGACATTCAAATATAAATATGTAAAGTGCAACATTGAAAAGATGATTTGGGTTTTTAAAAATAAATGGTAAATGGTCATTCCTGAAAACACATACAAGCAGCTTTATATGGACTGAGCAGACACCATTTAGAAATCTTTCTCTCTCTCTTCCCCCCCCCCCCCACATGCCTGTAGCAACAATCCACAAGAGAAGAGGTCATGAATTTGAAAGAGAACCAAAAGGAGAGATGTGTGGGAGGGCTTGGAGAGAGGAAATGGAAGAGTAAATGCTTATAGTAAAATATCAGAAATAAAAAAAAATGGATACAGTTTATTTTTGAAGGGAAAATAGATGGCAATAGTTCCCTGCTAAAATTTTGAGTAAGTTTTTAAATAAAAAATGACATCACAGTTTCATTTTCTAAAGCAACAGAATAGGCAGCCCTCCGTATCTGTGGGTTCTCTGCCCACGGAGCCAAGCAACATCAGCTTAGAAATATTTGAGAAAAAAGTTGTATCAGCTGTGAATGTACTCAGGCCTGCCTCCTAAACAAGGCAGTGTGCCGTGGATTCACACAGCACTTGCATTGTGCTAGGTATTACAAGTGATATAGACTTTACTTAACGGGCATGGGAAGATGTGTCCAGGCCATATGCAAACACTGGATCGTTTAGACAGAGAACTTGTGTATCTGCAGATTTTGATGTCCCTAGATGTTCCTGGAAGCAGTTCTCTGAGACTACCAAGACATGATTGTTCTTATAATAACTCAAAATGACATGTTTTCAAGAATTTCCATTTATAACTTGTTTAAAATTGTAAGCTATATAGTTCCCCAAATTATTCTATGAACAACATGTACAAGAAAACCTAGATGTGTAACAGTTTTATAGCATGCCAAAGTGGAATTCCTAGGTGGGGGGATGGACATCCTTAAGTGGGTTTTTGCTGATTCTAATTGACTCTTCTACCTCACTCTCTCACAACGGTGGCTGAATGAGTTCTCTTATTTTCTCTAATACTTCCTACTGTCAGTTTTTATGATTTTTTTCTTCCAAAGAGCTTAAGTTTGTGCTTCCCTAGTGGCTGTGGAGGCCGAATGCTTTGTGTAGTTGTCATCCATGTTTATTTTTTCCTTTGAAAGTTGTCTGCTCACTGCTTCATGCAAGCTTTCGTTGATTAATATTGATATATATTAGCTATAGTTTCTGTTGATTAATATTGATATATGTTATCTATAGTTTCTGTTGATTAATCTTGATATATGTTTATAGCAGCATTATTTGTAATATCCAGAACCTGGAAACAGCATAGATGCCCCTCAACCAAAGAATGAATAAGAAAGTGTGGCACATTTACACATTAGAGTACTACTCAGTGGTAAAAAAAACAATGATATCTTGAATTTTGCATGCAAATGGATGGAATTAGAAAACACTATCCTGAGTAAGGTAATCCCCAGACCCCAAAAAGGTGAATATGGTATGTACTCACTCAGAAGTGGATACTAGCTATAAACAAAGGACATTGAGCCTATAGTTCATGATCCTAGAGAAGCTAATTAATAAGGTGAACACAAAGAAAAATATGTATAGACCCACCTGGAAATTGGAAATGGACAGGACTGACTGGTGGGATTGGGAGCATGGGGGTGGTGGGGACAGGGAAGGGTAGGAGAAGAGGAGAACTTGAGGGAATGGGATGGTTGAGATGGAGGAAGGACAGAGATGAGAGCAAGAAGAGAGATATCTTGATTGAGGAAGCCATTATAGGGTTAGCAGAAACCTGGCTTGAGAAAAATTCTCAGGAATCCAAAAATGACCCCACCTCGGACACTAGGCAATAGAGAGTCGTGGGCCTAATCTTGACTTGTCCTGTAGTCAGACCGATGATTATCTTAAATATCACCATAGAACCTTCATACAGCAACTTATAGAGGCAGAGAAAGAGACCTACATCAGAGCACTGGACTGAGCTCCCAAAGTTCAGTTGAAGAGTGGAAAGAATGAGAATATGAGCAAGAAGGTCAAGACCCTGATGGGTTCACCCACTGAAACAGTCTACTTGAGTTAATCGGAGCTCACCAACTCCAGCTGGACTGGGAAGGAACAAGCATAGGACTAAACTAGTCCCTCTGAATGTGGTTGACAGTTGCATGAGTGGGGTAGACTACAGGGGAGGCACTGGCAGTGGTACCAGGATTTATCCTTACTGGCTTTTTGAAATCCTACTCTCTTTGGATGGATACCTTGCTCAGCCTAGATATAGTAGGGAGGGCCTTGGATATTCCACAAGGCAATGTGCCTTACCCTCTCTGAGGATTAGATGGGTGTGGGGTGGGATGGTGTGTGGAGGGAATGGGAGGAGGGGAGGGAGTGGGAACTTGGATTGGTATTTTTTAAAAATCTAATAAATTAAAAAAACCCAAATTGATATATGTTTGCTATAGTTCTTTGTGATTAATATTGATATATGTTTACTGTAGTTTTTGTTGATTAATATTGGTATATGTTTGCTATAGTTTCTATTGATTAATATTGATATGTTTGCCAAAGTTTCTGTTGATTAATATTAATATATGTTTACTATGGTAAATTAATATTGATATATATTTACTATATGGCCTTAACTTTTAGAGCATGTTGACATTGGCAACTTCATTGGGGGAAGATTTTTCTTTTTCTTCTGCTGTTTCTTCTAATTCTCAATCTAGTTCTCAGCTGAAGTTATTTTCTTTGACCAAGTCTTCCCACATCTGTTTTATTGTGAGTGTTGACTGCTGACTTTCCTTTCTCTGTAAGGCGTGGCACCATCCAGAGACTTCTGACTACAGGATGAGAACTATATATTTCTACACAGCAAGATATGAGCAAATCAACCTCAATTAATAAAAATATAAGACAAAAATCAGTTTGCTAACTCCTAAATACATGGGGTCATGTTGATTATTCAATTTCATTTACTTATGTTAAGTCTGAAATTCTTTAGAAAGATGCCCTCTTGAGGTATTCCTCAAGGTCAAGCAAAATGCAGGTGACCACGGACTGCTGAGTGACTTGACCAGGGAGACAAGCATGAGGCGAACTGTTGAAGTGGAGCCGGCTTATAGAACGCACTGACCATAGTGCAACAGAGCAGAAAATGTCCCAGTGTTCTTCCTCTTCTCCTTTTCACTCTGCTCATTCAATCTCCCTTCCTGGTCCCTGGATGGCAAACGAGGTGCAAACTTTCCAGTTGCTTTCAGAGTTAAGAAGATCTCTGTTCCGTGGCTGATTTATTTTAAAATATAAAAATACCAAAGGTCATCGTATGAGTTACTTGCCTTTCTGCTGTGAATATACGTAATAAGAGGCAAGTTGAGAAGGGGAAGATTCATCTTGGGTGACAATTTGAGAAGATATAGTCCATCATGAGAGAGAAGGCGTGACCACAGGAGCATGAGACGGTTGATCTCATTGTGCACTCAGAGAGCAGAGAGATGGGAGCTTGTGCTCATCTCGCCTTTTCCTTTGTATTGAGGCTAGCACCACAGCCCATGAGATGCCTCCACATTCAGAGTGGGCTTTTCACTGAAGCCTTTCTGGAAACTCTAATAGACATACATAAAGGTGAGTTTCTATGTGATTCTAAATCCAACCAAGCTGACCATGGAGATCAATCATCACAGTCCTCCAGGTGAAAGCTTCCCACCCCCAAACTGTTCTCCTCCTCCAGCTCAGTTCTAACAGAAGGTTGTAACTCAGAGAGCTTCTGTAGAAAGGGCGGCGTCACTTGCTTCACCCGTTCTACTCCAGTTATTTTTCTGATCAGAAAAATGGAGTGTGGAGGAGAATTAGAGCAAAAGGAGAAAGATAAGGGGATAGGGAACAAGGGCATTTTTCACTTAGCTGGTGTTTTTGTGCTTATCTTTTACAGTAGTGGGCTAGCATCTCCATCTCTGAATCTTGACAGTGGCAGCAAAGCTCACACTTGCTTTGTGCTGGTACAGCAGCCTATAGTCAAGTATCCTGTCTGTTACTGTTGTCAGCTTTTTTTACTCTGCTTGTATTGGGGTTCATCAGCCTAAGTGAAGACAAATCACCAAGAAGACTTGTGTAAAGTAAGCTGCCAAAATCACAGTACAAAGAAAAACCAGAGCACATAAGTAAGAAATAACATATAACAAATCAGCTACTACAATGCCTTTGGAAGTTTACAGCTCCATAATAGCTGAAAGAAAAATGATTGAGATGCTGGAGAGAGATTTCCAAATATTCTAGGAAGGATCAATGATCACACAGAGGACTCAAGCAGCAGAGTGAAGTAAGAAAATCTGCACAGCACACAGTGAAAAGTTAGCAAAGTGCATAAAAAGATCAGTGACATGAGGGAACAAGTGAAAATTAAAGAACAAATCAGCAAAGGAGTTGAGATCATGTACAAGAACAAAACAGAAATGAATCAATTCTATAAAAAAAGCAACCTGCAGTTCATCATTGATACCTTAGAGAAAGCACGAAGAAAGATTGTTAGTGATGGAAGATGAGGCAGAAGTTCTATCATTTTATAATCAATAAAGAAAAAAGAATTGCCAAGAACCTTGGGAATACAAGGAAGAGAGAAAATAAACCCCAGAATTCACAGAAAAGAAGAAAGAATCAATATAAGAGCTGAAGCCATAGAGAATCTATTCAATGAAATTATAGCAGAAAATTCCCAAGTGTTAGATAAAGAAGTAGATTCCTAAATCTAATATATATTTAGAAGCCCATAATCATGATCAGAGAACTTATAATGGTCAATGTCAAACATATAAAACAAAGAAAGAGGTATAGAAGCTTTAAGTTAAAAACTCCAGGTGACCTACGAAAGGCAAACATCACATTTCTCATCAGAAGAACACAGAATGACAAAGTATAAATCTATAAGTAAAAATTCTGCCAATCAAGATTGCTGTGTTCATTAAAGCTATCTTTATAAAATAGATGTCGAAATACGGGCATTTCAGAACAAACATAAGCTATGACAGTTTGCGACCATAGAGCCATTGGTATAGATATGTAAATGAATACAGTGCAGAGATGAGATGTAAATGAATACAGTGCAGGGATGTAAATGAATACAGTGTAGGGATGTAAATGAATACAATGCAGAGGTGTAAATGAATACAGTGCAGAGATGCAAATGAATACAGTGCAGGGATGTAAATGAATACAGTGCAGAGATGTAAATGAATACAATGCAGAGGTGTAAATGAATACAGTGTAGAGATGTTAGTTCTCCTTCCACAATTGATCCTCCAGTTCCTGATTCCCTCTCCACATAGCCACAACTATCTATTCTGCTTCCTCTTTTAAGGGCAATCTATCTGTCCCTCCTAGTTCCTTACTCCTAACCTCTGTGGTTCTACATATTGTATCTTGCTTATCATCTATTTATCACCTAATATCTACATATAAGCAAACAATACAACATTTGCTTTTCTGGGTCTGGGTTACCTCACTCAGGATGATTTAATGATTTTACCTTTCTAATGGTTGAGTAGTGTTCCATTGTGTAAATGTAACACACTTTCTTTATCTGTTCATTTGTTGAGGTACTGGGTTGTTTCCTATTTCTGTCTATTCTGAATAGAGAAGCAATGAACATGGTTGAGCAAGTGTCTTTGTGATAGGATGAAGCATAATTTGGGTATATGCCCAAGAGTGGTATAGCTGAATCTTGAGGTAGATTGATTCCCATCTTCCTGAGGAAATACCACAGTGATTTACATCATGGCTGTACAAATTTTTACTTCCTCTGGAAATGGATCAGTGGTCTCCTTACTCTACAGACTCATCAGAATGAGCTGTCTTTGTTTTATTGATCTTAGTGGTTCTGACTAGTGTAAAATAAATTTCAAATTAGTTTTGATTTGCATTCCTCTGATAACTAAGAATGTTGAACTATAGGCTTAATGTCCTTGGTTTATGGCTAGAGTCCAGTAATGAGTGAGTACATACCATATTCATCTTTTTGGGTCTGGCTTATCTCACTCAGGATAGTGTTTTCTATTTCCATCCAACTGCATGCAAAATTTAAGATGCCATTGTTTTTTTACTGCTGAGTAGTACTCTAATGCATATATATTCCACACTTTCTTTATCCATTCTTCCATTGAGGGGCATCTAGGTTGTTTCCAGATTCTGGCTATTACAAATAATGCTGCTATGAACATAGTTGAACAAATGCTTTTGTTATATGATAGGACATCTCTTGGGTATATTCCCAAGAGTGGTATTGCTGGATTTTGGGGTAGGTTGATTCCTAATTTCCTGAGAAACCACCACACTGATTTCCAAAGTGGTTTCAGCAATGGATGAGTGTTTACCTTACTCCACATCTTCTTCAGCATAGGCTATCATTGGTGTTTTTGATTTTAGCCATTCTGACAGGTGTAAGATGATATCTCAAAGTTGTTTTAATTTGCATTTTCCTGATCGCTAAGGAGGTTGAGCATGACCTTAAGTGTCTTTTGGTCATTTGAACTTCTTCTGTTGAGAATTCTCTGTTCAGTTCAGTACCCCATTTTTTAATTGGGTTAATTAGAATTTTAAAGTCTAGTTTCTTGAGTTCTTTATATATTTTGGAGATCAGACCTTTGTCTGGTGCAGGGTTGATGAAGATCTTCTCCCATTCAGTAGGATGCCTTTTTGTATTAATGAGGATTGGGAGGAGAGGAGGAAGTGTAAATCTTTGATTGGAAAAATAAAAAAAAATAAAAAAGAATGTTGAACATTTTTCAGCCATTTGAGTTCCCTCTTTTGAGAATTCTCTGTAAAGGTCTGTACCCCATTTTTAAAAGGTTATTTGTTTTCTTGATATCTAGTTTCTTGGGTTCTTTATATATTTTGTATATTAGCTCTCTATTGGGCATGAAATTGGTAAAAATCTTTTCCCATTATGTAGGCTGTTACTTTGTCTGAATGATGGGTCCTTTGCTGTGCAGAAGCTTTTCAGTTTCATGAGGTTCCACTTATTATTTATCTTAGTGCCCATGTTAAAGGTATTCTGGTCAGAAAGTCTTCTCCTGTGCCAATGTGTTCAACAGTATTCCATGCTTTCTTTTCTATCAGGTTCAATGTATCTGTTTTTACGTCAAGGTCTTTTATCCATTTAACATTGAGTTTTGTGCAAGGTGATAAAAATGGATCTATTTGAATTCTTCTATATGCAGCTATCCAGTTTGACCAGACCCACTTGTTGTAGATGCTGTCTTTTTTCAAGGATGTATTTCTGGATTCGTTATAAAAAAAAAAATCAGGTGCCTATTGGTGTGTGGATTTATGTTTGGGTCTTCAGTTCAATTCAAATGTGTCTGTTTTTGTTCCAATACCATGCTGTTATTATTACCCTCCCTCCCTCCCTCCCTCCCTACCCTCCCCCCACTCTCTCATGTGTATGTGTTTCCATATGAAGCTGAAAATTGTACTTTCAAGATCTGTGAAGAATTCTATTAAAATTTTAATGAAGATTGCATGACTCTGTAGATTGCTTTTGGTAGGTTGGTTGGTCATTTTTACTATATTAATCCTACTGACCCATGAGCTGGGAGATCTATCCATCTTTTGACATCTTCGATGTCTTTCTTGAGTGTCTTAAAGTTCTTATACAAGTCTTTCATTCACTTGGTTAGAGTTATCCCAAGATATTTTATATTATTTGAGGCTCTTGTGAAAAGTGGTGCTTCCTTAATTTTTTTCTTAGCCTGTGTGTCAATTATATGTAGGAGAGTTACTGATTTTTGTGAGTTAATTTTGAACCTTGCTATTGTGATGATGTGTTTTTTGGCTGTAGGAGTCTCCTTGTGGATTTTTTGGGGTCACTTATATATACTATCATCATCTGTGACTGAAGATACTTTGACTTCTTCATTTCCAATTTGTATCCTCTCAGTTTCCTTAAGTTGTCTTATAGCTCTAAGTCTTCAAACACTGTATTGAATAGGTAGGAAGAGTGTGGACAAACATCTCTTGTTCCTGAATTTAGTAGAATTGGTTTGAATATTTCACCATTTAAATTGATGTTAGTGATGGGTTTACTATAAACTGCTTTTAGTATGCTGAGGTATGCCCCTTGTGTTTCTGATGCCTCCAAGACTTTCATCATGAAGCGATGTTAAATGTTGTCAAAGGTCTTTTCTCCATCTAATGAAATAGTCATGTGGTCTTATAAAACAAATTGGGCAATGTTCTTTCTGTTTCTATTTTGTGGGATAATTTGAGGAGTATTGGCATTAACTTTTTTTTAAAGCCTGCTAGAATTCTATGCTAAAACCATCTTGCCCTGACTATTTTTGGTTGGTAGGCATTTTTTAATTTTCAAAGTTATTTATATAATTTTAAATAATCAAATATTACATTAATTATAAATAAAATTATATATAACATCTATCAATCTATTATCCAATCTATCTGCTGTCTGTCTGTCTGTCTATTCTAAAGGTCATTTGCATGTATATTATTGCTCCAGTTTAGTGGTTTTTGTGGGTTTCTGAGTGTACAAATGAATGAGTCTCTGTGTCTATATCTGTTTTTTGTGCCTTTCTTGGCTCTTTTATTTCTGTTTATTTTGTCCTTTTATACTGTGTTAGTTTCTGCTTAATCTTCTGATATTTTATTTTATTATTATGCCACAGAAACCTGTTTGTTTTTATAATGAGAGGCTGAAAGAAATTGGATCTGGATAGCAGGGATGTGGAGAAGACCTGGCAGGAATAGAGGTAGGGGAAATCATAATCAGGATATGAGAAAAAATTTCAAGAAAGAGTAAAAACAAAACAACAAAAAGCATAAGTTACATAAATGAGACAACATGCATGTTTGTATAATGCCTATTTCTGAAGCTCAAAATTACATTTTATTATATTTTTAAATATTATTTTTACATTTTTACTTCATAAAATTAATTAGCATTTTCTGACTTTTGTATTTTATGACACTTCATAGGTACATATGATAAGGTATATGAATTTTAGCAGTTTTTATTGTTATGATTAGTTATTGGATTAACCCTCATATATGTGTGGAGTCGTATGACAACCAATGTAATCATGACTCTATGGCTATAACAAGGGAGCCATTGCTCCCCAAGATTAGGAAAAAGGTCAATTATTTCTGAATTTGTAGCTAACTCATGGGATAAAGCAGTTAGTCCCTGAAGATCATTTGCAACTCTCCCATTGGGACTTTTATTGGAAATAAAAATGTAACATTATTTACTTAGCATAAAAATGAATAAAATAAAAGGTGTGAGTTTTCACACATCTCTTGTACACACAGCCACATGCTCTAGATGCACTAAAAGTCAGGTTTTATGGAAACCCTTCCTCCTGCTTGCACAGATTAGATTCTGAGTGTCACATGTTTGGTCAGAAGATAGTCTTATTAGGTGGCATTTAAAAATTAAATGACTTGGGTAGCTTTTTTTTATTTTTTTAGTGGAGTACTCTTTGTATTCAGTAAAGTACATGCATCTATGGAAAGCCTGAAGCTTTACATGTGAGCATGCCCATATAAAAGTCCCTGCATTATTGAACATTTCCAGCATCCCAACAGATCTCTTATATTTTCACACTCAATAAACCCTCTCCCTAAGTTACCAACATTCGTATCTCTAGTCATATAGATTAGGATTGCCTATTTTAAAACCCCACATAAGTGGAATCATATAGTATGCTCTTTAGAACAATCTGGCTTCTTTCACTTAGTATTTGTTCGAGATTTACCCATGCTGTGCGATGTATCAATAGGTTCACTGTCTTAAAATTGTATGTATTCCAATGTGCAGATAAACCATAGTCTATCCATTTGAGGACTGTGACTCCATATACACACTTTTTGTGAACATAAGTCATTAGTTCTTGTGGGAGTGCACCTAGGAGCAGAACTGCTGGACCATAAACTAACAGGAATATTTAGCTTTAGAAAATCTCACCTAATAGATCAATTATATTCCAATGAGCAATGCATTAGTGTCTTCCCCAAATCTTTTCTTGGTCTTCAAAATTAAGCCATGTAATACTACTAATTTTATGTTAATGAGTTTCTCTTTAACTTCTCTGAATCACAAATACTGTTGAATATGAAGCTTTCGTGGTGATTCTTGCAGAAGTTGAAGTTGTCAGCTGCCTGTGGAGAGCGAATTCAGGAGTTGAAAGAACTCCAATATCTAAGATGACTGTGGCGCTCACAGGCTGCTTCCCGCAGATGTCTTCCAGTAAATTTCATATGTTTGTTTAAGTTAGCTCAAGGTGGATTTTCGGGAGTAACCACTAAAGTAATTCTGCCTTAACAAGATCCTGTGCTGGAAGGAACATTTGAGAAGTAAGCTCTCCTGGGTTTCCTGCTTCTAATGTTCCAAAGTTCACAATTGGAAGAGTGAATATTTTGCTTCATCCACCATATTGTATAACACTTTTCACTTCTCTACCTTCTAATTATGACATGGAGTGTGGTGTGTGCCTCAAACGTAGCACAGGTGAGAGATCAGAATTCCTGGGAACTTTGCCAAAGTTGTTGCTAAAGTTGGGTTTTCTATTTTTTTAATCAAAACGTTTATTGATCATTATTATTAACGTGTGTGCGTTTCTCTCTCTCTCTCTCTCTCTCTCTCTCTCTCTCTCTCTCTCTCTCTCTCTCTGTGTGTGTGTGTGTGTATGCCTGTGTGTACAATATGGGTGCATATGTGTAGAGGACATAGAACAGCTTTCAGGAGTTGGTTCTTTGCTGTGGGATCATGCTCTTGTACCCTCTAAAGATTTGTCACTCATATTGGTTTAATAAAACGCTGATTGTCCAGTAGCCAGGCAGGAAATATAGGCAGGGCAACCAGACTAGGAGAATTCTGGGAAGAGGAAAGGCTCAGTCTGCAGTCGTCAACCAGATGCAGAGGAAGCAAGATGAAAATGCTGCACTGAGAAAAGGTACCAAGCCATGTGGCTAAACATAGACAAGAAATATGGGTTAAGTTGTAAGAGATAGTGAATAATAAGCCTGAGCTAATAGGCCAAACAGTTTATAATTAATATAAGCCTCTGTGTGTTTCTTTGGGACTAAATGGCTGTGGGACCAGGCAGGAGAGAAACTTCTGTCTACAGTTCTGTCCTGCAAAAGATCCAACTGATGTTGTTAGGCTTGTATGGCAAATATCTTTACCCACTAAGTCACTTCTTTGGCCATTGGTAGGGTTTTCTAGACCTGCCTGGAATCCTATGTCTAAAACCTTGACTAACCACCATTCCAGAGAAACTCACATGAAAGGGAGGTGAACGTCTTTGGCAGTGTGGATATTTATATGAAACGAGACAAGTAACAGTTACAAGTGTGGAGTCACAGAGTCCACTTGGAGGGACTCCTTACAATTTGCAGCAGAAGGGGGGAGGATCCAGATGAAGGCTGTGAAAACTCTCCCAGAATGGGATTGTATGTTGCAGGGATCATTTTCAATCTGTTTCTCGTGGACATATCCCAATAACCAGGATTATTATAATTAATATAATTGATTTTATTGAAATTAACTTGGCAATCATTCCTCAATTTGATTTTAAATAAATAATTGAATTTCTGTACAGCTGTTTTCCATAGCCAATCACATTCTACATGTTCTTTTTCCAGCTCCTTGCAAAAAGATAAAAAAAAAAATCAGCCATTCATTAGAAAGAAAACAAGGAAAGTTTCTATCCACTTTTTGTTGCCTGCACAGGCTGTTCTTGGTTTTCGATCCCACACATGTCTGATCTTACTGCTTGTATGGCAATCACCTCAACTGTCAAACCTTCCTCAAGACCCAGCAATACCACTTTTGGGTATATACCCAAAGGATCCTCAATGTACCACAAGAACATGTGTTCAACTATGTTTATAACAGCTTTGTTTGTCACAGCTGGAACCTGGAAACAACCTAAATGTCCCTAGATTAAAGAATGGATAAGGAAAATGTGGAACATTTACACAACGGAGAACTACACAGCAGAAAAAAATAACGACATCTTGAAATTTTCAGGCAAATGGATTGATCCAGAAAACATCATATTGAGTGAGGTAACCGAACCAAGAAAGACAATTATCATATGTACTCACTCATAAGTAGCTTTTAGATATAAAGCAAAGAAAACCAGCCTGCAATTCACAATCCCAGAGAACCTAGATAACAATGAGGCCTCTAAGAGAGACACACATGGATCTAATCTACATGGGAAGTAGAAAAAGACAAGATCTCCTGAGTAAATTGGGAGCATGGGGACGTTGGGGGAGGGCTGAAGGGGAGGAAAGAGGAAGGAAAGGGAGCAGAGAAAAATGTAGAGCTCAATAAAATCAATAATAAAAAAGACTGCGAGATGACTGGCACTTCTGGTTTCCTCCGCAAATTATAATGCACAATGCAGCTAATGTTGAGATAGTCACAAAGGTAAGTAATTCACTTCTGTACGTTTAAAATGGCCTAAAACCCAGGGTTTCCGTGTTTGGGAGTCCTCCTTTAGCTTTAGACACTGAGCCATGGGAGGCTAAAGTCCTGATTATTTTTATCCTATCCTTTCCAGGTTTCTGATATACCACCATGAAATCATTTCTATCCCTGCTCCATTCCACTTGATAGCACCTCAGCTGACGCTTTCTGTATCCATACCATCTCCCTCTGCAGGTCCTCATTGATGAATGGTAACTGGTTTCCTCCTCTGGCTGCCCCTCGAGTTTTGCTGCATAATAGGGGGTGGATCTGAGACAAATATCTTCAAATCAAGCATGGTGCTGAGCCAACATCACTGAAGTTGTGTTTGGAGCACAAGTGAGGTATAAATAGCAAATTACAGTGGCTCCCTTCTCCTCAGGGTCAAGTGACCTCGTAACCATCAGGCCTTTGTTTATAAAGGTAGAACAGACCCACAGAACATGCGGTGTGTGTAGGGGAACCCAGCCTGGGCAGTTGTCAATGTCTGACCTTAGAAGAACTCAGGGAGGGACATATTATACACACCTGGGAGGAGGAGAGCTGTCTGTTGCCTGAGCCAGGCAGACTCACACAGAAGAAGGAGGGGAGTTAATGTTCCAAACCCCTCTTCCTTCAATGGGCCCACTGGTCTGCTCACCACGCCAGCTCATCCTGAAGTCAGAGGGCACAGGAGAGTGCCCACACAGTGGAGGTCAGCCCCTCAAGGAGAGTGGGCATGGAAAAGGTGAGTGAAGACATCTCTTCTATAGTCATTAAGAAGGGAAAACTTTCTGCTGATGAAACTGGAGGCAATGTTTCTTTATCATTGAGAATTTTTATTTTGAATGTATTGAAAGAGCATTGTTAAACAGATAAGAATTCAATTATTTTCTTATCAGATAGTACCTTCCTGGATTAAAAATGGCTTTACATTTCAGTGCTAAACAGTGGTGTAATCTTTTATAAAACTGTGTGAGATTTTCCTACACTCCTGCTACCAAACAAATGGAATGAAGCTTCTAGAATCTTACTCCTCATTAAGACTGGAAGCCTGATTTCTTCCCACACTGCACTTCAGTGTGTTTGGGGTTTGTCTGTAAGCAGAAGTCATCAGGAAGGCGCTGCGTGGCCTGAAGACAGATCTGAGAAGATGATGCAGCTGGAAAGTACGTCAGAGCCCTGAGTCTCCATGGTAACTCTTTGAGTTCTCCCGCCTTCCGGTGCCCCCGTGACCGTATGCTGTGAAGAAACCAGACTAGCTGGACTCCCAGAGAGTCACATGGAAAAGTCCTGAGACAATGTGGAAGCCTGTGTTTCCTCATCCTGTTCAGGAGCTGTGGACAAGAGAATTTCTCCTCCTTTGGTCATGTTCAGGTTTTGCCATTATGTGATGAGTTTTATGGTTTGAAAAGATTTCCTTTTTCATTGCTTGTGTTTGCTTCTCAGCAAGTGATGAAACTGAACCTCTTTGTACTTTTGTCCATTTTATGAATTGACTCTTGATTGTCCCTGGCCATCTTTCTTTTCATAAGCAGTCTGTGGGAGCACTCTGTGTAATAGTTGTAATTCTTTATGCATTGTCTTGCTATTTTTTTTCCTGCCTTTCAAACATTATCATTGTGGAATTTTGGTTTTATTGCCCAGAAATTCTATGTGAATTGATTTTACTCTGTAGTTTCTGGCTTTGACAACAAAAAATTCTTGTTCCAATTTGTTGTGTTAAAAGCATTTACTAAAATCTACATTCATATTTTACAGCATTAATTTTAATATACTCATAGTTTATAAAATTTAACTTCTGTAATGAGAACAGTTGCCTCATATTATTTGGTGAATAATCACTTTTTTCTTCAGTTATTGGAAATGATACATTTATCATATACTAAATCCTTCTTATGCATGCATCTGTGTTTGAGATTCTTTGCAAAATTGTTTCTGTTTTATTCTGCGTGCTAACACAGTCAATGCCATTGTTCCTATGACTTCAAAATAGGAGTTGTTCTCTAAAAATGAAAGTGCATGCTTCTCCCTTCTTTTTCCTGAATTATTTTTTGTTATGTTCTTTATAGATGAATTTTAAAGTAATTGTTAAATTCTGAAATAGAGAAGGTGGTGTAGTGAGTAGGAATCACCCTGTGTAAGCATGGGTACCCAAATTTGGATCCCCAGAACTCAAGTAAAAAGTAGTTACACTGATGTCTGTAACCCTAGTGCTGCAGTGGTAGAGGCAGAAGCATTGATGGGACTTGCTGGCTGACATCCTAGCCTCGAGTTCAGTGAGAGACCCTGTTTCAAAGGCATAAGCTGGAGTGTGATGGAACTGGGCATTGGATGTTCTTCTCTGGTCTCTGTGCATATACATATAGCACACACACATATACACATGCATACATATTTCACACAAACATTTATACAAATCAAAAAATGCTCAATTGTGCCACAAGGACATGTGCTCAACTATGTTCATAGCAGCCTTGTTTGTCATAGCCAGAACGTGAAAACAACCTAAATGCCCCTTGACTGAAGAATGGATAAGGAAAATGTGGTATATTTACACAAAAAAGTAACAACATCTTGAATTTTGCAGGCAAATGGATGGAGCTAGAAAACATCATTTCGAGTGAGGTAACTCAGACCCAGAAAGACAATTATCACATGTACTCACTCATAGGTGGTTTTTAAACATAAAGTAAAGAAAACCAGCCTACAAACCATAATCCCAGAGAACTCAGACAACAATGCGGACACTAAGGGAGACGTACATAGATCTAATCTACATGGGAAGTAGAAAGTAGACAAAGAGATCTCCTGAGTAAATTTGGAGCATGGGGACCTTGGGGGAGGGTTGAAGGGGGTAGGGTAGAGCCAGGGAGGGGAGCAGAGAAAAACGTAGAGCTCAATAAATATCAATTAAAAATATTAATACTGTGGTGATTTTGTTTGGAATTTATTGTCTATGTTTGAGAGAACTGCCTTCTTTACAGGGTCATCTTTTCATTTAGCCAATTAATATTTATTTCTCTGTATGCTTTCTAATAATTTCTAGTGATACAAATTTTCTTTGTTTTCCTGTCATTTTTGTTACCTGTTGCAATTGTGAAGGCTGTAGTTCTCTAAAGTTGTTTTTTTTTCTTTTTGTTACTCTTTGCTCTTGGGGGTTCCCAGTTCCCAAATAAATACATGGAGACATTTTTTTTGAGGGCCCGGCCTTAGCTTGGCTTATTTCTAGCCAGCTTTTCTTAACTTAAATTACCCCGTCTACCTTTGTTTCTGGCTGTTATCTTCCTCTATTCTATATACCTTCCTTTACTGTGTAGCTGGGTGACTGACCCTTGCTGTCCTCCCTCTTTTTCTTTCTCTCACAACTCATCTTCTCTTCTCAGATTTTTCCTCCTATTTATTCTCTCTGCCTGACTTTCCTGCCCGTCCTTTCTCGTGTCTAGCTATTGGTTTTCACCTTTTTACTAGACCAACCAGGTTTTTTAGATAGGCAAGTAACACAGCTTCACAGAGTTAAAAAATACAACATTCAACACATTTTTGCATCATTAAACAAATGTTCCACAGCGTAAACTAATGTGACACATCTTCAACTAATATTCCACAACAGCTCTCTCTCTCTGATTTTAACTGATACCTGAAGAGAGTAATTGGTGTTTGTGTTCTTAATTTGAAACTTGTTGCCTTATTGATTTTCCCTTTTATCCCTTTTCTTTTCTTCTTCTCTCTCTCTCTATCTTTTCTTTTTCTTTCTTGAGACAGGGTTCTCTAACGTGTCTTTGGCTGTCCTGAACCTCACTCTGTAGACCAGGCTGGCCTCAGACTCGCAGAGATACATTTGCTTTTGCCTCCTGAGTGCTAGGAATAAAGGTGTGCAGCAACACTGTCTGGCTAATTATTTTCTTAATAGTTTCAAAACTTTTTCATTTTTCCCCTGGGAGTTTTCAGGAAATTATAAATTAGAAAATTTACACAGATTTTACTGACTTTAATACTGATATTTTTGTACTCACCCACAGCTATGTATAGCTCATTTAATTTTCTTAATTGATTGCATTGGCTTGAATGTTCAGAACAGTATTAGATGATTGAAATTTTCTTCTTTTGACTTTATTGGAAATATTTTCATTATTTCCCCACTAAGTGTCATGCTGGACTTAGATTTGCAAAGAATTTTACAACAGTATTCAATCACTATCCAAAAATATGTTACAGTTTGCTTTTGAAAAGCAGAACAGATGTTGAATGAAATAAACATTGGGCATCTAAGAAAGTATAATATATCACTGTATTTACTAATATTGAATTATTCTTGAAGAATAAAATGGCATTAATGTACTATCTTACATCCTATGGAGAGATTTAATTTTATTTTATAATATTCTGTTTAGGATTTTTTGGGTGAAATTGGTCAGCTGTTTTTTGTTTGATATGACTTGCAATAGTTTCATGTTGTTTATGATATGCATTTGGAATATTTCCTCTTTCTCTAGAAACTTTCCCAAGTCTTAGTGAAGAACTTTATTCAGGTATTTACTTATAAGTAAAATGAGTCGGCCAGTTGTTGTCTTTTGCTTTCTTGACTTTAAAAAAGCTTGTTTATTTCCTTACAGCTTTGGTGTCGTAGCAAACGGCTTTCCACATCATGCTTTACTTACAGTTTACTCAAGCAAGACGTTGTAGCTCATACCTGCAATATCAACACTTGGAATGTAGAGGAAGGAGGATTTTGAATCGAACGTGGGCTACATACCAAGAACTCAAAACAACAAAAATTTCCCAGAGGTGTCTCCTCACGCTTTTGTTTTATTCATCAAAGCTTTCCTCCTCTGAATAACACTGTGCATATGTTCTTTTAATTACACAGCCATTTCCGGGTTCTCACAAGGGACTGCTTGGTACCAAATGCAGATGCTCAAGTCCCTTCAGTAACATGACACAGTTTTTGCATGTAGCCTGTGCACATCTGCTTATATACTTTAGATAATTCTTGGATTACCTACAAAGCCCAATACAATGGAAATTCTGTGTGGACAAGCATTTTCTGTGTCATGCTTTGTTGTTGGGGTGCCATGTCACAGGAAAACAAAAGTCAATATGCATTCAGTACTGGTACGACATAATTTCCAGGACATTTGCAACTTGAAATATGGAACTCCCAGATGTGGATATCTGACTGTATATTCTACTTTAGTTTTAAGTATTAATTGTAATGGTAATATTTTCAGTCAAGAAAAGTTGGTGTTTTTGTTTTTTTCAAACAGTAAAATAAACCAAACATCAGCAAAGAAACACTTGGCAGTGCTGGCCACTTTGGCAAAGTGTGAAAAATGGCAGCAACTACAATTGAGTAGCTGAAGACACTACTGTGTGAGAATCACAGAGGCACACGGGCTAATGAGAACTTCCAGTAGCCGTACCATTTCTTTCTTTTCCTTAGCCATGAAGATGAAAATGAGCAAATCATTTCCAAAAAAAGTGTCACTGTGTGACAGAAAGATCCACAGGCAATATCATACAGTCCTGACTGACTATTAATGTCTTGGTGATTTACAAAGCTCAGAGACAGCGTGGTGTCAAAAAGAGACCGGCATAGGAGGGGTGACAGGCTAAGGAGGTGGCCTCTGATGAAACTCAGATCCGCGTTGAAACCAAAGAGCAGAAACTGCAGCGACAATTCCTCGCTCCTTTCTCCTCCTGAGGCTGAGGGCAGCCATGTCTGGAGGGTTCACAGTAGGAAGGGATTTGTTCATGCATGACTGGATTCATCTACCTTAATTTAACATTAATTCTAGGACAGGATTAATGATTTCTTCTGTTGGCTACGCACAACGGGGGAAATTTTATTTTCTGATGCTAAATGCTTCATATGAAATACTTATATAAAGAGATCTTGTTCTGGTATTTAAATAGCTAAAATGCATAATTACTATAATGTTGTCTTAAAAGATAAATTTGATCTAGGCATGTTATCTAAGAAATGAGCGAAGAACCAGCATAGACGTTTATGTACAGATCAATTTATCTCAATATATTTGTGTAAACCATCTCCATAAGTGGTGCTGTGAGCAGAGAGATACAGACTAATTATAGTAAAAATCAAACATAACTTCAACATAATTTATCTTCTGCATTAAACAGGGACTTTTGACAATAAAGAGAAAAACAATTGTGTGACTAACGTAAGCTAAAATAATGTGTGTGGTTCATGGGCATGGCAAAAAACGGAATAGTTCGTGTGAAGGATGTGCTCAGATTATGTGAATAAGTGGAGGACTTCTATAGGGCATGACTATCAGGGTAAATTAACTCCAATTCTGACCTTCTGTCAGATACTTTAGTCAAATTCAAGATTCATTCACCTGGAGTGATATTGCAAAGTAGTTTTATCTGGGCCCTATGTTTGCTATTTACCCCAATCAAAAATACCATATAATCACTAGAACAGTGAATAACTGCAGAAGCTTGCTGTTTCGGGACCAGCCACAATAAACCATATATTTTATTTCCCTTCCAGCTAGGTATGTAAACTGTGACTCAGTTCTAGGCAACAGAATGGAGCAAAAGGGACGTTTAATACTTTGGGTATGTGTGTGTGTGGGGTGTGTGTCTTTACAACTCCCATCCCTGACTTCTCATCTCTAGAGAGTGTGGCTTCAGAGACACTGTGCCTGTTGTCACATGAGTTCTACTACAGTACATGGACACAAGGTGAGATACAAACTTTAATGATTTGAAGTCATTGAGATCTAGGGCTTCTTTATTTCAGAAGTTAAGCTGCCTCAGGGCATAAGGATCTATATTGGTAGATACCTCTCCTACCAAGACTGATGCAAAAATCATCAATAAAATGCTTGAAAACTAAATCCAAGAACACATTACAGAGATCACCCACCCTAATCAAGTAGACTTCAACCTAGAGATACAGGGTTGGCTCAATATATGTAAATCAATAAGTGTAATCCACCAGATAAATAAACTGAAAGACAAGAATTACATGATCATCAAATTAGATGAAGAAAAGGTCATAGACAAAAATCTAACACTGCTTCATAATAAAAGTCATAGAGACATTAGGGATACAAGGGAAATACCTCAACATAATAAAGGTAATTTACAGCAAGCCTAAAGCTAACATCAATTTAAAGAGAGAGAAACTCAAACCAATTCAACTAAATTCAGAAACAAGACAAGGTTGTCTATTCTCTCTACCCCTATTTAATATAGTACTTGACGTCTTAGAGCAATTGTAGTGGCATTTCAAATGTATTTTAATAAATAAAGACTGCCTGAAGATCTGAGATTTAAACAGTCCCACTGGTCAGTCTTACAGACCAGGATATGGGAACACACACCTTTACTCTCAATAGCCATAATGACCACACCTTTAATCCCAGTAGCCACACTAGTTGCCATAGAAATTGGGTGGTACATGCCGTTAATCCCAGTGGTGCGTGCCTTTGGTCCCAGCCCTAGAGAGGAATAGAAGACTGGGCGAGACAGCTCTCAGAGGCAGTCTCATTCCGAGATTCCAGGAGGCAGGATTGCCATTTCAGACTGAGGTCTAGGTAAGAGCGAGTAGCTGGCTGTTTTCTTTTTGGATCTTCAGGTTGAACCCCAATTTCTGACCCTGAGTTTTTATTAATTGTGCTTCAAGCAATAAGACAATTGAAGGAGATCAAGGGGCTGCAAATTGGAAAGGAAGAAGTCAAAGTGTCTTCATCTGCAGATGATATGACAGTTTACATATCTGACCCTAAAATTCCACCAGGAAACTCCTCCAGCTGATAAACACTTTCATCAAAATAACAAGGTACAAAATTAACTCACAAAAATCAGTGGCTCGGGCTGGAGAGATGGCTCAGAGATTAAGAGCATTGCCTGCTCTTCCAAAGGTCCTGAGTTCAATTCCCGGCAACCACATGGTGGCTCACAACCATCTGTAATGAGGTCTGGTGCCCTCTTCTGGCCTGCAGGCATACACACAGACAGAACATTGTATACATAATAAATAAATAAATATTAAAAAAATCAGTGGCTCTCCTACATACAAATGACAAACAGACTGAGAAAGAAACAAGGGAAACAACACCTTTCACAAGAGCTCAAATAATATAAAACATCTTGGGGTAACTCTAATCCCAAGGAAGACTTGTATAATAAGAACTTAAAGACACTGAAGAGAAATATTAAAGATATCAGAAGATGGAAAGATCCCCAATGCTCATGGGTCACTAGAATTAATTTAGTACCAGTGACCAACATATCAAAAGCAATCTACAGATTCAGTGGAATCTCCATCAAAATTCCAACAGAATTCTTCACAGATCTTGAGAGAACAACCTTTTCAGCCTCATGTGGAAACACGAAGAAACCCAGGGTAGCTAAAACGGTCTTGATAATAAAAGAACTTCTGGAGACATCACCATTATATACCCCAAATAAACTGCAGAGCTATAATGATGAAAACAGCATGCATGGTATTGTCACAAAAACAAACACCTTGATAACAGCAGTATCTGGATGAGACATTTTTAACTTAGTGAAGGGGTCACATATATAATGTTTTCATCTTGTCTTATTCTCTCACACAGCTACGCTCACAGTGCATCCTCTGAAGTTCTCAGGACCGCCCCCCTTTGTCCCAGCTCACTCACCTCTTCTGCTTGAGCTTCTTTCTTTCTTTGTCCGCATTACAAAATTTCAAAGAATTAGCAGGCAAAATGGAACTTTTCCAGAGAATGGGAGAAAGACAGAAACTCAACAAGTATGAGAGGAAGGGAAAAATCTGGAAAAACTCATACTTTTGATAGTGATAATATAATATTTGTGGCAGTTGAAAGACACTTGAATATAAAACAATAGAAAACTGGTTAGATTTTCATGGTTGTTGCTGGGTACATGCCCAAGACTGACATAATCTCTATGATCCTGGAACATATAGCCTAAAAGGAGAAATATTTTATAGTCATCAATAAAAATGTTACAGAAATACAGTAAATAACACAAAAATACAAATGATACCATAGTTTTGTCTCTTGGATGTGAGCTTCAATATTTAACAGCTGAGCTGTCTCTCCGATACACATGCAACAGTTATTATTGGGGAACTTAGCTATAAGTAAGCATAGTGTGGTGGGGATCTGAGAATGGGAGTAGAGTGGATCGTCTGAGCCTCACACCCATCTCCTCTCTGCTCTCTTTGCCTCGCTCTCATGGCCTGCCCACCCCATCCATTATCCCACCACCCACCGCTCAGAACACCTTCCACCATGGCCACCTCAGCAAGTTCCCACTTGAACAAAGGCATTAAGCAAATGCATATGTCCCTGCCCCAGGGTGAGAAAGTCCAGGCTGTGTATATCTGGGTTGATGGTACCCGGAGAAGGACTGTGCTGCAGGATCTGCACCCTGGACCGTGAGCCCAAGTGTGTAGAAGAGTTACCTGAGTGGAAATTTGATAGTCTAGTACGTTTCAGTCTGAAGGCTCCAACAGTGACATGTATCTCAGCACTGTTGCCATGTTTCTGGACCCCTTCTGCAAAGAGCCCAACAAGTTGGTTTTCTGTGGAGTTTTCAAATATAACCAGAAGCCTGCAGAGACCAATTTAAGGCACATCTATAAATGGATAGTGGACATGGTGAGCAGCCAGCACCCCTGCTTTGGAATGGAACAGGATTATACTCTCATGGGAATAGATGGGCACCCTTTTGGTTGGCCTTCCAATGGCTTCGCTGGGCCCCAAAGTCTTTATTACTGTGCTGTGGGAGCAGGCAAAGCCTATGGCAGGAATATTTTGAAGGCTCACTACCAGGCCTGCTTGTATGCTGGAGTCAAGATTACAGAATAAATGCTTAAGTCATGCCTGCCCAGTGGAAATTCCAAACAAGACCTTGTGAAGGAATCCGCATGGAAGATCATCTCTGGGTGGCCCATTTCATCTTGCATCCTGTATGTGAAGACTTTGGGGTGATAACAGCCTTTGCTCACAGGCCCATTCCTGGGAACTGGAATGGTGCAGGCTGCCATGCCAACTTTAGCACCAAGGCCATGCGGGAGGAGAATGGTCTGAAGTACATTGGGGAGGCCACTGAGAAACGAAGAAAGCAACATCAGCACATAAGCCCCATTGTTCAGCTTTATACAGTAACCCTGCCTTCCTGTTCAACTGTCTGTAATAAACACACTGAGTGAGTCCATTTCCAGATCTCTGTAAACTGTATCTGTCATTTCTCCATTGCCTTCACTGCCCCAGTGAGGTCAATGCCTGGAGTCATGAAAGATATGGCATATTGTCTTTCTTTATTATTTTTATGCTTTATAGATGTCATTGATGACTGATGAGAGGAACGGATCAGCATCTTCACAGTATTTGCTGCCACCATGAATTGAGAGTCCATCTTGGGAACAACTTTCTTACTTGGGCCATCTCTGTCTCATACAGTCCTACAGAGCTGAATTTTTTTTTTTTTAGATTCTATTCTTTTTTTTTAAACATTTTTTTTATTGATAAAAGAAGAATAAAGAAAAAAAAAAACAAATTTCCACCTCCTCCCCAGAGCTGAATTTATTTCTAATTAAGTGCAGTGAGGTTCCTATCTGATGACACTGAACTGTGCTCACATGTTCAATTATGGAGATGATTACTCTTTGGTGATTTTGTTAAAATTTATTTAATAAGTTTGGTGCACTACTTTTGTTAAACAATAAATCTATAGAATATTAAAATGCATTTTATGTTGCATTAAAGATATTTTTGATTGGGCCAGGCAGTGGTGGCACACACCTTTAATCCCTGCACTTGGAGGCAGAGGCAGGCAGAACTCTGTGAGTTCAAAGCCAGCCTGGACTACAAGAGCTAGTTCCAGGACAGGCTCCAAAACTACAGAGAAACTCAAAAAATCAAAAAAGATATTTTTGATTAATATAATACAAAGCAACTAAAGACTAACTTTATGACATGTCCTCCTCATGAAACTACTAAATACTAATAAATAAAAAAGTGAGTAAATTTATCATAGGTGAATAGAAGTCAGAGCAGATTAAACTTTAAAATTGATTGAAGTATTTATTATATAATGGTTAAAAAGTACAGGAAAGTACTTCAGCTGATTGGATAATTATGAATAAATAAATAGAGAAGGATATAAATCAGAAAATTTATTTAAATTATTTTAATGATTGCTATAGGGAAGAAATTAGGAAATTATAATTAACATGATATTCTATCAAACTTACAAGATAGAAGCTTTGAAGATGAGTAATTTCATGATGTATATGTGGCCATGAATTTAGACTTCTGTCTTAATTATTTTTAAAATATTTAAAGATACAATTGTGAAAATTCAATGGAAAATGTGACAATTTGAATATTATTGGCAACATTTAGGTGAGTGTTTTAGAGATAGTTCCTAGCAAAGGTGTCATTAGGTGCTTGTATCCGTGCATATTTTGTTTCTATTACAAGATGACAGATCAGGATAGTTTTTTAAAGAAAATAATTTTATTTAGCTCTTCATTTCAGGAGGTTCAGTGCATGAGGCTAGATTCAGTTCAGGTTGTGTGCAGACTCCAGGACTGGTGACATCACAAATAGGGAAGCATGGGTGGTGGAAAAAGATCATATTTCTGTTGCATGATTAATAAAAATTCATAGACATAATTTGGGATTCAACCTAAAGGTCAAAAAATCAAAACAGCCAGGTACTGGCTCTTACCTCTACCTCAGTCCGAAATGGCGATTCTGCCTCCAGGAATCTCAGAATAAGGCTGTGTCTGAGAGCTGTCTCCTTCCGTTTTATATTCTTCTCTAGTGCTGGGATTAAAGGCGTGCACCACCACTGTCTGGTCTCTATGGCAAACTAGTATGGCTACTGGGATTAATGGTGTGTGTCACACTGCCTGGTCTGTAAGGCTGATCCATGTTTTTACTCTCTGAACTTCAGAAAACTTTATTTATTAAAATACAAATGAAATATTACTACACATCTTCAGAAAGGAAGCCAGAAAAAAGGGAGTAATAGCTGTTCCCTCTGTGGCAACTCCCTCTTAAGATCTAACCAAGGGCCCACAAGGGCTACCTGAATTCCTTCTATGGTTAGCACCATCAGGCATGGGGAGCTGGTCCAATAGGTTCCACCACTGAAAAGCTCCACACCACTTCCAAACATTGCCACACTAAAGACCAAGTCTCCAAAATGAACTTTTGAGGGCACATTCAAACCATACCTAATCTGCAACAGGACTCTGAATGACCTCAGGAGGGAACATACCATATACATTTTAGTTCACTTAATCGCTGCTTGTTTCTCCTCCCTCACAGAGGGGAACTGTCAGCTTAATTCAAGTACTGGAGAACCTGGTGCTTCCTGGGTGCTTGGCACAGCGTTTATTGCTTCATGGCTATTGCAAGAGCAACAGAGAAAATTGCAAAAGCAATTTTCGCAAGAGCCATTTGAATTTACTGATTAATGGAGTCTTACCTTACATAACTGTAAAGTTCTAGTGCCTCTACATTAAAAGAAAATTATTTCCAGTATGAACTACTCTTAAAAATCCTTGAAATTCCCTGCAAAATAAACAGTGTCAGGCACTCAATTACATAAATCAGTTACAAGCAGCAAGTACTATGAGCACAACAGAAAAAAAATTATACACAAAGGAAGATGGTCAAGAGACTAGAGATGAGTAGAGAGAAAGCACATGGATGCTAAGCTTCCTGTCTCTATAATAAAATACCTGAGACAATCACCAGAAAGGAGAAAAGTTTATCTTGGCTTATAGCTTTAGAGGTGACTTACCTGGTTAGTAAAAAGGAGAGAGGAATGGAAAGGGATGGGCAACTGCTATCCTCTTTGAGGGCATGTTGCCCAGTGACCTTTAGCTCTTCCATGAAGCTCTGCATCTTAAGGGTTCTAGCCCATACCAATAATGCCACTCTAGGTCATACTCGTACCATGACATATGTTCTCTTGTAGCTTTTTAATCCATTTCATCCATGAAGGTGCGTCAAAAGCAATAAAGGGAAAGAAGAAAACGATGTGCGAACAAACATTTTCATGGTTAAGGAAACAGTAAAATGATCACAGTTCCAGCCTGCCATCACCTCTAGTTGTAATTTTAGTACAAAGAAAGAAGAACCCAAGAGCAGAGGTTGCAGAGTCCTCTCATAACGTCGACATCAAGATATGAATCTTGAGATCACGAGAATTTGTGTTGCTGTGTCAGGGGCCCACCTGACTGGAGAATGTCCCTGGAGAAATTAGATTAAGAGTGCAGCTCTCCTTTATACAAGGATTTGCCTTCCATGGTTTCTGTTATTCAAAGTAATATTAAGTTCAAAATACTAAATGGAAAATTCTAGAATTTCTATGTTTGTAGCATCTGTTATTATTACACTATCTTGTTAGGATTATTTTACTTTATTATTAGTGATTGTTAATCTTTTCCTGTACTAATTCTTAAATTCAAAACATTGCATAAGTATGTTGTGTCTGGCATTCCCTGATGGCTCTTGAAAAGAGTCAGGGAAAAGGACTGTAGTTTGCAATGACAGGGATGCCATCTCTATGACAGACCATTGCTGACAGTCTCTTTATGGTCTCAGATCCAAATGACTAGGGTAAGACAAAGGAGAGATGTGATGTGATGTTCATTCGCTTTCCTTTGGTCTCAGGCGCACTAAGTCACTAAAGGCAGATGAGGGTCCCCTGCCTGTGAACTGGCCCTCTGGCAGTAGGCAGCCACATAACTCCTCTACTCTCTAGAGTCTACACCATGATCACTGGGCTCTCCAGCCTCCGGAATGAATCCAGTGGGACTCCCGATCCCTAGCAAGAGGACGAGGAGCAGTCAGTTCTGCAATGTAAAGGTTTTTCTGTGTAAGTACTGAACATGTGAGTCATGGGGATGATTTTGGGCCATCAGAGCTTAATTGATTGACTAGGGACACAGATTGGCTAGGAAACTCTGCCATACTCAAATTTACATCCTAATATTATAATTTTTCATACAATTAACGTTGCCTCCTGCATAATTTTAAATATGAGTCATCACGGTTTTTCTTTCTCTCAAGCACCCTTTTCAGTTATGATTCTTTTGGTTCTAACTAATTTTGTCCTTGTTTATCTCTGGGTTAATTATTTGCCAACTGTCTTCATTAGCATTTCAGTGAGGAGGAGGAAATACTCCACATTGATGCTGAATGACATCATCATCAAGCAGAAGTGTCATTCCCATGAGAGTTTTTGTCCCCATGGGAAGTTGAAAAAGAGAGGTCCCTCTTTCTAGGAGTGATGAGTCTGATGTGTATATTTCAATCTTTTAAAATGTATGTTTTATTAGAAATAAATTTTGACGAGGAATATAATTCTGTAGTGGATAAAGTTGTCCAAATAGCTGTTTCCTTTTTATTATGATTAAATCAATGCTTATGTTGGTGCTAGAAATAAGCAACCCACAGAATATGCAGTAGCAGATTTGGTGAGACTGGCTATAGTTATAGACCGCCTCTCCTATATCTTCCCTTAGGTAAGAGCTCCATTTAAAGAGAAATCACTATTTTTTATTTTGAAAGACAAAGACTTTTAAAAAATTGTATCACAATGTGAAATCCCAAACACTGAAGAGTACAGAAAAATAAATCATCATCTTCAAAGACGTTACATAGTTTTCTCAATGGGAGAGCCCAATAGGTTCTGATTAAAAAAATAACACACCAAGAGATAAATGAAAATCATACCATGAACAGCAGCCCCTAGGGGTGAAGAATCTAGGTAGGCACCTACTCCATGTTCAGTGATCTTCAGAAACAAGTTCTTGCAGTAATTTTGTGGAGAGTAACCTACAATCTTGGCTACAGGTTGGGTTGTTTGGAGGTTTCCATGGGGCTTCTTTGACTAATAATTTAATTAGATGTAACCTATTTCTGATACTAGAATGTTCATTTGGTAAAAAGAGATGTCCAGTGGGGCTTTGTCTCCCCCATTATTTGGAAATTTCATTTAGATTGCCTTTATATGTGTATATAATTTAGAAGCTTCTGTTGTATAGTATTTACATACTACCACTCCAATTGCCCTAAATTTTGTGACCTTCCCCCTCCCTGCTTGATTCTCCTTCTCTTGTTGTCTCATATTCATAACTATCTATTCTATTTTCCCCGTTAGGGAGATCTATATCTCTCTCCCAGTTCCTTTCTCTATACCTAACCTCCATGGTTCTATTCATTATAGCTCACTTGTCATTGACTTAAAAGCTAATATCCACATGTATGTGAATACATACCACATTTTGTCTCTGGGTTTGGGTTACTTTAATTAGGATTATTTTTTTTTCTAGTTCCTTCCATTTACATGTGAATTTCATGGTTCCATTTTTTGTTTTTGCAGTAGAGTAATATCAAATTGTGTAAATTTAGTACATTTTTAAAAATCCTTTAACCTATTGATGAACTTCTAGGTTGATTCCAGTTTCGACTGTTATGATCAGAGCAATGATGAACATGGTTTAGTAAGTGTCTCTGGTAGGATGAAGCATCCTTCATGTATATACCTAAGAATGCTCTAGTTAGATCTTAAGGTAGATTAATCCCCACTTTCCTGAGGAAGAATCACACTGATTTCCATAATAGCTGTACAAGTTTGCACTCCCACCAGCAGTGGAGGAGTGTTCCCCTTACTCCACATCATTGCCAGCATGAGCTATCATTTGTTCAGTGATTTGTGGTCATAAAATGAGATCTCAAAGTAGTTTTAATTTTCTTTTCCCTGATGACTAAGAATGTTGAACAATTTTTAAGTGTTGAATTTTCTCTTTTGAGAATTTCTTGTTTAAATCTGTACTCTCTTTTAAAAATTGGTTTATTCATCATTTTGAGTGAGGCAACCCAGACCCAGAAAGACAATTATCACATGTACTCACTCATAAGTGGTTTTAAAACATAAAGCAAAGAAAATCAGCCCACAAATCACAATCTCAGAGAACCTAGACAACAATGAAGACCTAAAGAGAGACATAAATAGATCTAATCTACATGGGTAGTAGAAAAAGACAAGATTTTCTGAGTAAATTGGGAGCATAGGGACTTTGGGAGAAGGTTGAAGAGGAGGGGAGAGGCAGGGAGGGGAGCAGAGAAAAATGTAGAGCTCAATAAAAAAAATCAATAAAAAAAGGAAAAAAGGAAAAATAAAAAATTGGTTTATTTTCTTGATATCCAGGTTTTTTAAAAGTTCTTTATATAATTTGGATATTAGACCCATCAGATGTATAGTTGGTAAAAGTCTTTTCCCATTCTGTTTGCTGCCACTTTGTCTGGATGATGGTGTCCTTTGCTATGAGGAAGATTTTTTTGTTTTATGGGGTCCCATTTATTAATTGTTAATCATAGTGCACTAATGGTGTTCTATTCAGAAAGTCTTTTCTAGTACCAATGAGTTCAAGGGTATTCTCCACTTTCCTTCCTATCTGGTTCAGCACATTGGGTTTTTGTTGAGGTCTTTGATGCTTTTGGAGTCGAACACATGTCCTTGTGGTACGATTGAGAGTCTTTTGGGTATATACTCAAGAGTGGTATTGCTGCGTCTTGAGGTAGGTTGTTTCCTAATTTTCTGAGAAATCTGATATCCAAAGGGGCTGTACCAGCTTGCACTCCCCCCAGCAATACAGGAGTGTTCCCTTTACCCTACAACCTCTCCAGAATAAGTTGTCATCAGTGTTTTTGATCTTGCCATTCTGACAGATGAAAGATGAAATTCCTTTTATGAGAATGTAAATGAATGTATAACTTTTATAAAAATAATAATTATTTTTTATTTATCACACACAAATAAAGAAGCTAAATTCCTAATAATGTCATTAGCCAGAGACACAGACCCTCACAGAAGCTAACAATGCTGAGTAACCAAAGCTGTAAGTTTTGGTCCTGTGTTTTTTTTGCTCCATTTTATTGGTTCGACATCTCTGTTGATTGTTCTTTTTGCTTTGACTTACGGTCAGGCTGTTGTCCTGGAGAGGTTTGACTTCTAGGAAGAAATTGCCTGCTTGTTGCTGTCAACTTCCATATCCTTTGTTCTTATGTATCCTCACTGTTATCTCTTCCCCCTTTTCTCTTGCTCTTCTTCTCTCTGCCTTTCCCAGTGTGTTTGGGCTCTGTGGTCTGATTTTATGGCCTTTCCTCTTCTTTTATCTACCATCAAGTGTTAAATTTTTCACTGCAATCTTTATTCATTTAATTTTTATTAACTTTCCCTAGAAAGGGTAATATAGTGATTGTGTGCCCTCAGAACTGTCTCTTTCTCATAAACACTCTTCATTCTGGTTGCCAGAGATAGTTGAAAGTATCTTTGGTAGAAGCTAAGGTCCTGGACATCAAGAAGAAAGGCTGTGAGCTAATCCAGTAATGGTGGCAGATTAATGTCCATCAGCAAAGATAGCAGAATATGTCCGTCATCACATCTGTTTCCCATGAGTATGTATGTGCCTTGTAGAAGTTTCTCTGCTTTTTACTTGTTTAATGCAGGCTCCTAGTTTGCAACTGGTGGAGTCCTCCTTCCTATTATTTTTAAGATTTTCTAGGGGATATTTTCACATACAACCATAGCTACTATCACCTTCAACAGTTTTCTGGACTCTTATCAAGGGTTGTTGTTTTTTTTTTTTTTTAAAAAAACCTATCTTTTCTTATTTTATATGTCAAATCCAATTTCCACTCTCTCCCCTCCCCTGTTCCCTCCACCTCTCCTATACCACCCCCATTCACTCCTCAGAGAGGGCTGGACTTCCCATAGGCAGTCAACAAAGTCTACACATTGCTTTGAGGCAGGACCAAGATCCTCCCCACTATATCTAGGCTGAGCAAAGTATCCCTCTAGATATTCAAGGTATCCAGAAAGCCAGAACAAGCAATAGGGATAAATCCTGGTCTCACTGTTAGTGGCCCCAGAGTCTGCCCCAGCCATATAACTGTCACCCACATTCTGAGGGCCTATGCTGACTTTCTGTCTGTCAAGCCAGAGTTGATAGGCTCTCATTAGCTCAGGTAAGCTGTTTCAGCGGGTATCTGCATCATGGTCTTAACCTCTTTGCTTGTACTTTCAATCCTCCCATTCTTTGACTGGACTTTGGGAGCTCAGCCTAGCCCTCTGCTGTGAATCTCTGCATCTGCTTCCATCAGTTGCTGGATGTAGGTTCTATACACCAGTTAGAATGGCTGATAAAAACACCAGTGATAGCTTATGCTGGAGAGGATGCAGAGTAAAGAGAACACTCCTCCATTCCTGGTGGGAATGCAAACTTGCTCAGCCACTTTGGAAATCAGTAGGGTGGTTTCTCAGAAAATTAGGAAACAACCTACTGCAAGATCCAGCAATACATCTCTTGGGCATATACCCAAAGGATGCACGCTCACACCACAAAGACATTTGCTCAGCTGTGTTCATAGCAACATTATTCATAATAGCCAGAACCTGGAAACAACCTAGAAGCCCCTCAGCTGAAGAATCTTAGAAGGGATTGTTGCTCAAGAAGTTCCCTGAGGAGGGAATATTTTAAAAACTACTGATATCTTTGTGTAAATAGTTCCTGGAGAGCCGATGAAACAGCTGCCAAACATCCCGAATCCAGATGCAGATGCTCTCTAAGGAGAGAAAAACCTAGATATGAGGATGCCAACATGCTGCTCATTACCCAGTCTTTCATTTAGGCATTTATACAAAAGCCTAATTATAAAAATAAGCAATTGGGTAAGTACATTATTTTATTGAAAAAAAAAATCCTGGGTTGAGGGTTGTATCAGTCAGGGTTCTCTAGAGGAACGGGACTTATAGGTTGCATAAATACTAGAATGAAGCCTTTTTAAAAATGGCATGTAACTGTTACATGCTGGGTAGACCAAGTCTTGCTTTGGAGCTGAGGACCAGGAAGATTTCTACAGTCACTTGCTTTCAGTTCATAGCAGAAGGCTGGAGATGCTAGACCAGATGTCAGTGAAAGACGTCCAGAGCAGCAAAGGCCGTAGATTTGCTTTTTAAAAAAGAGGTGATGCCAGGCAAGCAGACAGCATTTTCTTCTTGGACCTCACTATATCCTGGTCACCTGCTGTAAGGTGTTGCTCACTCTGGGATCTTTTACGCACACCTACCCTTCCTGGAAATAGCTTCATGGGCACATCCTAGACATGCCTCTTAGTTGATTCGAGATCTCCTTGAGGTGACAATGGAGACGAATCATCGCAGGAACTCTACCTGTTCATCCCATGATATTTTGTACCCCTATGCTCCAGTTCTCTGTCCTGAATAATAGATACTAATCAAAGTGAAACATTGCAGAGTAGACCTAACTCTTCTAAAACAATCTTTGACAGCATTTAATTGGAATGGATGGAAATAATTGTTAACCCCATTCTGATTGCTTAAGAGTATGATGACTACTGATGTGTAGGTGATGTGATTAATCAAATATACGCAACAGAGACCTTGGTTTATTGTAGTCACTTATGGTTCTTGTCAACCTATGCATTTTTAGCCATGTGCATAATTAGTGGACAATCTTAGTTTTATTTACTATGAATGTCCACATTTCACTTTGATTATTAAAAACATTTTATTGGGCATGCTACTCTGGGTTGACAGCTGGTTTTTCACACTATAAAGACAGTCACCATGTTACCAGTTGCTGATGATGCCCAAACCACCTCAGTGTCCTGTTTGTTTGCTTGTTTTTGTTTTTTAAATGACTAGTAATTGGTAAAGGAAAACCCATTTATTTCCAATTGGTCTAGAGATTGAGAGAGAAAAATCATAATTTCTTTTCATAATGCCTACAGAAGTCTTACAAAGGCCACGCGTGCAGATTTAGCTGTGAGATGGTTTACCTGGTCATTTTTGTTGTCTGTACTGTTTCTGTTCTCATTAGAGAATGAGGTTATATTTGTTTCTGTTTTAGTTTAGTTTTGTTTTCATTGGTTTAAGGCTGGGAAAAATGGAGTAGACGTTATATCTTAGAGATCTCTTGATTTTGAAGGAGAAGAGACACAAGAATTTCATGGAATGGGGTATATAAAACTCCTACTCATTCTGGCTGTGGGTGAATTCTTATCCAATATGTGTTTTGCAAATATGATCTCTCAGCCCGTAATGTTTTTATAGTTTTCAGTGAATACATTTCTCAACTTGTTGGTTAAATTTATTCCTAAGTATATCATCAGTTTTTGATTTCTATTGTAAGTAAATTAATTGTCTTGCTTTTGGTTTTGGAACAATCATTATTAGTATAAAGATGAGATGTACTGGTGATTAAGTTTTTGGAATTATTTATTTCATTTTATGCATATGGAAGTTTTCCTGTATTTATGTTTGTGTACTATATACATGACTGGTGCCTGAGGAGCTCAGGAGAGCATGTTGGATCCCCTGAAACTGGAGTTACAGATAGTTTAATATGTAGTCAAAGATAACTGGATATCCATGTACAGAAAGATAAAATTGGACTTAATTTCTTACATTATATGCAAAATCAACTTAAGATGGCTTAAAGGCATTCTGAGTGTAAGAGCCAAATCTATGAGAAAGAGTAGAAAGAATGCTCCCTGGCCTTTTTCTGGGACATGAACATTTGGGTGGGAACTCACTATAAAGGCAAAACTGAAAATAGAAAAGGAGAATTACATAAAACTAGAAGGCCCTCTGCTGAAGACAGAGTAAGACAATGATTTTTAGAGCAACATAAGATACCTGCAAGACAAGCATGTAAGTGGTTAATATGCATACTGTTGAAGATATTTGAGCAAATCAGGTACTAAGGGGAGAAAACACAGTTCAATCACAAAATGAAAGCGTGCATGCGAGTGTGTGTGTTTATGTGTGTGTGTCAAACTTTATAGGAAAGTATTTGCCTAGTATGACCTCAGACGTTGGATGTATTTCCATCTTTGCAAAACAGATAGATGATAGTTAGATAAAAATAAAGAGAAAAATCAGAAGTGAGTGAAATATCATAGCGTTTTCTACAAGAAGACATACAAATTGTCAAAAGGTTCTTTTTTTCTTTTTATTTTTCGAGACAGGGTTTCTCTGTAGCTTTTTGGTTCCTGTCCTGGAACTAGCTCTTCTAGACCAGGCTGGCCTCGAACTCACAGACATCCGCCTGCCTCTGCCTCCCGAGTGCTGGGATTAAAGGCGTGCGCCACCACCGCCCGGCTGTCAAAAGGTTCTTAACATATAAACCATCAGGAAAATGTAAATTAAAATATCACTTCACAACTGTCAGGGTGACTACTTTTCAAAAAGACTGAAGATTAAGTGTTGAAAAAGTCATAGAGAAAGGGAATCCATGTACTGTTGATAGGAGGTTAATTTGTACAGCCATTTTGGAAAAATTGTATAGAGTTTTCTCTAAGAATTCAGGTGGAACTACCATAAAATTTAGCAATATCTCCACTTTTGAGTCTGTATGGAAAGGGATTTCGATTTTTATGGTGATGAAATAGCTGTCCTGCCATATTTACTACATTGCTGGCAATAGCCAAGGTATTCAGTTGACTTATGTTTCTTTTTACATTTGAGATAATGAAATGCATTGAGTGGATAAGCTCCTTATCAATGAGTTCCGTATCTTTAGCTTCAACCAGCAGCAGATTGATAACGTTCAGCAACCACTGTCTAGTCTATGCATGTATAGCCTGTTTTCCTTGGAATTTGTCCATAAACAAGTTATTATGGCAGTTATTTACATAACATTTCACTGTATTAAATATTTTAAGTAACCTAGAAATGATTTAATGTATATAGGAGAATGTGTGTGTTATATGCAGATACATAGCCATTTTATAAAAAAATGATTGGATCATCTGAAAATTTTAGTATTCTTGGGAATTCCTGGAAGCAATTCCTTAACGATACATAGTGATATCCATGTAAAGCAATCTTTGTTAACCTCATCTGGGAACAAATGACTAATCTGTGAAAAAATGTATCAGGCCTTGTACCAAGTGTTACAGATATAGCTAGTGAACAAGTATTATCACAGGGGTTACATTTTCAAAGGCAGAAAAAAAAAGAGACGGTAGAGAAGTTTTTTAAAAAGAGAGAAGTAGGTATTGAAATGCAGTGTGTATAGAACAAAATGCTACTCAACCTTTTTCAAAAGGGAGACTCTGTCATTTGTAATGCGTGGATGATCCCGAAGAATGCCATGCTAACAGGGAAGGCAGACACAGAAAAGTATCCCTGTAGGATTACATATGATCATCAAATGGGACTATTCATAATTAAAATTTGATAGTAGTTTGGTAAAAGGAGGGAGAAAGTTGAGAAGGCACACCCCGCACACACTGTTTCATGCTGTGCAATACTCTTTATTACTACTTCTCCACCTTCCTAGTGCTTCGACCCTTAAACAGTTTCTCATGTTGTGGTGACCCCCATCCATAAAATTACTTTGTTGCTACTTCATAACTGTAATTTTGCTACTATTTCTGTATCATAATGAAAATATATGATATGCAGGATATCTGTTATGTGACCCCCAAAGGGGTTGTGATCTACAACCCTGCTAAGTCATCTTAGAATTCTGGTAGTAATAATATCATTACTGGATGGGGAACTCAACAGTGAATCAGAATCATAAGCCAAAATAAGCCAACTTTCTTTATAACATACCCCATATGTTGTATTATCCGTAACAAAACCAAGCAACAAGATTAATGTAATGTACTCTGGAAACTTACCAAGTAGGAGTGGATGAGTTTCAATCACTGTCTTTACAATTTAGCACATTACAAATGGCTAACCAGGATGTTAACCAGCCTGATTGTGGTAATTAATTGTTCCTGTAGACCAATGTCTTACTTTCTCATGGATTTGATAAATACCCCAACAAAAGCAAAGTAAAAGCCAGGCTTACTTTGTCTGGTGACTCCAGGGGATGACATGGCAGCAGCTGACAATAAAGGTATGATTGTGGGATGGGAGGCTTCTTGCATTTGCACCCAGGAAGCAGAAGAAGTTGGGTGGGCCTGCAAAGTCTCAAGGTCTGCTCCAGGGTTTCAATTCCTCCAGCAAGGCTTACACCTCTTAAATGTTTTACAATCTTTCCAAACAGCTCTACTATCTGGGGACCAGGTGTGCCAACATGTGAGCCTGTGGGGATATTTCTCACTGAAAGCAGAAAACACATATGAAAACACATCATTGTGTTTGCATTTCTCATGCCCTGCTGTAGTAGGATAGGTGGGAATATAGGGCAATGGTGCAGGGTGTGAGATCCTTAGTTAAATCATTAACACATGCACACACTCATTCATTCTCTCTCTCAAACCTGACCAGTGATGTGCACCTTCATTGTGGATAGTTACTTGTCAATATTCTTCAGTAAAATTAGAATAATTACATAAATATTTTTTTGTGATTTCATTGGCTAAACATTTGCTAAAATTACATTTCTAAATTGCAACAAAAACAAAATCAGTCACCATCCTAGAAATATCCTCTAAAGAAATAGAGATGTAAAAAAAAATTACACAAATCACAATTACAGGTACTAACAATAGAAAAATTCCAAACTATTCAGGGTTCCCTGCCCTGTGGGCAGTCCAAGGTCCTCCCCCCTCCATCCAGGTCTAGGAAGGTGAGCATCCAAACAGGCTAGGCTCCCACAAAGCCGGTACATGCAGCAGGATCAAAACCCAGTGCCATTAAAATATAGGAACTAAATTGGGCTGGGGAAATGGCTTAGTATGTAGAATGCTTTCTGGGAAAGCTTAAGAACCAGGGTTTCATTCCAGGATACATAACAATAAATATTTATTTAAAGCTACAGTTTCAGTGAGAGACCCTTTCTTTAAAAATAAGGTAGAGAGTGATAGAGAAAGATGTCAGATGTTGACCTTTCCCCTGCATGTGTGAACATGGGCACACATTTCTCCCCACCCCATGTGCATAAGATATCACACACACATGAAAAGAATAAAGAAACATGAAATGACTTCCAGAAGTTTTGTATGTTGACATCATGTTTTAGGACTTCAACATGACAGGATATTATTCCTACTATAATTGAAAGCAAAAGCAAAAGCAAAAACAAACTCAACCAATCAACCAAACAAACCAAAGAACAAGATATAAAATATATAGAGCATGATCTCTGTTTTGTAAGATCCAGAACCAAGCTATAGCAGAAAACGGTTCACATAAGCATAATGCAGTGTGGCATTCTATAGAAAGGATTTGAGGATGACTAGCAGGTTGTGTTTTTTTTTTCTTGTGCTTTCTTGTGAGTTTCGATTTGAACAAATCAAAGTTGAGGTGGGTTTCTTCTCTTAGCAATGCTAAGAATAAAAAAGACCTTGCCCTTTGCTTTGTATCTATCTGCTTTTCTGAATGGAGCTTCAGAAAAGCTAATGCTCTGATATTTTTCTGTGTTCAGCACCCTGAAATGTGCTCATGAACACTCAAAAATATACTTGTCTACTAGACCACTTAATTGTGTTTGGCTGTGGGATTTTTCCTGTGAGTTTTGTTTGTATGATGACGGTGTAGCTCTCTATTCTTTCAACAGTGTGCTCTGAAGCTCACTGAAAGGAACACAGAGCCATGAGTCACTACAGGGAGCCCATGGTACACACTTCAGTATACAAGCCTTTGGAGATCACAGTGTTTCTCCATTCTCCCTGCCTTGGGAAGTTGACCACCTCTGGAATACTAGTAAGCACTGTCAGCAGCCGAACAGTGGGTGCTCTGGACAGATTTAGAACAGCGTAGGAGGTACCTGAAAAGTGATTTCAAGAGCACTGGTTAATTAAAGGAGTAGGAGAGTGGTGTTATGCAGGTGGGGAGTCTGGAACATTCTTATTTCCATGTAAACAAGCTCATGGAAGAGCAGAGAAAACAAATTGAAGCAGAGTGAACCCACTGTATTACACAGGAAAATGGGTTGTTAAACTTGCCATTCTGTTGCGGGGGAGAGATTCCAGAGGCCTGAAATGTTTTACTGTTTAATTTAACCCAGAAAAAAAACCACTTAGTATTGTTCATTACTGATTCATTTAAAAAATTAGCTGTTAAGGGCACTACAACTTTATTGATGCTAATGGAACCACTCTGTATACCAAAAGTTGGCAGAAACATAAATATGTTGTTTGCTTTAAAGAACAAAGGAGTTGGGAAAAATTGTGGAGGACTACTCAGGAATAGAAAGAAATTTAAACAAGTAAAAAAAATGCAGCAAAATTCCCCACCAAGATCAATCAGCTTAATTTTGCAAGGGTCTGCCAGGATTTCAACAAGAAAATACAAATTCCAAAGATGATAAGGAAACACCACCTCTAATAAGGAAAGGCTATTTGGAATACTGTGTGTGTCTACTAAGTAGGCATTCGTAATATCACACATATACACAGACAGACACACAGACACATCATATGATTGAAAATAAATAAAAGATTCCAACACAGCATGTTCAGTTCCACTGTGTTTTTCTTATTCATTTTATTGATTAAGGTAGCATCTTTGTTTCTTTTCAAAATTTCCAAATGTGGCTATAGGAAAACCAACTAAACATCTATTCATATTAATCCCCCAACTTAAAAAGTTTATCTGCCACCGTGATCAGAAATTCTTCTCAGAGATGTGTGTCCTCATTTATTTTCTTATTCTGTAAATACAAACAAGCATAAAGTTTATTTTTTGCATGTGCATTTGCATAGGATATTTTTTCCCTAAGAACCCAATTTCTTTTAAATCACAGATACTTCCTTTATTGACACTTGAAGACTATTTTCAAAGTAAAAACGTGATGAGAACAAAAGGTCATACCATCCAAAGCATGCTTTCGGTGGCCTAGCATCATGAGTAATAGAAAAGGTGGTCTACATGCTCACTGCCTCTGAGAGACAGTTAACAGGGGTGAAGGCTTGTCCAACACCAACGGATCCTTCCAAACTCAAGGTCACACTGGCAGATCTAGCCACTAACAAATCCAAGTGAAAAATATGAACACGGGAAAAGGATCCACAGGGAGGAGAAAAGAGTACTGCAGTGGAAGGAAGACAGGAGAGGATGGGAGGAGGTAAGCACAATCAAAATGCATTATACACAAGTATTTGAATTGCCAAGAAAGATTAATAAAAGCTATGAAAAAAGGCATGCGCTTGACAGATGCTCATTAAAATGGCGAGGAAACTCATAAGGTAAATGCGTCAAGTAACTCTTGTCATCACTCCCTAAGGACTGGGTGACCTTAAGTGGAAACCTGTAGAGGAACACAAGCATCGCCTTGGGTCTCCACTTTTATGTGTTTTGAGTTTAAAGATATTTCAAAGGAGTCTTATACTAAATAGAGGCAATAAGGAAAAAACTTCTTATGGCCTTCAAGTATTTCATATTTTACTTAGTGATTGGAAACCTTTGCTAGTTTACTAGCAAAGGCTATGACCATAATCTAGGAGACCCAAATCTGAGGAGAGGTAAGATAGTCACCTGGGTCAGATGGCTTTGACTTTGTTATTCTTGTTTACATGGAGTATTTCTGCTGTGACAAACTTACTACACAATTTGGAAACTGTCCCTCGGGTGATGCTGAGATAGAGGCTGGTTTAGTTTTAACTAAGCTTAAATATTTTAATGAGGGAAATGTTACCTTTGAGAAACAAAAGTAGGTCTTACAAAGAGCAGGCACTCATAGAGAAATGAGCCTTCTTACTAGATATGAGATCGTACTTCCTCTAAAGACCAAAATTTGCCCATCTGAATTCTGCTGCTCCCTAAGTTTCTTCACCTTGTATATCTATGAGTGCTTGGGAAATGATCAGATGCTACAGTAGCTGGAAAGTAACTGTGGCTCCCTTAGCTACCTGGTTGATTGCTCTGACAATCTTCTTGGCTCTGCGACTTCATACATTTTGTCTATTTTCTCGAAGTTGGGCTCAGCCATTCATCTCCCATACACACTTGTTATGTGGTCCAAGGCTTTAGGAAGGTTTGGAGGTTTTAGAAAAGAGTCACTATCCAAAGGATGCTAAATATGCTCCAAATTTGGTTCCTCTGAGTGGCTGGTCCAGCTTCAAGTCCTCTCTCAGTGAACCCACTTGCACACCGCTTCAACTCTCACAATGCAGTGCCCTTAGTCACACCTCTCATAGTTGGGCTATATACCCTCAAACATTGTAGACTTTTACTTGTTTACATTTCTTCTTTTTAAGAATGACTACACAAGTCACTTCTTAAAGGAAAAGAACACAATACTAGGGTTTTGCCTGAATGGTCCAAATAAAAACTAACTCAGTTTGTTTAATCTTGAATGACATATAACATGGAACAAACAGCCCAAAGATAGGCAGTACAGTTTTCATCCTTTCTTGCAGTGTGGGCTGAGGAGAGTGGTAGGGTTCCATCCAGGCCGCTCTGCCTCTGCAACTCCAAAACAGGAAGGATCACTGACCCCAGGGACACACTGATTTACAACATGCATTGGTATCAAGCAGTGAGACGGGATAAATCCATGGAATAGTGATGCATCTAAGGTTGACTTAAGCTGTGGACTCCTGGGCTTACTAACAGACCTGTGAAGTTTGCATTTCTAAACAGATCTTAGCTTCTGTTGCAGCTGCTTGCTTCTGGGTCTCCATTTAGGTCTTCCCCCAAGCTGAGTGTGGGAATCCCATAAGCAGGACCCACTCAAGGGGCTTTGCACAGAACCAAAGTCACACTTTAAAGAAAACCCAGGCTTCTAGACTTGAAAAGACAGACTTCTGCACGTTGCCTTTTCATCTTGAAAACAAGGGAGAGCAAGGAAAGAGATATATCTTGATCGAGGGAGCCATTATGGGGCTAGCAAGAAACCTAATCTTCAATCCCATTGAAGGCCTGAGAAGGGAGATAATATTACTTGAACAGGCAGGAAATACAATCAAGTAGCTTCCAAATTGAGCAATATGTGACATAGACAATTAGCTACCTGAGCAATCACCCAAAGTCTCATTTTGCAATGTTGAGCAACCAACTTTGGCTATGGCCTAGTGTAATTGACAGACCATTTTCAGAGGCAGGAAAATTTTCAAAACCATCTTATCCTGTCTTGGCAAGATTTGACAGTCCTCCTTATCCATTTCCGGATATCATGTAATTTTTCAATCGTTGAGGCATTGTCAGTTCCTTGCCCAAAGGCCAGTTTTGCCAAGAAGAAAACAAGCTCCAAAGCTCCTTCAGCAAGTGTTTGTACTACTGGGGTTATATTCAGGAAGCAGTCTCCTGTGCCCATGCATTGAAGACTACTACCCACTTTCTCTTCTACCAGGGTCAATGTGGTAGATTTATATTGAGGTCCTTAATTCATTTGTACTTGAGTTTCATTTGTATTTGCATGGGGATAGATATAGATCTATTTTCATTCTTCTGCGTGTTGACATCCAGTTATGCCAGCAGCAGTTTGTTGAAGCTGCTTTCTTTTTTTCATTGTATAATCTTAACTTTTTTGTCAAAAATTAAGTCAGATCTATTCAATTCCATTGGTCAACCTCTCTGTTTATGCCAGTACCAAGCTGTTTTCTTTACTATAGCTCTATAGTAGAGCTTGATGTCAGGGATAATGATGCACTAGAAATTCCTTTATTGTATAGGATTGTTTTGGCTATCCTGAGTCTTTTGGTTTTCCATATGAAGCTGATTTTTGTTCTTTCAAGGTCTGTGAAGAATTGTGTTGGGATTTTGATGGGGATTGCATTGAATCTACACATTGCTTTTGGTAGGATTGTCATTTTTACTATGTTGATCTTACCTATCCAAAAGCAGGGGAGATCTTTTAATTTTCTGGTATTTTCTTCAATTTCTTTCTTCAAAGACTTAAAGTTCTTGTCAAATAGGTCTTTTACTTCTTTGGTTAGTGTTAGCTCAAGATATTTTATGTTATTTGTGGTTGTTGTGAAAAGTGGTATTTCTCTGTTTTTCTGATTTCCCTCTCAGCTTCTTTATCATATATATAAGAGGGCATGTGTATAAGAGGGCTACTGATTTTTTTTGAGTTCATCTTGTATCCTGCGACATCACTGAAAATATTTATTAGCTGTAGGATTTCTCTGGTAGAGTTTTTGGATATCTATATATTATATCATCTGCAAATAACAAAAGTTTCACTTCTTCCTTTCCAATTTGAATCCCCTTGATCTCCTTTTGTTGTCTTATTGATATAGTCAAAACTTCAAGAACTATGTTGAAGAGATATGGAGAGAGTGGACAGCCTTGTCTCGTTCCTGCTTTTAGTGGGATGGCTTTGAGTTTCTCTCCATTTAATTTGATGTTGACTGTCAACTTGCTGTATATTGCTTTAACTATATTTAGATATGTTCCTTTTATCACTGATATCTCTCCAAGACCTTCATCATGAAGGGGTGTTAGGTTTTGTCAAATGCGTTTTCAGCATCGAATAAGATTATTATATTATTTTTTTCTTTCAATTTATTATATGATGAATTACATTGATAGATTTTCATATGTTGAACCAGCCCTGCATCTCTGGGATGAATCTGACTTGATCATGGTGGATGATTTTTTTAATATGTTCGTGGATTCGGTTTGCCAGTATTTTATTGAGTATTTTTGCATCCATGGTCATGAATGAGATTGGTCTATAATTCTCTCTTTTGATTGAGTCTTTGTGTGGTTTTGGTATCAGGGTAACTGTAGCCTCATAAACAGAGTTTGGCAATATTCCTTCTGTTTCTATTATGTGGAACATACATATTTGAGGAATATAGGTATTAGCACTTCTTGGAATTTCTGGTAGAATTCTGCACTAAAACCATCCAGCCCTGGGCATTTTTTAGTTGGGAGTTATTTTGATTATAGCTTCTATTTCCTTGCAGTTTATAGGTCTATTTAAACTGCTCAGCTGTTTTTGATTTAATTTTGGTATATTGTATCTATCTAGAAAATTGTCCATTTCTTTTACATTTTCCAATTTTTTGAAGTACAGGGTTTTGTAGTATGATCTAATGATTCTTTGAATTTCCTCAATGTCTGTTTTTATATCCCCATTTCATTTCTGATTTTGTTAATTTGGATGTTCTCTCTCTGCCTTTTGATTAGTTTGGATAAGGGTTTGTCTATCTTGTTGATTTTTTCAAAGAACCAGCTCTTTGTCTCATTTATTCTTTGTATTGTTTTCTTTGTTTCTATTTTGTTGATTTCAGCCCTCAATTTGATTATTTCCTGTCTTCTACTACTCCTGGGTGAGTCTGCTTCTTTTTTTTCCCTAGAGCTTTCAGGTATACTGTTAAGTCACTAATGTAACCCTTCTCCATTTTCTTTATGTGGCACTTAGTGATATGAACTTTTCTCTTGGCACTGATTTCATATTGTCCCATAGGTTTGGATATGCTGGGCCTTCATTTTTGTTGAGTTCAAGGAGGTCTTTAATTTCTTTCTTGATTTCTTCCTTGACCCAGGGGTGGTAGTTCACTGTCCAATTTCCATGAGTTTGTAGCTTTCTGAGCATAGTATTGTTGTCAAATTCTAACTTTAATCCATGGTAATCTGATAAGACACAGGGGGTTACTCCATTTTTTTTTGTATCCATGGAGGTTTTTTTTTTTTTGTTACCAAGTATGTGATCAATTTTAGGGAAGGTTCCATGAGGTGCTGAGAGGAAGGTATGTTCTTTTGTGTTTCGGTGGCATGTTTTATAGATGTCTGTTAAGTCCATTTGATTCATGACAGCTGTTAGTTCTCTTATTTCTCTGTTAAGTTTCTGTCTGGTTGACCATCTGTTGGAGAGTGGAGTGTTGAAGTCTCCTACTATTAGTGTGTGAGGTTTGATGTTACGTTTTAAAGTTTTTTTTTTTTTTTTTTGCTTCTTTTTGGTTAGGATAATCAAGTCTTCCTGTTGTGTGATCACTGGGTTCTGGTGTTACTATGTTGCTTTGTAGGTCATTGGATGAATTCTTACAGTGGTACCTACCCATCTCTTCCTTCAAATGAGGCTGGAAGTGTCTTTGTGTCTTGATCCAATCCTTGCAGTGGCTGTCTGAGTGGGAGTTTTTCTTGGTCTGGTCTGTACTGTCAATGTCTGTGTTTCAGAAAGCTTCTGAGGTCTCTATAAGCCTGCTCTCTTGGTCTTCTCTCTTGGTCCCTTCAGTGTTGTAGCAAGCTCTTAGCTTTTAGGCAGATTGGGGCTAGTAGCTTGGAGGGTCCAGGGGATGATGTTGGATTTTGGTGGATTTTATCCTATCTGCATGAAACTCCCTGCCTGCTGCCTTGAAAAGCCAAGGGAGTTGGGGGAGGGGCCCAGAGTTTTGTCCAACTGGGGAGGTCCTAGAGAGTGGGGTGTCCCTCCATGTGGCTGTTTACTCACCTCTTAAGTCTTCCCAGCTTTGGTGTAAGCTGTGTTTCAGAGTTCCACTGAGGTTGCAGGAAGATAGGCCCAGAAAAGTCTGTTTAAAAAAATAAATTTAATAATAATAAAAAGAAAACAAGACAGTCTGAAAAAAGGCTATGAAAAAAATGCTAGCCCTCAAAGCTATCAGGGACAAAATGTATAGTGGGCATAAAGGAGGCTTTAGATTGACAATCTTCAAGTCATTTCTAAAATAATGAATGTGTATATAGAGATGGAAATCCAATGACGTAAGTATAAGGATGTGATTTGAAAGTCCTGCCTCTGATCAGGCCACCCAATCTTCTGCTTCCTTTCTCAGAGATGCTAACAAGCACCCAAGAGTTTGTCAGGGAGGTCTGCCTAACAAACTTCCAAACTAACAAATTTCCAGACACCAGAATTCTTCATCTGGGAAATTAGTTAAAACGAAAGGGCCATTAGTCATGTATCTTGTTCTGCATCCCCTTCCTGTGACTCTTGCCTGGGAATCAGGTGGAGATCTGGCTACACTGTCTGCATCTGGTGCTGAGTCTGAACTTTCCTCGAAGGCCCTGCCATGCTGCTCCAGGCTCTCTTTGTGTTCGTGACCTTAGTGACTCTTCTAATGACTCCTTGCTTTTCAGCTGAAAAAAGCTGCATGACACAGTCACAATAATTGAGTCAGTTTGTAACTGAAGTATAACTCGAAACATCAGTGGAATAGAACACAAGGATTACAAACAGGCATACACATAATTTGGAATTTGATATACAGGATACTATTTGAAATCACTGAAACAAAATTAGATTAGAAATAAATTATATTTAAACAGCTAAAAATTCAGGAAGAACTTTTAGCTTGCTCTTACTACATGTCTTCATACCAAAACAGATTGTAATAGATTAAAATGGCCATACTTAAAGAATTAGGTAAAAAAGTAACAGAGAAACTACTAGCCATTGACAAAAGTTTGATGAAGTAAGTCCCTGAGGCCTCACAGAAGACACAGAAGTTATAAAATGCAAGACAAAGTTGATTTGGGCTCCGTCTAAAACATATGAAAGCTCCACCATTATAATAATAATATAAGCAAAGTAAAAAACAATCCTAGAGGACAAAGAAGGGAAAATGCAAGTGAGTATTAGACACATATAATTTTGTATACTTATTCCTACAAACCAAGAACAATAAATAAGTAATGCCAGAAACAAGCAAAGGTTTCAAAAGATCACCTATAATAGAAATCACATGTCTGTGCTTGTGTATAAACAGAACATTATAAAGCTCTACTTTGAATTTATATTGAAAGGTAGATTCCCATTTTCATAATTAATGAAATTAAAATACAAAAATGAAATGCAGTTTTTTTATACATTGGTAAACAGTAGATGCTGGAAAGAATATGAAAAACAAACATCTTCCTTTTGTGCTTTCTTACTGAGGGACAACTGACATTATCTATCAAAAAGTAACAATGCGAGTGCTTAGCCAGGATTTTGCTTTTGAGTTATACTTGCCTAACTGCTAAAAGATAAATGCACGAATAACTGTAACATGGCATATAACAACCAGCAACTGAGTCACCTAATGGTCACTTAGGGAGGACTCATTAAATTATAGCCTGACCAAACACAATTTAGTCCTTGAGAAAGAACAAATTAGATCTGGATGTACTGCTATGGAAAATTGTTCACATACACAGAGTCTAAAATGCACGTGTCAAGAGTGTATGCTTTGTAGGACTCCTGCCTGAATTAAAATATACCTTATGTATAAATATGTTTGCATATGTGATAATCATTTTGTGAGGTGAGATAAACTACACTGTGAAGTGTGGTTTTTTGTGTCAAGGGCACAAGGACGGAAGGCAGCATCAGCGGGAGGGATATTTCCTTTTATGATATATTGCTCTGTGTAACTGAAGAGTTCTCTCTAACTATGTAATAGCTTCACAAAACATGTATTTAACCCCGGGTCTAGTTTAGCTAGGGAGGCACAGGAGGTATAGAAGGTTTAGGGAGTGTGTTGCTTGTTGGGATAAAAAGAATGTGTGATCATCGGTCCTTCATGTGGTACCACCTTCTCTCTTGCATTCTAAGCGGGGCAGAGCTACACAGAATCTTCCCTTTCTATAACAAAAGAGATGGTAACAAGATCTCGCCAGAATATGATTCTTAACTTCCTTTATCTAGCTTTTTAGTCAGGTTTAATCTTTTTTCTTTTCTCTTCCACTACCCCACCCCCACCGGATGATAGCCAACGTTTCTCCTCTTTGAGGGTCCTGTGGAGAGCCAGCTCTGCCTGTCATTGTATGCCAGGACTCAGCTTTCTCTTGAGCACAATGACGGCAGAAGAAGAGAGTAGGCACTCTAACAGAAATGCAGCAAAGCTTTTTCCTACTAGACATCTGACATTAAGGTTCTGAGATGCTGAAAACCATTCCATTGTAATTGCTGTAAGTGCTCATGTACTTTAGAAAACATTTGAGTTGTTTAAAGGCAACAGCTTGAGAATTCCTCTGGGGCTGAAGGAAAAGCTGAAAATCTTTGACACAGATTGCATCTGTTATGACAATGGTAAGAAAGTACTGGCGAAAAAGGCGATGCAGTTTGACAACTCTTAAATGCTTTTGCTCCCTTCCTTCTTTCCTCTCTCCCTCTCTCCCTCCCTCCATCCTTTCATCCGTCTTTTTTCTTTTCTTTTCTTCTCTTTTTTCCTTTCCTTTCCTTTCCTTTCCTTTCCTTTCCTTTCCTTTCCTTTCCTTTCCTTTCCTTTCCTTTCCTCTCCTCTCCTCTCCTCTCCTCTCCTCTCCTCTCCTCTCCTCTCCTCTCCTCTCCTCTCCTCTCCTCCCCTTCCCTTCCTTTCTTTTCCTTTTCTTTTCTTCCTCTGGGAAGCGAGGCATGATTTTTTCCCATATATTGAAGTTTTATAACTGCCCGAGGAGGTAGCTGCTGAATATTCTCCCAGCTTTATTCTCTTTCTTTTACCCCTAGAGAAACATTTAGGCTCTATTTAATGATGTGCAAATGACAGGATTCTTGTAACAGGATGGGAGGTTAGGATTTGGAAATAAAGTGACTTTATTGACAAGTCACTGCCCTGCAGGAAAAGCCATTGAAAGCACAGTTTGACTTTCCTCCTGGTGAAGGAGGTGTTGTCTGTTAGCTCCAACAGGCACAGAGGGCAGCTGACTGCTTCCTGCCTGCACACCTCACTCTCACGAGGTGTCCTCGAGAGTCACATTTAACAGGTGCAGTGAACTTGTTCTTGATATACGACACCCCCAGAGGGCAGAAAACTGTTGTTGTGTATAAACCAAACTCTCGCTCTCTGTGCCTGTGAGTGTGAAATAAGTGTGTATAAGAAATGATACCAATACTCTTATTTCAAATTATTTGGAACATCAAGAAAACCTCCACGGTTCAGATGCTAGACTTGAAAGATCAGCTTCCCAGTCCTTCTCAAGGTGATACATGTGTACATGCATGCACACATGTATGTGTGCATATATACATGTGGTATGCATGTGTGTGTGTGTGAGAGAGAGAGCTTCTGAAGATGTTTGGATTTTCTGTAAATAAATTCATATACATCAATTTTTGTCTGTTTATTTTGGATAAATTTGAATATTTTGAATATTTAATCAAGGTATAAGCTAACTCTAATAAAATTGTTTATAACAATTCTAATTGCTATATAATATTATATTATATAATACTATTGAAATCATAGTATTTTTTCCAAACCATCTTTCTGCTGTAGTGTTATTGCTGATGATAAATTATTAGAAGGGAATGATTCATAACATCTGGCTTCTCAGCGAGACTGAGACTCCCCTCTTTTTTGGGAAGGTCTCCAGGAAGTAGCATCCATATGGAACACAGAGAGGAAACTGACGAAACAACATGTTTGAAAGTGGGTGGAACTTGAAATCGCAGACACAGAATTCTGGGGAATCTGACAGGACTATATGAGCATAATTTCTATTTTCTTTCTGGTAGATATGTCTTAACTCATCACATCTGCCAGCTGTAGAGGAATGGAATCACAACAGCATGGAAGCATGTTGTAAGAAGGAATGAAACTATTTTCAGCCCAAGATGACCCAGGAAGCATCTCAAGCTATTAGCTCAAGCTTAGCACTCCACAGAAAGGAAAGAGAGCAGAGCTGCGCAGAAACAGAACCTTGTGCTAACTCACTACTTCAGCTGCATGGCTAAGAGCAAGAAGAGGGAGCCATTTTCAATTGCTTGACACTGTGCTGTGACCCTGAACAATGGTAGAAATGACCCCAGTAGTGCCCTGCCATCTGACAATCAAATTAATCCCAGTAGTCACTGCTGCGCCTGTGTGTCTGCAAATGGAAAAGAAAAATGTGAAGAAAGAAAACTGCTCCTGTTCTCTCTCTCCTCCCTCCTTCCACTCTCTCTCCATCTCTCTCTTCCTTTCCTCCCCCCTCTCTCCTCCCTTCCTTCTCCACCCCTCTCTCTTTCTCTCTCTCGTGTGTGTGTGTGTGTGTGTGTGTGTGTGTGTGTGTGTGTGTTTTGGGAGCTTTCCCTTTGTGTTTGAAGCCTCCGGGTTCTGAGAATTCATCTCATTCTAACTATATACTTTGGAGATAGTGAACTTTCGTTAATTAAAGTGTGCTCTGCCAGGAGCGTTGGAGTTGGAGCCAGTGACTTTGGCCTTGACTACTTGCACAAGTAAGAGATGGAGAGATAGCTGTATATCTCATTTGTTGGAAAAATCCACACTGCACAAAGTCTACTGCCCAATCTGGAATACATTTTGGGGTTTAATCATAAACATCCCACAATCTAATAATCATGCAATTGATTGTGCAGTCCAATATGAGTTAATGCACTTGTAAGGACTTTAAAGTATAGTCTGAATGTTGTAGAAAAGTACTGCTATTAAATTAGTAACACCATGAATATTTTTCTTTTAAGTTTGGACTTTCTGTCTGTGCCTATTGAAGTACGTAAGAATCAGTCTGACGGTCTTAAATATACTTTAAAGGCTTACAAGTGTCTTTCCACAAACTACTGTCCTCATTTTAGCAAACCCATAGAGGTGGATAAGGTGGAATCTTTCTGAAGGAAAGATCATTCTGTTCTATAGAAAAATTTCATAAAAATAGGTTGCGTGCAGTCCAATTATTTCCTTTCTCCCCTTAAAATTAACTGAAGGGTTTGGCATCTATGATATTTTGTTTTCATGTCTGATTACTGAAACTATTTATAAAAATACTTGAGAATTATAAGGAAGAAGAGCCATGAAGCAGGAAAGTTGGTGGATGAGTAAAGAAAATATACACGTATACAATTGATCAATCTGAAATTACACTAGAATGAGAATACAAGGAAATCATTACAAGTGGAAACTCCACAACTGCAGAATGGGTTAGTTAGGCCAACTGGACTCTAGAGAAACAGATCTAGCTTTCTTTCTTGTTTGACAGATTTGGGGGCATGTCTTTAGTTTCTTAGTGTAGTCTGAGAGATTTTAATGCCCCTCCCTTATCTGTATAATTGCCACAGCTGATGTTAAACCCCATCAGGTTTAACATCAGCTGTGACAGTGTGACAGTGAAAGTTTTGGTGAAATTCTTGCCTGGAACCAATACTCTCAAAGGTTCCTGCAGGTGTTAATATTTACAGTAGCACACAAGGTTGGGATCTTTAGGGTATGATAAAGTCAAGAGCTCTGTTCATTAAAGTTATTTGGAAATGCAGTTTGAGATTAACTTAATGAGGTTCTCTGGTTAGAGGCAAGCAATGTATTTGTAGAAAATATATAAATTCTTTCATTTAACAAAACATATTCTTCTTATAATATAAGGGTTATTTATAAAACAGGGATGAAACCTACTGTTGACAAGATCTCTTAGAAGACATCGTAAATTTTCTCCAGGAGTGACCTGGTGGACACAGAGTATAAGGAGACTTGATAATTGCCAAATTAATTTAAGGAAATTTGATAATTACCTAATTAATATGGTTTTATGTTAAAAATGAGACCTTAAAATGTAGATGAACCTGAGAATGAGTGTAGAGCTTGTTCCCACTCAATATCTTCCCTCCATTTATTAGAGAGTGTAGAGCTTGTTCCCACTCAATATCTTCCCTCCATTTATTAGACATTTACTAAATGATAACTGTTATCACTTTTGGTGTATTTTAAAATTTATTCTTAGACTAACTCTGAGATGCCTCCTTATTTGGTTTTAAAATTGAGAAAGCTGAAGTAAAGAGATGTTTAAAATACATTTCTGAGACACAAAGTTTATTGTGGACTCCACATTTAAATGCTTGAAAATATCGGCTACTATAACAGAATTTTTCATATTGGTTTGGTGAAGGACTTTGTCTTCAAATGCTGGTACTGTAGTCAATGATTCCTGGGGCACACAAAATAGGCTGAGAGGTAATAAATCTGAACATTTTTCCTGTCTACTGATTTTGTGTTGTGAATCTCATATTAGAAATTTTAGAATAAATATGGATAAAGTGGTCTCATCTGATTTCCCCACTAGTGATGGAACCAGATTTACAGAAGTCATGTTTACTGTAAACTATTCTGTCATTGAGGTGTATTCAGTGTCTACTATCTGCTGGAAATACTTACCAACATCCATGACATAATAATGAGTAATATTAACAAGACTGGGTCTCTCCTTATCTCCTGATTAATGGTCAGATTCTGAAGGCTCCAAAAGATATTTGAAGAGGAAAGTGTTAGTTTGAAACCCTGCAATAGATATTTCCAAAGGCTTTGTTGGCTTTGTAGTCCATTTTAAATCTCTCCCCCATTTCTTGAGTTTGAGTTTGTGTCAGGAATACTGAAAAGAGATTGGTATGGACATGTTTCTTTCAACAGATTCATACTATTAGAATGTAATAGGATAAAACAAGCTCAGATATCAGCTTGCTGCTCCTCCTGTGTTGCTTGAGACTTGTTTTGGTGTATTTGGTGTTTGCTGGATTCTTGAAATACCATAGATAAAAGTACAAATAGGAGGCACTAACTACTGTTCACTCTGCCAAGGGAAGTTAGATAAAGGTGTTCCGAGGCTCTCTGCTATACAAGTATGACCATTGTATGGAATTTTTTTTTTAAACTTGGTAAATCTGTAGGAGATAGTATCAGAACCAGTGACCCCTTCTCCAAAATACAAACACTGAAGAAGACTCTTCTCTCAGTAAACTCCTCTAGGTAAAGAACTGACAAAGTGTTTCTTCATCTCTGGGGCCAGAAAAAACAGCAATCAGCAGAAAACTACTTTAAGATGCAACCACTATTCAGTGATCTAGCTCTGGACTGAAATGCCCGTGTTGAAGTATTTCATTCCATCTATTTCCTTGGGAAGTTACATAACCTCTCTATATTCAATTTTCTCTTCTAAATATATAGATGGTAAACTGTGTCTATTTCATAATTTTTTATGAAGAGAATGAGTTAAAGTATGTAAGACAATAGAAAGATATCTGTTACATAGTGAATATTCTATCCATGTTGGTAGTGTTGCCTGTAGGTTCATTGTGTTTGATCATTTTGACTCCTGTCTTTCGTGCATCTTCTTAAATGACTGTGGGTCTTTACTACTAATTGTGTATTTGCGATTATTCTATGACCCACTTCCCCTACCTAAATCACTAAATTACATTGTGAGATGCTTCCAGATGAAGGATAGAGAAGGTGAAAAAAAGAAGTCCTGTAATGTTTCTTATTTCCATCACAAAATTACTTTACACATTTGAAAGTTTAGAATTTTTAATTAAAGCAGCCTCGTAATCTTTAGGAGGAGGTGAGGAACTAATCCATGCTAAACAGCCATACATTTTCTTTACTGTATGTAGTGGAAACAGGCCATTTGTTACTTTGAAGTTACCTAGGATTTAAGAACAACATTTTTCTTTAGAGAATCTAGGTCACTATAATTCATTTGGGTAAAAGATTGGTTTAGAATTCACAAAACACCTGCACCTAATGAGGGAAACCGAAGCAGTGTACCTATATTTAAAAGTTACTGCTTCTCTGAATTGTGTTGTTTTTGACCAAGGTGTTCTGTCCTGCCCAGTTTCCGCAGTCGTTAAATCCCAAAGAAATCACACAGAGAGTCTACATTAACTATAAGCTGATTGGCCCATTAGCTCAGGCTTCGTATTAACTCTTATAACTTATAAGCCCATTATTCTTATCTGTGTTAGCCACATGGCTCAGTACCTTTTTCAGCAAGGCAGTCACATCTTGCGTCTTCTGTGGCTGGTCAGGACTCCTGAGGAATGGGCTTCCTTCTTCCCAGAATTCTCCTGTCCTCATTGACCTGCCTCTACTTCCTGTCTGATTATCACACCTATATTTCCTGCCTGGCTACTGGCTAATCAGCGTTTATTTAAAATATAATTGACGGGACATAGACCACCATCCCACATCATGTTGTTAAATGTCCCAGGGGTAATTCATGCAGCAAACAATTATATTTGTTATTCACAGGCTCTCAAAAGTCGAGCAGCAAGGAGATTCCTGGGTATGGAGAGGACAGGTGTTTGGATAACTTAGCCACTTGGGTCCTTTGTTAGTTAACTTTCTGTTTTTGTGACATAATTCCTGACGTACAATGACTTGGAGAATAAAGGCTTATTTGGGCTTATAGATTCAGAGGTATTTGTCCAAGTTTGTCCCTTGGTTCCTTTGTTTTAGATCTGTGATGAGGTAGAGCATCATCTGAGGTGGTTGGTTATAGGGAAGGGTAGTTATCTCCTAAGGGCCAGTAGAGAAAGAGAAGCAGCATGGAGTGCCAATATCCCCATCCAGGAGCATGCTGTACTAACCACTCTCTCCTCAAGGTTCCACTACTTCCCATCAGCACTGCAGACTGAGGCCAAACCTTCAACACGTGAGCCTCTGTGGTACACTTCATAAGCAAACCCCAACAGTCCCTTAGTAAGGTTTTGAAGAGAGAGTTCATAATCTCTTGAACAATTGCTTTTGAGAAACTCCAGGATTTCAGACATCTTGGATTTCCTCTTCTTGATGTAGCAGGAGGGATATGGGGCCACCATGGATCACACAATCTGTGTAGTCACATGCTGATTTTCCAGATGTGGCAACAACAGTTTCTGAGAACACTTGTAATTTAATGATGCCAGCAAACAGCTAGGAACAGGAGCCTCTCTGAATACACATGGTACTTCTCCTTCTGGGAGAACATAACCATTTTACCAAGCTAAGTTTCTATTAAGAGATAAGATACACTTTCTTGATTTAATAGCATTGCCTTTAGGATTGTCTTTATATACTTATTTACTTTAGACTTTGACTCTCTGTACTTCAACTTTTCTATATACAAAATGAGATTACTAATAAATAACATTGAGTGCAAGGGCTTTTGTAAGACTTAACTAGATTACTGTATGTAAAATGCTTAGAATAACACCTGCTCACAGTAAGAAATCTAGACGAATTTTCTTTTATGGATCTTGTAGTATATATTATGTTTAATAAATACTGTATTTAGGTAGCCAAATATATTATTAGTCTGGAGCGATTAATCATCAAGAATTATAGGAGCTCACTTTATCTCAGTTTTTCCCACACACTTTGTGCCTAGTGGAGAGACTTAAGCATAGAGTTGTGGAGATTGAGGAAGGGAAAAAATATTGGTAGTGCTGATCCTTTATTTTGAAAATGACTAATTTCTGGAGAATCTCTCTCTCACACACAGGGCAACTCCAATGAAATGATTTGCTCTGTTTGCCAGTATCACACTTTATCCACAAGACATTAGAGTGGCATCAGGAAAAATGTCCAGGCTGCTATATATACAGTTTTGAACTCTAGATGTGGACCTCGGGTTTGGAAGTCACTTGCACAGTAAGGCTCTATATAACAGTTTTTTTCTATTGTTCCTGGAGAGGTATGTGTAGATACTGTGCATTTATTTCCTGGCTGCCCAGACCTGAATAATCACCCAGACACTTTATTAATTACAACATTGCTTGGCCAATGACTTAGGCATATTCTAACCTAGCTCATATCTTAAATTAACCCATTTCTATCTATCTGTGTATTACCATGAGACTGTGGCTTACCAGGAAAGGTTCTGGTGTCTTTCTTCTTCAGCAGCTATGGTGTCTCCTTTATTCTGCTTACTCTCTCTTTTTATCTCTTCCAGCCTGGCTATATTCCACCCTGCCATAGACTGAAGCAACTTCTTTATAAACCAATGGTAATATATATATATATATATATATATATATATATATATATATATATATATATATATATAGTATACAAAGGGGAATCCCACATCAGATATGGGGTTGCACTGTTCTACCACATCTGTCCTCAAAAAACACTAACATGGTAAAAATAGCTAAGGAAACAGTCAAGATGCCTCCAGAATAATCAAACAGTGAACTACATTTTGTTTAATGGAAACAGAAGGAAGACTCTACTTCCCTTTATATCAAGGATTTTATGCAAAGTCACCAAGCATCCTTGCTGTTTCTCTGTCTCAATAGCTTTGAGATTTCAGCTTCCATGAAGAACGGCCTCATGTAAAGAGAGGAAGTCGGTTTTCTCAGCAAACTGACTGGAAAGGAAGTGAGACAAGGAGTTGGCCAGTTGGCAGATATCCATGGTTCCAGTATTCTCTCCTCCCTCCTCCACCTGGTATTCTGGTTGTTCCCAGATAGTTCCTATGCTGCATACAGTTCCAAAAGACACACTTATAAGGCTCTAGGTCCCTCTCCCTCTCATTATTCTTAACATCACACTGAATAGTCAAGTAAGAGATATTGGAAAGCACATTTGTAGCTTGTTGCTCTAAGAATGGACCAGAAACATGGAACTGTCACCATGTAGGAGAGCTTTTCTGTCCATCATGATGTAGTCAAGAAGATGAGAGAATGGCAACGATTTCTGAGTTGAGGAGAGAAGATCAGTTAACTATTAGTGAATAATTAAAGCAATGGAGCTATAATGTGGTTTCTTATTCTCAATGCAGAATTAAACTTGTGAAGATTAAATATAATAGAGAGAAATGGAGAGAACCTGCCAACAGTAAGAGTATAATTGCATTTATACAGTGCAGAACGCTTGCCCTGAGCCCGGGGGGGATAATACATCCAACCACGCTGTCTCAACTAGACTTCCTCCTAAGTCACAGAACCCAGAAATTGATTGTGGTCACTATTTTCTTTATTTTCCTAGGTTTAGTACAGAGCACTCTATATGTTTAAGAAAGAAATTAAATTGAAGTACAATAGTTAATTCTCAAACCTTATGGCTTTAGCAATTAATCATCTGAGAGTAAGAAAAAGTCCCTTCAAAAAGCACAGGAAATAATCATTGCTTTGCTCCATTGTTAAGAAATATTTATTGCTATTTGCATACCTGCTCCCCCCTCGCATTTTTCTTCCTCCTTTTACCCACAGAGAGCAGTTTTTAAGGAACTTCTTACACACTAATCTCTGTCTAAGCTGGCTTCTTGAGAAAGAGGAACTGACCTACAAAGTGGAATCTCTATCACTCTGCCTTCTTAGGAAAAGCAACTACAAAGGGAACTTGGCAATGTGAGCAAATGCTACTTGGATTTCCCCTGTCACTCAGCAACTCCACATTATTTTGTTATTTCTGCTATTGTCATTTGAATTTTGCAACTGTTGGATGTCTATTATAGGGTAAAGTGAGTAGTTCATTGTGTTGATGTCTTTCAAAATGACAAAACGGAAAACGGATCTCAAGAAATTGTAGAGATTTAATAAAATCCCTGTTGTGCTGTAAAAAGAGAGAGTCCCCTTTGTTCTTGGCAATACATATTCCAAATGTGGAGGGGATAATGTAGAAAACCCACGCTCAGCAACGACACTTTGCTCTGGAATAAAACTTGTTTTCTTGATTTCTTCTGTAGGACAAATATTGATGCTCATACAGTTGTGAATTGTTACCCACATACTTCTAAACCAGAAATCTCTTCTACTTGAGGTACTGTGATGAAAGTGAAGCAGAAACATGTGATGTTGAGTACCAGAGAGAAAGGAAGTGATAGGCTTGGAAATGTTGATGAGTGTATTAGTTAGTAGGCTTGCTTCAAGGAGAGTCATTCCCCAGTGCTTACAAACATTACCTTCAAGGAAAGTCATTACCCAGTGCTTACAAACAGTCGATGCAACTATCTGATAGGTGATATTGGTCACTGAAGCAACATTTATGCATTACCTGCAGAGAAATGCTCTCTCTCTGCTTCATAGCTATTTTATAAACTCCTTCTGTGGTTATTTCTTCACTGATGGAATCACTGTATGGCCAGCACTTGTGAAAGAGTTTAGGAGATAGCTGATATGCATTAATATTGAATAACAAATTAATGAATAAAGTAAAAGGAATTTTCAAAACAAATGATGTTGAATTCCTAAAGGTCACAGTCAGTTCTACATTTTCTATGCTATTGAATTTGAGTAATTATCAGGCTTCATCATTTTTTCTTTTAAATTTTAATAGTTTTTATCAAATATTTGAAAGAATATGATTTCAGTTTTCTAAATACAGTTCTTGTTTTCAGTAAAAACTCTTTATGATTCTGGCTGACCAGTATCCAAGTGTGGTGATACTTTGTGCTATAACAAAAAAATAAAGATTGCTTGAGTGGTGTAGGACTCCCCTCTGTGTGCTGTGACTATCATTGATTAATAAAGAAACTGTCTTGGCCTGTGATAGGGCAAAAGAGTAGTGGGAAAAACTAAACTGAATGCTTGGACAAAGAAGACAGAGTCAAGAGAATCCATGGAGCCACTGCCAGAGACAAACATGCCAGAATTTTGCTGGTAAGCCACAATCATGTGGTGATACACAGATTAATGGAGATGGGTTAGTTTAAGAATTAGTCAAAAAGGGCTGGAGAGATGGCTCAGTGGTTAAGAGCGCCGTCTGCTCTTCCAGAGGTCCTGAGTTCAATTCCCAGCAACCACATGGTGGCCCCAAACCATCTGTAATGAGATCTGGCGCCCTCCTCTGGCGTTTGGGTGTACATGGAGGCAGAAAGTTGTATACATAATAAATAAATATATCTTTAAAAAAAAGAATTAGCCAAAAATATGCTTAAGCTATTGGCCAAACAGTATTGCAAATCATATAATTTCTGTGTGATTATTTCTGGAGTCTGGAAGGCTGGGAAATGAACAAGCTGC